>NC_041382.1:277552435-277593508 GCF_002162155.2 Triticum dicoccoides | reverse complement strand
TATGTTCATAAGCAAAACAAACGTATTGTACCCACCCTAGTCCTCTTCCATTCGATATCCGGACCGCGAGATGAAATCGAGAGAGAATGAGTGGGGGCATGTGTGATACCTAAGGCGGATTCAAAATTTTGAACCGGTGATCATGGCATCTGCAAATCATATATAAAGGGTATTCAATGTTCATTTCGTTTTTGAACGTACAATATACTCCCTCCTATCCTTTCTAGTTTACATATAAGTTTTATGTGTAGTCAAAGTATCTCGACTTTGATAAAAAAGTATCAAAATTCCACAATGCCCAATCAATATTTTTAGATTCGTACGTACTCCTACTAGGATTTCGGCACGTATAGCCAGTCCAATAGTAACTATTTTAAGCTCCCTGTCCAATAGTACTAGTGGAGTACTGACTACATCTGTACTAGAGTATGCAGTGCTCAGGTCCTATGTGGAGGAGAGAGATGTGAAAAAGTAAGGGGAGTGAGCTCTCATGCAAGAGCCTAGCTTTATACGCATTCCTAGTTAAATAGATACATTAAATATGAAGAAAGAGATGGAGAGGAGATGGAAAAAAGTACTAATACAATAGCCATCCTTATAATTTTTTTTGCGGGAAACCAACCTTGTAGCCCACACTATTGTATGAGTGCATATAATAGATGATGGCTATAGGTGACATGGTAGTTCCTTATAGCCATCGACTGGCTATATTATTAACCATGCTCTAATGCGTTTTTCAAAGCCGCATTTGACTATTGACAAGATTAATAGTACATGAGATGTATAATGTGAAAATTATATCATTCGAAGGTCCTTTCACATACGTATCCCTGCCTTACCCTCCCTTTCGTTCACTTACTGGCGGACCCCATGCTTGCTAGGCCCCACATGTCAGTTACTCAATGGGTTTGGCCACGTCAGGGGATGCTCATCCGTAGAATACTCCCTCTGTTTTTATTTACTCCGCATAAAATGACGCGGGCAGGGGAGGGGGAGGGACGTCGGTTTGCTCTCAACTGCAGTCCCACAAGCGAGCGAAAACGCAAGATGGAGCGGGTTCCATTCGGTGAGTGACATGGAGGGTCCAGCATGCCGGGCTGCAACGCGAACGTGACAAGAGCGATGTACAGTCAAAATCGATTGACCGGTCATCACCGGAACCACTATTCACACCAGAACCTTCGTTGCTCGGCCTACGCCAGACACTGCCCTAAAACCACACCTAATCTCCAGCCCCTTCCCCCACCTTTTGATCCACTAGCCCGCATCAAGCATCCCCTAGTTCGCCGGAAAGCCATGGTGCGCCGCAAGATCACGTACTACAAGATGCTGATGCCGGAGCGCCGCGCAGAAATCACGGCGGCGATCGGCGCCAGAGACCTCCTTCCCAAGCTAGCTTTGCGGCGGGCCAATCCCCGAGTTCTCTGGAGCCAAGCTATGAGGAGGAGGAAGCCGATACAATGTTCATGGCGGAGGCCACGGCGCAGAAGACCCCCGATGGGTATGAGACGATGGACGTCGACTTCGTGCCGGCCTCCGAGTCCCCCATGGTGCAGGCGGACCAGCGGTTCAACATGGCGATACTAAAGGAGCATCGGGAGGCAGAGGCTCAACTCGACGCGGAGCGCGCACATGCCCTTGCAATCGAGGCTCTCCTGCAGGCGGAACCGGATGTCGTGGATGTGAACCGGGCAGCAGAGGCTCAACTTGACGTGGAGCGCGCGGATGCTGCTGCCATCGAGGCCCTCCTGCAGGTGGAACCGGACGTCTTGGACTTGAACCGGGCGGCAGAGGCTCAACTCGACGCGGGGCACGCAGATGCCGCTCTCATCGAGGCCCTCCAACAGGCGGAACCGAACATCTTGGACTTGAACCGGGCGCCAGAGGCTCGACTCGATGCGGAGCGTGCGGATGCCGCTGCCATCGAGGCCCTCCTGCAGGTGGAACCGGACGTCCTTGACTTGAACCGGGTAGTGCTCTCGTCCATGCAGAGCGCCCGCACGCTCCGCGTGAACGAGTAGCTGGAGGTCGAGGACAACCACGGTGCCGACACACACGTCGGCAGCTACGACCGGTTCGCGTCGGCAGCCAAAGATGGCGAGGCTGTCTTGTTCCGTGAGCAGTGCTAGTTTTTCTTTATATTGTTGTTTTTATGGATCTTTTGTTGTGTAAAAACATATATTGTTATGCAAGTTGCCTGACTTGGGTCAGTCTACCATTTCAGGTGGTTTGAGGAATATCCTACGTCTCCTAACCCTTCTTCCTCACCTCTTCTTCTTCCCCAACAGACCACCGCACGGGCCGTACGGATACTCCCCAACATGCGGTTGGATAAACATACTCTATGAACGAAAATTATGTGTCAGCGGTAGGATGGCTGAGTTTGGTTCATTCACATGCGACAACACGTGTTAGTGAGGGTGCATTCCCTTGGTTGGGTTTGCGGCAAGCAGGAGCGACTATGCATGTGAGGGTGCGGTGCAACTGCGGCGTGGAGGAGCAACCGTGTGAGGGTGCGGTGCGACCGTGACAGCCGTGCGGAAGTGTACCTTCTTTTCATTTTGAAAACTTTAGGAAAGCTTGGCAAAAATGTGTGGCGAAGTATGGCAATGCAAGGCCTAGACCCAAACAGGATAAGTACGTAGTACTACGTACTACGAGTACTAGTGTTAAAAAAGAAAGGTGGGGTTTTCCTTCGCGGGCTTAATTGATATAAATCCTCGTTTCACGTATAAATTAGTGCGTATTTATTTCTCCAAAGCCCAAAGAGCTAACAATCTCACTCTTCATTGCTTGATTAATGCAGCGCCATGCAAACCAACCTTCTCACTTCCGCATGCATGCAGGGGATATTAATGTCCTTGGTTGCTAGTACGAGGCAAACCCCATCAATTTTGCCTCGATTAGTGTTAGTGGCCTTTTGCAAGTTGTAATTTTGATATATTGGCCTTGTGTAATAAAAATGGAGGTAGTAACTATATTTGACTTCCTTCCCCATTGCGGTGACATCGACGATATCTCGAACGTTGTGGTTTGGCGAAGTACGTTCAACGGATAACACCATTGAGGGAGACCACGGTAAGTCGTTCGCAAGTGCCGCCTGCAAGCCGAGACAACCGCCTTATTTGCATCCAGGAAGTTCGTTTAACCAAAGGACGCGTAAATCTACTAGTACTACTCATACACAATAGCATCGTCCGTCCAGCTTAGTGCGGTGAGATGGTTTCTCAAAGAAGACGATGGAGAAGCGGAGTCAGCAAAGAGTGAAATGATGGTTGCTTTGTCCATGCTTTGTGATTTGACGCCTCACTGGTTTGTGATTTGTGATAGAAGGGATAGGGGAGTAGACTCTGTCCTCTATACTATACATGCGTCCAAGCACGGAAGAAAGAGGACAGACGTTGCATTTTTCTATTCCTTCAATCAATCAATCAGGGAGCTTCGGTTCCATTCTTTTGGCTTTGGCAACACCATCCACAATGGTTCCCACGATGCCAAAAGCTATTTTCACATTTGCCTACACATTGTGGATGCCCTTAACCGTACCACTTGGTTTTGCTCCTGTGTGCTATCTATACAAATCTCAATTATATTGATCTAAAAATTATAGAATCGGGATTAGTAAAAAGGAGGTGATTTTGCCGTGCGGATGGCGGGGGAAGTCTGTTATATTTAGAGGATGTTGCTGTTTGCTAACATGCGGTCCCACATGTCAATGCGTTACCAAGCCGATCCGCTTCCCACATGAGGCAGAACACCAGCAGAAGCAACACGTGGCTAACTTGAAGAAGATGAGGGAGAAGCGGATTCAGCAACGAGTGAAATGATGGTTGCTTCGTCCCTCCAACTTCTTTTTTTAGAATTATTAATTCTTCCCTCCAACTTAACTGCGGGAAAGGTGTAACTTTGTGATTTGACGCCTCATTGCTCACCACTACGCCGGCGCCATGACTGGGTGCTTCACCCCGGCTGCTCTGCACTATATTCCGGTATGGCACATGGACCTGGTAGCTTGACGCCTCATTGGTTTGTGATTTATGAAAGCGAGCGCTCCACTTTTACAATGGGGGAGTACACGACACGATGGCCTAGTGAACTGTCAGTTGTACTGTATATAGTACTATAGTTTTGCTATTTCGCATGATCCATCGATACAAACCCGATTAAACAGGAAATGGTGGGATTTTTCCCGCGCGGTATATGATACTGGCCATACATTTCAAAGGCAATTTTAATGTATGCAAACTGAATAATTAAGTAACAATATGATATCTAGTAAAACTAAAAACACATATGATTTATTGTGTTAGAGTGTAGTAGTAGTGCTGTATTGCATAGTTGTTAGATGTAACATGCGAGAATGTGTAGAGATGTAGTTTTGGAGGGCCTACAGATAGAAAAGCGTAATACGTTCACCGAACTTCAGAATAAGCTGATTACGGTCACTATATACGTTTTGCGGTGATTATATGGTCACTTGCTCACGGTTCAACATCGAATTGCACTCTGTTGACCGGCCAAATAGTCTGTGTGGCACCATGTTGACTAGTTAAATTGACCACGTTCCTTGTGGGTCCCACCTATCAGTTCGCACAGGGAAACAGTCAGATAAACACAAATTTACGCAGGCGCGACAAGACTCCACCCCGTGCACGGGAATCACCTGGTTGTGTATGTGTCTGTCAGGGCCTGATGTGTGTGCATGCACGTGTAGGTTGAGCACTTGAGCGTGAGAGTGTGTGCATGCATGCATGCGTGTGTGCGTGTGAGTGTCGCGTGCGTGCATGGCTGCGTGTGTATGTGTGAGTGTTGCGTGCATGCGTGGGTGCTTGTGTTCATGTGAGTGTTGCGTGCATGCAGTTTGTGTGCATGCGTGCATGTGTGTATAATCACCACACCAGCTCATGTGTGTTAAAACAGATGGCTCATCATACCAATACAAGGCCATCTTGTCCGTTGTGCCCGCGGTCATGACTTCGAACCACCGTCCAATATTTTTTTGTCGTTTGTTTTCATTCTTACTAGCAAGATGCCCGTGCGTTGCACGTAACATCAAGATGCATTTGTATGACTAGTTTATCTTTGAGAGAAAAGGATGAACGAGGGAAGGCCTTATTTGCAAATGTGGAGAGGTGTGTGGGTACCTTTTTACAAAATTGTGATAGTTACTTTCCTATCCGTCAGATATAAATCGGACGGCCTATATTGCAGGATAGCAGGCACACCATCATCACCAAATCTGTTTTTATAAGAGTGTATTTTATCCCTACTCTTATAAAAAGCACGCTTCATCTAGACGCCATGCAACCGCCTCAGAAAAACATTCATACACAATGGCCGCCTAAGCACACATGCGCGCGTCCGAAATCGCTACCGCCCACTATTTAGGACACCTGGGATTACCATCCTACACCCGACCCGCGGTAGGTTCAAAATTTAAGAGGGGGCAAAGTTTGTACTTTCCCCAAATTTCAAACAAGCGCATCCTATCTTCTGTTCAAAAAAGCTAAAAACAAGCGCGTCCCAGACCGAAACATGGTTCTCCCCCTCCCCCCGCCCATCCGTTCGATTCCCCATTCGTACTCCGTGGGCGCAAAAACTACCTCTCCACCAGCGGTGAAACCCCGGCGTCCTCCATCTGCCACCCCATTCCACCCATCAACCACCGCCCTCCTCCATCACGCCGGAGCCGATACCCCGACTCGTCGGCCACCATAACCTCAACCGCAACGCCCTCCACGGCTAGTAGTTGAAGCCGAGGCCGAGCCGTCCGTACTTGAGCCAGTTCAACCACACCGTCTTGCGCCTCACCGCTACCGCTCCAACTTAGCCACCCTCCACCGCACTGGAGCTGTTCCTGCTACACCGTCCTTTGCCACCTCGGATCTGATTCCACTCCACCGACATACGGCCACGGCAACACAGTCAACAATTTGGCCATGGGTTTGTCCAAGCCTGCACCCACCTCCAGAACATCGGTTTCCCCCGCAAAAAGAAGAATATCGTGTGACATGTGGAGGCGACCACACCAGCAACCGAAAATGGTACTCCTCTTCCCTTATTCGTGCAAATCTTACGTGTCTGCTTGCACGGTATTCATCCCACAGAAGACACTAGTTGACCGCTTCTTCTTGATACTAGATGTTCCTAGTAACTCGTGATGCACAAGGTTTCTCCTCATATGCTATTTCACCTTAGATAGAGGTCTGTCGCCCCCCCTGAGTTTCAACTCCTGGTCAGTTGATTCCCAATTAACGGAAGCATTCCCCGGTGTAACAGGTGCTAGTCCGCCTATTACGCCAAGGAAGCAGCACCTCAGTGTTTTTCTTAGGGGCGTGTGGGGCCTAGAGCTACGAGCGCCTGATCTGGAGGTCGGGCGGGATTACAGGATGGCCTGGGGGCGCTGCCAAGCTCGGCGGTGGTGTGAGGTCGAGGGGAGGACGGCGTGGCGGAGGCAGGGGTCTGGGCCGGTGGTCGCTGGCAGTTTGAGAAAGATCGTCAACAGTCACTGGCGGGAGGTAGACGCAGGCCATCTGCCCGTTCCTTATAGATCGGACGGTTCATTAAAAAAATTGACTGACCTATTTATTTTTAGTCGACTATTAACTTTTATGCCAACATTCCTTTTGTTTTATAGTTGTAATTTGTTTTGATGCGATACAAAATTTGTTCTTAACGTGTAGCCACCGGCTGAAGAAAACAGCAAACCATTTTTGTATAGTGTAGGGTGTTCCCTATATTTGCACTGGTGGCCAACTTTGATGCCCACCGGTTGTAGTTAACATGGGCCTCCTACGGGCCGTAGAAACAATGGGCCTTCTAAGGGCCGTAGAAACAATGGGCCTTCTACGTGGCATAGAAATAATGGACCTTATACGGGCCATAGACACAATGGGTCTTCTATGGGCCGTATCATCAATGGGCCTTCTATGGGCTGTATGATCGGTTGGCCAAACATGGGCCAATAACAGACCACATTATGGCCATAAATTGGCTAGAGTTGAAATCCTTCATGGGCTAACCATAACGGGCCATCGTTAATCGACCGTATTTTGATGACGGTATGAAAATTACCCAACGTATTAACGGGCCACAAACGGGCCGACTGTAACCACGGGCTAAATTTGGCCCACAAGCAATAAATGACTGCAATGGGCCGTAAGTCAATGAATGTGGAAATGAGCATACGAATAAATGGGCCCCGAGAAGGCCGAAAGATAACATGGGCTGGAAACAGCCCAACGGAATAATGGGTCGTTAATGGGCATAATGTGATACACTGTTCATTACGGGCCAGTTTCACCACGTGCCGTTAATGGGTATAAAGTGATACACTATTCATTACGGGTCAGTTTTACCACGAGCCGTTAATGGGCCGAGAGTAATAAGGGCCTCATATGGGCCAGAAGTTAAAACGGGCTGGAATTATATTGGACAGCCCAGATGACGCTACTGGGCCTAATTTGGATAGGCCGTAAACGGGCCCTGGGTTAGCGGGTTGTAAATGGGCTATATGCGAACAGGTCGTTAACAGGCTTGTCGTAGGCCGGCCCGCCACCTTTTGACCAAGTCAAACGGGCCGGCCTTTTCATAGGAATGGGCCTCTGGTGGGTCGTGCCATGTGTCGACGTATCATAGGCGCTTTGGGTCCAATGAGTGGATGACATCTGTCCCAATGGTGAGCCGACACATGTTTCCTCCAGCCAATGATGATTTTACATGTGGAAAATCCCCATTGGTCGTGGCTGTTAACGGGTTATCGGATCCAAAACCAGACCCGATAGCTTAACGGCATTCCGTTACAGTGGATGCCACATGTCGGTCACCCTTGACGAAAGCACTTCTGTGACGCACGATTTATCATCATGGAAGTGGACACTTCCATGATGATAATTTGGGTAATGTCATGGAACACTTCTACGACGGCACAGGTATGACTGTCTTGATTCTGTCATAAATTTGTTATGGATGTACATGTATGACAGAAAACGTGACCTATTGTGACAAACACGTATCATCACGGAAGTGTATTTTTTTGTAGTGAGAGGCCAATTGAGGTGCGGTTTTCGCCCGCACGATCATGATCCAACGATGGAGAGCATGGATGGGGTTTAGATGAGCTAGTGGCCTATTGTGGAGGGGTGCTAGGCTGCAAGGAGAAGGGATTTTTGGGTAACACGGTTAACCGTTGGGCCATCAAACGAGCTCCAAATGGAACGAAATTTGACAGGCAGTCTACCATTGATATACCAAGGCCACTCGGCTAATATTGGCCCATTCCAAGAAGGTTTTTCACCTGCTCACGAAACGAGATTTGAGAGGTGCAACGGGTGCATGTGAGAGTGTCGGATGCCGAAACAGACAATGGAGAAAGTGACCGGATGCAAGTTTTGTAAAACATGATGATGTAATGCACATGATAACATGACCAAGTGCAACACGCAAGCGAAAGACAAGGCAACGACAACGAATACCCGGAAGACACCTGGCGCATCGAACTCGGGTCATTACAACTCTCCTCCACTAACAGGAGATCTCATCCCGAGATCTTAGAACCGAGACGGAAGAAAATAAGATGAGGTAACCAAGCGTGCAAGAGAGAAAATGAACAAAGTCAAGACACTTGAGTAGAAAAGAGGAACGACGAATATGATGAGAATAAAAAGCTCATGGAATAAGATAGACTATGAAACCACTCCGATTAGAAGACGATAGAAAGGAATAAGGATAAAATCATTGGGATAGCATCCCGGTTGAACATGGAATGGAATAGAACATGAACTTGACAAGATAGGACGGTACTTGACGAGAGGGACAACACAATGCCATCGGAAGAATTAAAAAGTGGAATGAAAAGAATAGAGAAGAAGATGACAACTTCTACCACAATTGAGTTCGGAAAGCATCCTTCTGAAGAAGGCTTGAAAGAAGTTCTTGGAAATTCGGCAACGAAAATAATAAGCTTGTTGTGGACTTATGGAAAACATCTCCAAAATTATGACGTGATAACCGGCCACAAACGGGAATGATTGAATAGCTGAGAAGAACGAAGAAATGCAAAACTCCACTTCAAAATAACACGGATAATTAATTGCATTTCGAGATGCAAGAGGAAAAGATACTTGAGCTCCTCCAACAAGAATCATGATGAGCACTTGAAGGATGAATTAAATCCTTAACGAAAAACTGTGAAGAACTCCGGTAACAAAAGTATGATGAGATAAAATTGAAAGATGAAAATAATTAGATTAAAGCCTTGCGATGAATTAGATGGAGCTTCGCGATGATATGCTCCAGGAAACTTTGAACTCCGGAAAATACTTTGACTCTTGCATAAAAGTAAAAGATAGGCCCCTCACAAAGGGAAGCAGAAGTTGTCATGCGCTTTTTGGTTTTGTATGCACAATCTCTTAATGCAAAAGAACGTCATATTATATTGCCCCTTATGATAGCAACCTTTATTATACAGTCCATCGCTTTTATTACTTTGCCATCACAAGTTCGTAGAACGCTTATTTTCCCTTACACTAAAAGGTCAAACCCATTTAGGAGCAATTTTTATTTCCTTTTTGCTCCGATGACAACTTACTTGAAGGATATTACTCAATCCATAGGTAGCTATGGTGGAGTCTGAAAACATGAATTCGGGTTTATGGGTTTTGGATGCACAAGTAGCATCTCTATTTAGTGCAGATTTTTGGCTAGAAAAGGTATTGGGTAAGCACCACATGTTGAAGAATCTATGACAATATAAATTTTGTGTGAATATGAACAAAAATAAATCATTACGCTGTCTTCCTTGTCCAACTTCAACTGTTTGGCATGAGATAGTTAGTGGGGGCTCACAATCATAAAAGATGTCCAAGATAGTGTATTTGCATTTGAATCTTCTCTTCCCTTATTAATTCTTTCACGAATTGCATCATCGACCAATGCTATGTTTTCCAACTTTCAATAAATTTTACCACTTATACCTTTCCTTATGTGATGTCATTACTTACCATAAGATTAGCATATGATCTTTTTCATTATTTCCTTCATTTTGATTGGAACAAAAAATGTAAAGAAGAAAAAAACTCAAACTAAACTTTATTATATAACTCTCACTCGATTAAATAGATAGATAGATCATGAAATTAGTACTCAAAAATAGATCATACAAAACTTTTATTCAACTAAATCATGAAATAGCTAAGGATCGAACTAAGATAGGTAAAGGTGATAAAAGTGATGGTGATACGATACCAGGGCATCAACCCCAAGCTTGGCACAAGCCAAGGGGAGTGCCCATACCCGTGTACTCAAGTATCCTTCTTTAGTGATGAAGATGATGGTGGTGTAGATGAGGTAGTCTTTTTCTCCAGCTTGCGCCTCCTGCTAAAATTTCCTCCTTGAGACCCTCATTCTCTAGCTCGAGCTTTAATACTCTTTTGCATAATGCCGCCTTGCTCTCCTGCAGAAAACGAGATGGGCTAAATCGGATGTTAGATTTGTTTTCTTTGTTAGGGAGGCCTGACTTCCTGAATTCCACGTGCATATCTCCATGTTGGGGTAGTGGAGCTTCATGTTTTTTGGAGCTGGCATCCTCCATCTCCTCCGGACCAATGTCTTCCTCCTCATCCGTAGCCCAGAAGTAAGGATAGGTATCCATAAAGATATTTGGATCTAAGGAATTGTGGGAAACATAGCTCTCTCCATCTGAATCTTGAGACAACATGTTTTCAGATCTGCCAGAAGAACAACCACTGGTGCACGTCGGTCCTAAACAAACGGTTTTTAAACCCTTTCCATGACGGCATTTGGAACCTTCGCTAAGTGAGTGTGGGCGATAGGGGGGGGGGGTCCTTCCCCCATGACCCAAAAACCGTCGGGGATAGGGACCCTATTGTACTCCAACTCATTTTTGCTCGCATTGCCATCGCAGTCCGTATTCTGTGGTGCTATGTTTACTATGTGCTACCCATCACAAACGTCTCACTATTATAGTACGTGTAAGTTGTGCATCTCATCACAAACGGTTTACTGTTAAGAAGATTAGCTAATCGTCGTACAAGTGACAGATAGGATTATGAAACGTCGGCCGTCGTAACATCGTCGTACATGACAACTATCGCACACGCTATTCTGTGGTGCAACATTTGCGATGAATACTTCATCAGAAACAGTTCATGGTTGCGACTTGTGTACGATAAGGTAACTAACACAATTGTTTAGTTTGCACGCACCATTTGTGATATTGTCTGAAATCGCACACGCTTTGGAAACGGCAACTATGTGCATGCTTGCACACGTTTCCTCTCTCTGAACCGTCTTGGATTATGGTGTATATCGCAAACGTTTGTGCTTTACCAACCGTGTGTGCCATAACAACCTAGAGAGCGTAATTTCACCATAATTTCATTGCTGCTATTTCAAATTGTACTAGATGTGAATTTGAATTTGAATGTATGCTACAACTTTGTTCATATCAATCAGGTTCAACCAACGAATGCATTATTCGATTCATAGGTACATATGTTCAAGAATTGCATAAGAACCAAATAAAGAATGATGAACCACAATTGTATACTTGTACTATTAAAGATGGTAAAGAAATAGACGAAATATATTCTGGTTGCTGAACAAGGTGAAGTGGAATGCCCATATTGTGCCCTCCTCCATGCAGAAGGCACGCACGACTGTAGTCCAACCCCTTGTGATGGTTGACCGCCCATCCTTCACGGTCTTCATGAAAACATCTAGATAATCATCGTGTTCTGGTAGAAATACTTTAACCTTTGCATGGCCACGAATCATGTAGTTTGAGAGGTAATCTTGAGTAAACTGCTTTGGCAACCACTGCAAAGGAAAAAGATTCATACATTGTCATCTAACACAACTCATTATGGGCAGTAAAAAGAAGGCCACAGAGTTCTTACTTACCATCCTGTAGTTCGTTGTTGTCTGGATAAAGTGTAAACAAATAGTTTAATTGCCATCTTTGGACCTATTTTACTAACAATCTTTATCAGCTTCCTCACTTGATGCTGGTTCATCAATATCTCATTGCCCCATACACAGAAAGGTTTGAAGCGCAGATCTTTACCAATGACATATGTACCTAAAAGAACCAAGTTAATATTAGAAGCTAAAGAGCAATTGCACAATGGTGTAGTACAACACTTTTTTATAATATGTCTATATACCTCCGTATGTGGTAATCCATTTGAAATCTTCAAAAAGACAAATATTTAGGAACAGAGGGAGTATCTTATAACATCCAATATACTCACATATTAGATGAATTAACATCTTATATTATGGGATGGAAGGAGTTTAGTGCATTCTTACAAATTATTGGCTCATTAATTGCTGCTGTATCCAGGGGTTACAGTTAGTTTGAGCTATTTCGGGCTCAGATAGCCCTAAACTATATCTAAACATGAGGGCTAGTTTGAGCTAGTTACATCTATAACCCACCCAAAAAACTATCCAACCCAAGACTTGCTAATTGGAACTAGTTCTCCTAGTGCATTTATTGTCAATCTAACCTTGCCATCCAAGCAACTCTTTGGATGGAGTTAGTTCAGGGTTAGTAATGAGCTAGAAACTAAGTCTAACCTCTAGCTAAGTTGAGTATCCGAACAGGGCTATGTTGTTGTTGTTGCTGCTGCTCTTCTACGTATATCTAGACATCATTAGAACATTAATGTAACACTCTTCCTTGTTGCTATGTAGCCTAGGATTGCATATTTAGACATTAAGTATAGTGGATGTTGCTATGTAGCCTCAGATATATTACATATGGCCCTAGTTAACCTAACGATAAATGGGTTGTAGATATATTCAGTTAAAATTCTGATTCACCAATTAGTCCCTTATCAGCCACCGGCCTATATGGTATTAGCTACAGATATCCTGAACAGTGAGCAGATATAAGCCATGGGATGAAACTAACCTCGATGGAAAACAACAGTTGTTCCCAAAATTGTCCTCTATACGTACATCGAGAAGCATGTTAAGCACAATAGTTCATACTTGAACATATAGAACATCACGTTGTGAATAGCTGAAATAAACAACGCATACTACGAACAACCAAAGGTAGCACTTGAAACTGGACATATGCTAACTATAAACACTCGAACAATCAAAAAACTTTTAAAAGAGGCATATGCTAGCTATAACAGGCTTAACAACAAGCAAATATACGCATTCCTATCAGTATGTTTAAAACTGGATTGATGAAATGTACTGCACAGTAAATAATTACACATATAGAGCATCACATTTTCAACAACTGAAATTAGCAAGGCATACTGCAAACAACCAGATATAGCAATTAAAACTGGACATATTCTCACTACACTACAAAAGGGACTTGACAAAACAAATCATGGGTTTCCCCTTGTGAAGATGCAGGGCAAAACAAATCGTGGGTTTCCTCACTTGTCACAGATGGGCTCATTCCCATGGGAAGTGCACGAACCCTGGATGCGCTCCATGTTGTCGCAGATGGGCTCCTTCCCCTTGGAAGAGCACGGGTTGGAGCGTGCCCTCCCAGATGTCGCAGACGGGCGCTTTCCCCTTGGAAGAGCAGATGTGCTCTTTCCCCTTGGAAGGGCTGGAGAGGGTGCCCTCCTCGTGGTCGCCATCGATGAGGTCCAACTTGGAAGCAGTGGATCCCAAGCCAGCGTCGTAGAACGTGTCCTTCAGAAATGACAAAAGGGGCTCGATGGCAATGTAGAATGGCAAATTATTGACAGCGAGTGAGAGGAGATCAGCGGCGGGGCTATTGTGGAATTATCACGACAGATGTCCTAGCAAAAGGACTTTGTCGTGGAGTCATCGCAACAGGATTAGCTTAAAGGGTTTAAACGGGACAAAGGACACAAAGAGTTTATACTGGTTCGGCCCCTTGCGGTGAAGGTAAAGGCCTAATCCAGTTGAGGTGATATTGCTTATGTCTCGATTACCAGGGAGAGAATACGCTTGACCTAGCTTTTGATTTGTTGTCTCTTTCCCTAAACCGCCTCCGGGTCGTCCCTTTATATACACAAGTTAACGCCCAGCAGTTTACAGAGTCCCGGCCGGTTCATAACAAGGTGTCCGGCTCGGTGACTAAATACACATGCCTTACAATACAAATCATACATATATGGCAGTTTACACTTACGGGCTTTAAGCCGCCTATGGGCTCTAGGCCTTTTAACGAGTCTTCAAAGTGAACCGCCATCTTCAACATTTTTATGGGCTTTGTCTTGATAGACCGCCATGGCTTAACCCAGCCCCTCCTGGGCGGGTTAACCCAATAGTTATATTCCCGATATTAGGCCCCAGGTTGATTTGAACTTGTTCATGTCAATCTTCAACACTTAGAAAAAACCTTCTTCGCTTGTTCTCTGCAAGATAGCGTAACCCGCCATGATGTCATTTCATGGAATTACAGAAACCCGCCATGATGTCATCTGTCATTAACTTTGCATAATACACAGCATATCTTAACGGATCCTTATATTTAATTAACCACCCCTAAAATCGAGGCATCCAAATGGCTGGATAATCATTCTTTGGCCTCCTCATTTCTCGCGCCCGCATATTGACCCTTTCCTTATAAATAGGGTCCGACAGCATTCCCATTTTCCCCTTCTTCTCCTCATCTTAAACCTCTCCCTTCGCGATGCACCTGCTTGGCTGAGCACTGCCGCCGCCGAACTCGTGAGCATCCTCGACTCCGGCCGCTGCATCGACCTGAACGAGACTAGAGCAACTGCGGCACCTCTCCATTGTTTAGTGGATCCAGTAAGTACTTCTCCTTCCCTTTTCTTTAGATCGTATTAGGATTTCTTGAAAGTTCGTCGGAGTTCATCCTTATTCTTCGCTGTAGCCTGCGATTTTGATTCAAACTTAGCACTCCTTCTACACTCCGGCCACTGTAGCATGTGATACTTGTTTTTCTTATTTAGACCATCTCCTTCGCGTAAAAAACCAATCTGAACATATGAAATGCTCGAGCATTGTAATTTAGGTCAAAAATATTTTCCATTATCCGAAGTATCATGGATCTGAAATCCTAGCATCCATCTATGAAACATGTTTACTTCAACACTTGATAGATGTTGAATACCATTGCTATCATGGTGGCTTACATCACCAGTTATAATTTAGTCATATGGCATTAGGCCCCGTTTAAGCCGCCAACCAGAATATATATGCAGCATTCCTTTCCGGCTTAATGAAAACAACTTAAACCGGCAAATTTTCTTTCTTGTAGGCTTCCTCCTTCACAATGCCGAAGACAGTCACCACATGCAATTGGGTTCCTTCTATATTCACTGAAAACATGCTCAAGGACTTTGTCAAAATCGGCTTTTTACCAGCTAAAGACATCCTGCATTGGCACGTTCCCAAAAAGAACAAAGAAAGACCTCACCCAAAGGATGATGAGGTCGTTGTTTTTACTGATCACATGAATCGGGGCTTCTCACCGCCCGGCTCAAAAAAAATTCAAGTTGTTCTGCACCTCTTTCAACTCCATCCTCAAGACATCGGACCCAATTCCGTGTCAAACATTTGCAATTTTCAAGTCTTCTGTGAAGTCTACCTTCAAGAAGAGCCCAGTGTTGAACTCTTCAGGGTATATTTGTATCTGCACCGGCAGAATGAGTTCACTAACGGACCCAACTTAGAACTTGGTGGGGTCTCAATTCAACGAAGAAGAGATGTTGTCTTCCCATATGCTCGTCTGCCGAGTCATCCCAAAGATTGGAACCAAACATGGTTCTATTGCAAAGATACTTCTCCAGCTGATGAAAATCCACTTGCCGGGTTACCGCGTCCAACGGATCAAATCAAACCATCATCTTCCCGAAAATCTCACCAATGTTGAACGTGCAAAGCTTGCATCCACTATTGCAAAGGTTAAAGCCCTGCTGGGAAATAGGTTAACCGGCATTGACTTGGTTAGGTGCTGGATTTCTTGGCGAATCATACCTTTGAGCTGCCGGCCCGGCTTAATGTGTACTTACACAGGTGAAGAAAAAGATCCACTTTGCCATAGCTCTGTGTGTCTTACTGACGATGCAATCAATGAGATGACAAGGACTATTTTGAATGAGAGCCTAGGAAGCTACAGCAAAGTGGGGCTGAACCCTTTCTGCAAACTTAACCCGCCACCAGATGTGAGTCTTTAAATTACTGATTTCACCTTATTACTCCAATGTTTTATTAATTCGTCCTTGATGATTTTCACAGGATGCATCTGATTTTTGGAACAAGGAGTATGACCATGAAGCTGCTAAGAAAGCTAGGGCCAAAACAAAAGCTGTCAAGGAAACCTCCAAGAGGAATAAGAAGAAATTAACTGCTTCCGAGATGCTTGGTCTAGACGACAGTTCTGAGTCGAAGGTAGCCCTTGATTCCCTTGGCTCCTTTTTCAACCATCTTATTGACATTGATTACCATCAGGATGACACGGGGACCAGTCAAGTAGTTGAAGAAGAGGTAACTATCATTTCATCCGACTCAGAGCCTTTGCCAAGATAGAAAATTCGACAGGTAACCCAGAAAGTAAGATTTTGACACCCGTTAGCTCATTTGGATCCTCACTTTCTTTTGAAGCAACAACGGCACGAGAGCCGACGACAAACTCGGACCAGCGGAGGTGAAGAGTTATCGTCCGGCTTACCAAATACTCCAGCTCCACAGAAACATCGAAACGAGGTCTTTCAAAATTTAAACTCTTTTTACCCACTAGCGGGTCTCATTCGCCAGCCACTTAATCCTTCTGATTCAAACTATCAGAAGGCTTCTCGCTCTTCCTCCGGTGACTCATATCAGACCCAGCTACCGGCTTTCAAGACTTCCCCTGGGTAACATCACTTTATTCTCTATCTCCTTATGCTCTTATACTTGTACTAATCTCTCATAACCCGTGCAGTGGACAAGCAAAGCCTAGCAAGAAAGAAAAGGTGACCAAACCTGCTGAAGAGCCCAAAGCCCATGAACCGGAACAGAAAACTCCAGCCTCTGACACCTCCATGCCACAACCTCAAGAGCCTGTTCATAACGTTCCACCAGAAATTCCTAACCTTTCTAGTGACCCTACAAATGTCAATCCTTTGGGCATTGAATCGTCAAGCCCCATTAAATCGTCAGGAACACCCACTAACGATGCTGTGATCACTGGGACCGGCTTTAAAGAATCGGGACAACCCACTGTTTTGGCTAAGCACTCTCCCAAGGAGGAGTACCTCGAAAGGCGAAAAGTGAGATTTGATATTGGTGATTACTATCAACTAAGCGCCAGTGAAGTACTCTCTGGCTATCTCAATCAAGTCCATACCAGCCGTGATCTTGAGATTGACATGGTGAAACAGATGCACTAGAAGTATGAGGTATGAATTCCGGCTGAATACAGTAAGCATATCCTGTCAGCCACCAAGCCTAATGCGTATGATATAATTCAATATGTTGTAGACTTAGAGTTGCCATGAGTATAAAAAACATCTTTGGTAGAATCCTTGCAAGGCTGTCTTTCACCATTATAGTTAAACTAGATTTTGAATGATTAACCTTTCATCTGAGCCGCCAAGGGCCGGTTTAATCGGCATGAATGAACCGACACTTGTGCATCATTGTTTATAAATCAGAACTTACTTGTGTAGTCCCCATGTGCCGGCTGTGGTCATTGGCAGCACAACCGGGTCATCATAAAATATTAACAAGATGTGAAACGTGCATTAGCCCCCAATTGTCAAGTACTCTTGCTTCCAAAGTGCTTTGGACTTTATTTATAAAAGCCGTTTGTGTGAAGAATTTTTTCGGCAGGCATTAGCCCCCAAGTGCCAAGTGTTGTTTGCTTGCAAAATGCTTATACAGGACACCACTGCTCAACTTTAATCAGAATTGGCTGATATAAAAACTCGAATGGAGGTTCAAGAATCTGAGGCCCGGAAGGCCGACTCAAAGTTCAAATTTAGTCTGGAGGAGATAGAAAAGCTGAAGACCAGTTTCGATGCTGAAAGAACTACCTGGGCTGAGGAGAAAACTGCTCTAACATAGCGGGCCGAAAAGGCGGAAGGTGATCTTCAAAAGGTGACCACTGAGCTTACCGGTTTAAAACACCATGTATCCCAGATGGTTTCTACTATCTTTGGTGAGCTGCCTCACTAGCATCAAAATTGAATCTCTTCTTTTTATATCATAAACCGCCGCTGATCACTCCATGATTGTTACATAGGTCCAAGGAGCAGCAACCTTAGTCAAGATACTCAAGTGCAGCTTAAAGCCGTATATACGCTTATTGAACAGCTATATACTAGAACTCAGCGCACGCTAGCCACGATTTCTCCAACAAATCAAGGACCTAATCTGCTGAGTGACGTCTTGAAAAAATTGTCAATTCTATCTGCGAGGATTCAAGAGATAAAATGGTCATGTGCAAGATCCGGTGCCGTGACGGCCTTGAGCCGTGCTAAGGCATGGTTACCAGAGCTAGACCTGGCCGAGGTAGCTACTGGATATCCAAGCTTAAAAGAAGATAGCATTTCTTTTGACCAGAAAGACTTCGTTGCCTATGTTAAAGAGATACGTCCTCTGGCGACTCCGATTGCTGATGAAACAAATCTCTCAAAATATCAACCGGCTTATGATGCAGAAAACCAGAAGATGTCCACGCCGGCTTATAAAGTAATGGATCTGATTCCCCCCAATCCATAAGCATATTTTTTCCCCAGAAGTTGATCCATCCGACCTTATAGATGACGAAGCTGAATTTCAAGCCTTGCGGGGCATTGACTGGTCATCACCCAACTTCGGACGGTGGAGGAAAAAGAACCAGAGAAGGATGAACCAGAAGCTTCAAGTCAGCAAGGTCAAGAAGATTGATCCATTGGGTGGTTTAAACATTTGATCTTCCAAAAAACACTTATCTTTTTGGCTTATTAAGTCATGTAATAGGCTAGTGAAACTGTGATCTATCGTGCCATCGTGCACATTTTGTTTTGCGCAATTTGCTGATCCATTAGTTGGAAAACGACCACTTTATGCTTATGATATTGTTGATTTATGCAGCTCAGACTTAACAATACCCTGCATACAAACAGATCACAAGTGCCCCGGCGGTTTACCACGGGGCGGGTCATAATACCTTATCTAACCACTAGTAACTAAAGCAGGTCATAACCAGGGCTGGTTTAATCATAATCATATAGAATCAAAGAATGTCATACATGTGATATTTAAACGCACTGCTGGCTTACCATACTAGTACAGTAAGGTTGTCAACCCAGAAAGATTGGACACATAATGTCCTATTTTAATTGTCATATATTGTCGGTTTGCAACGCCTTATAAAGCAAGGGGTAATATCCCAAAGTTCAAAACCAGAACGCCAAGCACATAGGCTATTATCATATACTGGCGACTTATAGTCCGGAAGTAGTCTGGCTTATTAAACTCCAATATATATGTTTAAGCATGATCCATAAGGATGAAGACTTCAGGGCCAAAATTATCTCAAGCCATATGTTAATATAGCATAAATACATGATTCTAAAAAATACTCAGAAAAAGACAATGAATCAAAATCGAGAAAACGAGGCATATAAGTCGGACCAAGAGGCTTGTGGAATTGAGCCGATCAAGAGGGATATTCACAGCTATGCTTCAAATATGAGCAGGAAGCCCCCAAGTGACCATAAGGGTGGCATTGTGCCGATCAAGAGGGATATTCACAGCTATGCTTCAAATATGAGCAGGAAGCCCCCAAGTGACAATAAGGGTGGCATTGCGCCGATCAAGAGGGATATTCACAGCTATGTTTCAAATATGACAAGGAAGCCCCCAAGTGACCATAAGGGTGAAAGAGACTCATTATTCTTTGAGATGAAACAAACAGAGGCCCTGTATTAGCAAGGGTGCCATCTTTATTATAATCATCATAATATATACATTGTCAAGATATGTACATTGTAAGAGCCGACGGCTCAATTGTAGTAAGGCCAAAGATGAGCAATATTCCACGGCCGACGGGTCTCCTCCTCTGATGTGCGTGAGTCCTTGTGGTCTCGAACATCGACAAGGTAGTATGATCCATTGTTCTGGTCTTAACCCAACGGTTGTGATAACGATGCAGATCTTGCTGATAAATCACTAATCGACCTGCCGCGAGGTCACGCTCCTGGTCCAATAGGTCAAGTGCATTTTGACATGCTTTTTCATTATCAGCTTCAACATAAGCCGCCCCACGGGGTGAGTCATGACGGATGTCACTAGGGAGAACTGCCTCTACTCCATAAACCATGAAGAAAGGCATGTAACCCATAGATTTGTTGGGGGTAGTATTGATACTCCATAATACTGAAGGTAACTCCTCCACCCAACAACTCGGCGTCCTCTGCAAAGGAGCCATAAGCCGGGGCTTGATACCTTTCAGGATCTCTTAATTAGCTCTCTCCGCTTGACCATTAGACTAGGGGTGAGCCACTGATGATACATCAAGCCGAATATGCTCACATTGACAAAATTCCTCCATGGCACCCTTGGATAGATACTATGGGGAAAACCAAAACAGCAAATCACCTTTTTCATGAATTGAGACGCTACCGCCGCATCACATTTACTGACTGGCTCTGCTTCAACCCACTTCGTAAACTTATCAACCACCACTAGGAGGTGCGTCTTTTTGTATTCGGACCTTTTGAAAGGCCCAACCATATAAAGCACCCAAACTGCAAACGTCCAAGTAATTGGAATCATCCTCAACTCCTGAGCCGGCACATGAGCGTGCTGTGTGAACTTCTGACAACCATCACATCTACTGACTAGATACTCCGCATCAGCGTGCGCCGTCAGCCAATAGAACCCATGAAGAAAAGCCTTGGCTACGAGGGATTCTGAACTGGCATCATGACCACAATCCCCTTCATGAATCTCTCATAGAATCTCACAGCCTTCTTCAGGAGAAACGCAACGTTGAAACGCCCATGTGACACTATGATGATGCAATAGCCCATTGACAATAGTCATTGACTTAGACCGTCGGGTTATCTGTTTGGCCAAAGTTTCATCCTCAGGTAACTCGCCCCGGGTCATATAAGACAAATAGGGAACTATCCAATCAGGAATAGCATGAAGAGCCGCCACCTGTTGTGCCTCCGGGTCAGGAATAGCAAGATCCTCCTCTGTAGGCAATTTGACGGAAGGGTTATGCAGAATATCCACGAAAGTGTTAGGTGGCACCGGCTTATGCTGAGACCCTAACCAGCCTAAAGAATTAGCTGCTTCATTTTTCCTGTGATCAACATGTTGAACTTGATAACCCTTGAAGTGACCTTCGATTGCATCGACCCCTCGACGATAAGCCGCCATGAGTGGATCTTTAGAATCCCAAGTGCCAGAAAATTTCTGAGCTACCAGATCTGAATCACCAAAGCATCTCACCCATCTTAAGTTCATTTACTTAGCCATCCGAAGACCATGGTGCAAGGCCTCATACTCAGCTGCATTATTAGTACAAGGGAACAAGAGACGGAGAACATAAGAAAATTTATCACCTCGTGGGGAAGTCAAGACGAATCAAGCCCCCGAGCCCTCCAATTGCATTGGACCCATCAAAGTGGATAGTCCAATATGTTCTATCTGGCTTCTCCTCAGGCATTTGCAACTCTCCAATCATTGATAAAATCCACAGGTGCTTGAGACTCGATATCCTCTAAAGGGGTAGAACTAACCACAATGATAGGATGACCCAGAAAATACAGTTTCAGCTTCCGGCTAGCCATAAAAACCCCGTGTACAAGCTTCTGCCAATGTGGATACATTTGTTTGGATTCAACAAGGACCTCACTGATGTAATAAACCGGCCGTTGAACCGGATATTCTTTGCCTGCTTTCTTCCTTTCCACCACAATGGCCACACTAACAACTCGGCTATTGGCAACCACATATAACAGCAAAGGCTCCTTGTCAATGGGAGAAGCTAGAACCGGCGGATCAGCCAATTGTCTCTTCAAGGCCTCAAATGCCTGATCAGCAACATCACTCCAGACAAAGTGATATGTCTTCTTCATCATCTAGTACAGAGGGATAGCCTTCTCACCCAACCGGCTTACGAACCGGCTCAAGGCCGCAATAGGACCCACCAGACGCTGAACATCATTGATACACGCCGGCTTAGCCAGAGAGGTGATAAATTTTATCTTCTCCGGGTTAGCCTCAATACCCCGTTTTAAACAAGAAAACCCAAAAGCTTACCAGCAGGCACACCAAAAATACACTTGGCCGGTTTAAGCATCCTCTTATAAACTCGGAGGTTGTCAAAAGTTTCCTTCAAACCATCAATCAAGGATCCTTCTTCCTAGACTTCACCATAATATCATCTACATAGGCATGAGCATTGCGCCCAATCTGATTATGAAGACAATTCTGCACACATCGCTGGTAAGTCGACTGGGCGCTCTTGAGCCCAAAAGGCATAGATACATAGCAGAAGGCTCCAAACGGAGTGATGAAATCTGTCTTCTCCTGGTCCTTGACTGCCATCTTGATATGATGATAATCATAATAAGCATCCACAAAGCTCAAACGCTCACAACTCACCGTAGCATCAATAATTTGATCAATACGAGGGAGAGCGAAGGGATCAGCCGGACAAGCTTTGTTTAAGTCCGTATAGTCCACACACATACGCCAAGTGCCATTCTTCTTAAGCACCAACACTGGATTAGCCAACCACTTAGTATGAAAAACTTCAACAATAAAACCAGCCGCCAAGAGCCAGGCCACTTCTTCACCAATGGCCTTATGCCTTTCTTCATTGAAACAACGAAGAAATTGTTTGACCGGTCTAAATTTTGGATCAATATTAAGAGTGTGCTCAGCGAGTTCCCTCAGTACACCTGGCATGTCAGAAGGCTTCCATGCAAAGATGTCCCGACTCTCACGGATGAACTCGATGAGCGCGCCTTCCTATTTTGGATCCAGGTTAGCACTGATGCTGAACTTCTTGGATGAATCGCCAAGAATGAAATCAACTACTTTAGTGTCATCGGTCGACTTAAACTTCAAGGCTGGATCATGCTCTCTAGTTGGCTTTTTCAAAGACGTCATATCTGCCGGGTCAACATTGTCCTTGTAGAACTTAAACTTTTCTGTCGCACAAATAGGCTCAGCATAAGCAGCATCACCTTCCTCACATTCCAAGGCTATCTTGTGATTCCCATGTACTGTTATAGTGCCCTTGTGACCCGGCATTTTGAGCTTCAGATATACATAACAAGGATGTGCCATAAATTTGGCATAAGCGGGCCGTCCGAACATAGCATGATAGGGGCTCTTGATTTTAACCACTTCAATGGTATACGTCTCAGATCTGGAATCATACTCATCTCCAAAAGCAACTTCTAAAGGTATCTTACCTATCGGATATGCTGACTTACCAGGTACCACACCATGAAAAATAGTGTTTGATGGTTTAAGGTTTTTGTCGGTCAACCCCATACGATGAAAAGTATCATAGTAGAGGATATTAATACTGTTGCCTCCATCCATGAGTACCATAGTGAACTTGTATCCTCCAACCTGAGGTGCCACCACCAGCGCCAAATGACCTGTATGATAATCCCTAGGCGGGTGATCCTCATGGCTCCAAACAATGGGCTGCTAAGACCATCGAAATAACGGGGAACCGCCGGCTCAACGGCGTTTACTGCCCTTTTATGAAGCTTCTGATCCCTGTTACAAAAACTTGTGGTGAAGGCGTGGTACTGCCCACTATTCAACTTCTTCGGGTTACTCTGATAACCAAATTGTTGCTGTTGATTCCCCTGACCGGACTATTGATGATAACCACCCTGATTGCCTTGATTGCTTAGGTGACCTTGGAAACCGAAAGTAGAACGGCCACCACCATAACCCGGGCCATGAGAACCGGAACTTTGGCCACCGCCCGGCCCATGATTGTTCTGGAACAAATTTGAATTTTTGAACTCCTTCATAATTTGGCAGTCTTTCCAGAGGTGACTGGATGGTCTTTCTCGCGTACCATGCTTTGGGCAAGGCTCATTCATCATCTGCTCAAGATTGATAGCTGCCCCTCCTGTCCGAGGAGGGGGCTTTCCCTTACAACGCTGGCCATTATTCTACATGTTGGTGTTGACCACAAAATCTGAATTGCCATTGGCCTTGCGCTTGCCATTGCCCCCCCTGATTCGCTGGGTTATGATGCTGGCCCTTGGTGTTGCCACACTTCCTTCCCTTTCTCGTATTTTCATCATCAGACTCGGGGTCCTTGGTATTATCAGAGCCGGCATATTTAATCAGGGCTGCCATCAGCTCCCCCATGTCATTGCAATGGCGCTTGAGTCGCCCTAGCTTTTGTTTGAGAGGCAAAAAATGGCAATCTTTCTCCAACATTAGGACTGCTGAGCCAGCATTGATGTTATCCGATGAGTGCAGGATGGCCTTGACCCGGCGCACCCAATGGGTCGTTGACTTGCTCTCTTCTTGGGCACAGGCATCCAAATCCACAATCGACATGGGCTGCTTGCACGTATCTTTAAAATTCTGGATGAACCGGGCCTTTAACTCGGCCCACGACCTAATGGAATTGGCAGGCAGGCCGTTTAGCCAAGTATGGGCCGTCCCATCCAACGTCATGGTGAAGTACTTAGCACACGCAGCATCGCTGACCTCCAACAGCTCCATGGGCATCTCGTAACTCTCAATCCACGCCTCGGGGGGGGGGGGTAAGTCAGTTGTATAGTTAGGCACCTTACAGGGTCCTTTGAAATCTTTGGGTAAACACTCATTCCGTGCAGCTGGTTCTAAACATGGTACGCCCGTGGCTCTAGAGGTCACGCCTGCCTACTGAGCCGCCAGTTCAGCCTCTCGACGTGCTCCGCCCTGGCCCACCAAATTCTCAGCACCATCACGCGCCGGGTCATGCCCATGAGGCTAGTTATGGTGCCTGTCACTGCTTGAAACGGCCCGGGAATCCATGTGTCTACTCTAACTCCATCTTGGGCGAGGGGTTGAGTGAATCCTTTCACAAGTGTAAGAATAAGCCTCCTGCTGCACCAGTGTTGTCTGAAGAAGCTCTCTAGCCCTCCTTGTTTCAACCGCAGCTAGAGACTCACCTTCAACTAGGAGAGCCGCCAGTCGTGTCGCCACAGCGATCATATTATCCAACGGGTTAGAGTAATGACCCGGTGGCGTCGATACATCCTGTGGCGGGGTATTATTCAGACGACTCCGATGCCTTCTCCTCATGACTTCGTTTGAAGCATTCTGATCCAACGAGAGACGGAAGGAATCATCCTGGATCTGTTGTGCCTGACCATCCAGAGCGGCTCGCTCCGCAGTCAGCCTCACGTTCTCGGCTGCCGGATCTTCCTTGGCTTGAGCTATCTCATCTCTCAATTTTGCAACTTCCGCGTTATGCTGAACTTGATCTTCCGGGTTAACCTATGCTGTTAACAATGTTGTCAAGCTGTCCAATAATTCGGATAGGACCTAAGCCGGCGGGTGCACAGGGCCTCCTGCCCCGACCGCCGTCGCCCCTGCTGACCCAAAAACCATTACCGCTGCAGTCGAAGAATTCTGTCCTAGCTGTGTACCGGCCATGAAAATTGGAACCTGGTTTGGTGGCTCATAGGGGTCTGGAATACTATCGCCATCAGAATAGCCCCAAGCCTACCGTCTTACAGTTGACATAGAGATGTAGTCTCGGCTGTGGACGACTCACCATCATTATAGATGGCCATCTCACCACCGGACACGGAGCCTTCCTCAAATTCCGCCTCGTGGATGAATCCAATGAAGGCGTGCTTCACGGCGGGTGGAACCTGGGCGGGTCGTGCACGCTGAGCCGTCTTGATGATGTCGGTGCAGATGTCTAGCTCAGGGCCCGGTTCGTCGATCTTGCCGATGAAAACATGAATTCCGCCGAATGGGACCTGGTACCCGTACTCAATTGAGCCGGCCTTGGGGCCCCAGCCTACATCATCGATGTAGAGCTTACCGGGGCGACTCGTGGTCATCCGGCCCACGGCGTATCCCTTGGTCCCTTCGAAGTTTCCCTTTAAGAACTCAAAACCACCGTGCGCTCGCCCCACGGTGGGTGCCAACTGTCATGTAATTATCACGATAGATGTCCTAGCAAAAGGACTTAGTCGTGAAGCCACCGCAAGAGGGTTAGCTTAAAGAGGTTAAACGAGACAAAGGACGCAAAGAGTTTATATGGGTTCGGCCCCTTGAGGTGAAGGTAAAGGCCTAATCCAGTTGAGGTGGTATTGCTTATGTCTAGATTACCAGGGAGCGAATACGCTTGACCTCGCTTTAGATTTGTTGTCTCTTGCCCTAAACCAACGCCGGGTCATCCCTTTATATACATAGGTTAACACCCAGCAGCTTATAGAGCCCCGGCCGGTTCATAACAATGTGTACGGCTCGGTGACT
Organism: Triticum dicoccoides; assembly: GCF_002162155.2. Classification (NCBI taxonomy): domain Eukaryota; kingdom Viridiplantae; phylum Streptophyta; class Magnoliopsida; order Poales; family Poaceae; genus Triticum; species Triticum dicoccoides. The sequence goes on along the minus strand of NC_041382.1, from coordinate 277,567,069 downwards.
AAATACACATGCCTTACAATACAAGTCATACATATATGGCGGTTTACACTTACGAGATTTAAGCCGCCTCTGGGCTTTGGGCCTTTTAACGAGTCTTCATAGTGAACCGCAATCTTCAACATCTTTATGGGCTTTGTCTTGATAGACCGCCATGCCTTAACCCGGACCCTCCTGGGCGGGTTAACCAAATAGTTATATCCCTGATGTCGCAGACGGGAACTTTCCCCTTGGAAGAGTAGATGGGCTCTTTCCCCTTGGAAGAGCCGGAGAGGGTGCCCTCCTCGTGGTCGCCGTCGATGAGGTCTGACTTGGAAGCTATGGATCCCAAGCCAGCGTCGCAGAACGTGTCCTTCAGAAATGACAAAATGGGATCGATGGCGATGTAGAATGGAATATTTTCGATTGATAGCGAGAGGAGATTAGCGACGGGGCCATGGATGTAACACCCCGGATATGATTTACCTAATATGTAATCCAACTCTTGCCGTTTCCGGCGTTAAGTGATTTTATTTTCTCGGGTTCGGGTTTTTGTCTCCGTGTGTTGTTGTTGTTGTGGTCATGCATCTCATATCATGTCATCATGTGCATTGCATTTGCATACGTGTTCGTCTCATGCATCCGAGCATTTTCCCCGTTGTCCGTTTTGCATTTCGGCGCTCCGTTCTCCTCCGGTGGTTGTTTCTACCTTTCTTTCGTGTGTGGGGGTTAAACAGTTCCGGATTGGACTGAGACTTGCCAAGCAGCCTTGTTTTACTACCGGTAGACCGCATGTCAAGTTTCGTACCATTTGGACTTCATTTGATGCTCCAACGGTTAACCGGGGTACCGAGAAGGCCTCGTGTGTGTTGCAGCCCAACACCCCTCCATTTTGGCCCCAAAACCTACCAAAACCCTCTCCATCATCTAGAGCATTCGATCACGATCGCGTGGCCGAAAACCGCACCTCATTTGGACTCTCCTAGCTCCTCCTATGCCTATTTAAAGACCCCCTCCGAAATTCTCGTTCTCCTCTCCCCGAAACCCTAGATCCACCCCTCTCCGCGTGACCGAACACGTCCGCCGGCCGCCGGACACGTCCGCCACCACCGCCGCCAACCGAGAGCCGCCACGTGTCTCCGGGGACCGCTTCGCCGCCTCCCACCGACGCGGGCCCGCAGGCCTAGCGCCGGCCCTCCCCGCCGCCCGACCGGGCCCCGCGCCACGCCGCCCGATCCACTCCTCGCTGCCCTGCTCGCATCTCGCTGGCGCCGCTGCGACAACCACCACCGCCGCCTCGTCCGGCCAAGCTCCGGCCAGCTCCGCCGCCTCGCCATCGCGCCGAGCCCCACCGCCGTCCTCCTCCTCAAGGCCGCCGCGCCAGATACGCAACTCCGGCGAGCCCCCGCGGCCACTCCGACCGTCCCCGCCTCAAACCACCTCGCCGGAGCTACAATGCCCGCCGGCGTTCCTGGGTTCGCGCGCCGCAACGAAACCCTAGATCTGGATTCGGTTGACTTCTCCCCCTCTCCCCGTTATTATCTTGCATACTTTGACCAGTGATATCTCCGCATCCATAGCTCCATTTTGGGCATATAGCATATCAAAATGTTCGTCTCAGAGAGTGCATCATTTCATCTCATTGCGTCATTTTCATTTGAGTTCATCTTGATGCCCGAAATGCTGTTGGAAGAATGCTATTTGAGATAATTGTCAGATCTGCTGCTCCAATTAGATATTTGTCATTTTTGCCATGATTAATGTGTGCATGATATGCCCCTGAGCTCTACATGTGTTTTGTTATATGCTTTGCCATCTTTCTAGAGGTGCTATCCATGTATTTTTGTGATGTGTGTGGTGACTAGCACAAGCTTGCAAAGTGGTGCATTCGTTAATGCTGATTTAAGGGACTTAGCAATTCCACTAAGTCCTAGATCTATTTATATCAATATGCCATATGTTCATGTTGTTTCCTAGTTATCCGTGCCTCTTTTTAGGATGATCAGTAAGGATGTTTTGTTAATTTTGTAGTGCTCTATCCATCCATGTCTTTGTTTGCAATTATGGAGCAAACTAGCTTGAGTCAATCGAGCTCTACTTTTGTCATTTCGTGAATCTGGGCAGATTGTCTACTTGTGCCGAGGATGTTGTAGTTGATATGTGCATGCTATGTTATTGTTCTTGCCATGACTAGCTTGTATAATGTGTATTCTTGATGGGTGTATTCTTAGATTGTCATGACTTGCTCTGTAGTGAGTGCATCGAGCTCGTACATGCCTACTTGATATCTGATTTGCATGCTCCAGTTTTCCACTAAGTCTGTGATCTGATTATGTTTTTGCCATGTTCACATGCTTGCAATTGTATTTTATGATCCCTTTTGGCTCAAGGTCACTAAGGGACTTTTGTTAATCTCTTTGAGTATCTCCATGCCATGCTTTACTTTGCCATGTTAAGTTCATGTAGCATATAGTTTTCATGCTCCAAAGTGTGCTACCTATTCTGAAATTCCAGACAAGTGTTAATTTCACTAAGTCTGAGATCTGTTTACCAATTGCATAATTTGCCATGCTTGTTTGAACCTGTTAATGGATGAATTGGCCGTAGCTCAGTGTTCCTCTTTTGTTAAGCATCATGAATGGATCCCTTCCATGTATTTTGTTGCCATGTTTGAGTGCTGTAGCATGTTCATCTTGTTGCATTTAGATGCCTACTTGCTGTATATCGCAGACCGGTGCCATATTTGTTTTGCTCGCCATTTCCAAACCGTGTCTCCAATTCCGGCGTTCTTTATATCGTTTTCAAGAGGAATCATCTCACCTTTCCATTGGCACACTTGGATTTCCATGTTGAGGCCAGGTTCATTCGTTCCTTGTCAAATCTTGCATATGCATCACATATCGCATCCCGCATAGCATACCATGTTTGCATCATGTTGTTTGAGCTTTGCACGTGGTTGATTGTGTCCTTTTTGCTTGTTTGTCTTGTTTGGGTAGAGCCGGGAGACGAGTTCTCTAACAAGGAGCCCGTTGAGTTTGCTTTCGAGGATCCAGTCAACTCTGACAACTTTGTAGGCAAGATGATCATACCCTCGAAATCACTTCTATCTTTGCTTTGCTAGATGCTCACTCTTTTGCTATGCCTATGCTATGATGCCTACCACTTGCTTATCATGCCTCCCAAATTTCCATGTCAAACCTCTAACCCACCATGTCCTAGCAAACTGTTGATTGGCTATGTTACCGCTTTTGCTCAGCCCCTTATAGCGTTGCTAGTTGCAGGTGAAGATTGGAGACCGTTCCTTGTTGGAACATTATTTACTTGTTGGGATACCATTATATTGCCTTGTTATCTTAATGCATCTATATACTTGGTAAAGGGTGGAAGGCTCGGCCTTTTGCCTAGTGTTTTGTTCCACTCTTGCCACCCTAGTTGCCGTCATATCGGTGTTATGTTCCCGGATTTTGCGTTCCCTACGCGGTTGGGTGATAATGGGAACCCCTTGATAGTTCGCCTTGATTAAAACTCTTCCAACAATGCCCAACCTTGGTTTTACCATTTTCCACCTAGCCTGTTTTCCCTTGGGTTTCCGGAGCCCGAGGGTCATCTTATTAAACCCCCCCCGGGGCAGTGCTCCTCTGAGTGTTGGTCCGAACCGGGCAGCCTGCGGGGCCACCTCGGGGAAACTCGAGGGTTGGTTTTACTCGTAGCTTGACCTATCTGAGTGTGCCCTGAGAACGAGATATGTGCAGCTCCTATCGGGATTTGTCGGCACATTCGGGCGGTGTTGTTGGATTTGTTTTAGCTTGTCGAAATGTCTTGTAGAACCGGGATGCCGAGTCTGATCGGAATGTCTCGGGAAAAGGTATATCCTTTGTTGAATGTGAGAGCTTGTCATGGGCTAAGTTGGGACTCCCCTGCAGGGATTTGAACTTTCGAAAGCCGTGCCCGCGGTTATGGCAGATGGGAATTTGTTAATGTCCGGTTGTAGATAACTTGAACCTAAACTTAATTAAAATGAATCAACTGTGTGAGTTACCATAATGGTCTCTTCTCGGCGGAGTCTGGGAAGAGAACACGGTGTTGGAGTAATGCTTGCCGCAGGTTGTTCTTTAGTTATTCGTTCGTGCATTGCCTTCTCTTCTCGCTCTCTTGTGCGAATAGGTTAGCCACCATACTTGCTAGTCGCTTGCTGCAGCTCCACATATTTACCTTGCCTTTTACTATAAGCTTAAATAGTCTTGATCGCGAGGGTGCGAGATTGCTGAGTCCCTGTGGCTCACAGTTTACTTCCAAACCGGATGCAGGGCCAGATGACTCTGTTCTAGATGACGCGTTAGAGCTCAAGTGGGAGTTCAACGAGGACTCGCGTCGTTACTATGTATCTTTCCCTGATGATCAGTAGTGGTGCCCAGTTGGGGCGATCGGGACCGTGTCGCATGTTGGGTTGATCTTTTATTTTGGCACCGTAGTCGGGCCATGAGTGATTGGATGATGTAATGCTATTTATGTACTTTGATTGACGTGGCGAGTGTAAGCCAACTATGTTACTTTTCCCCTTATTATGTATTACATGGGATGTTGTGAAGATTGTCTAACTTGCGACATTGCTTTCAATGCGGTTATGCCTCTAAGTCGTGCCTCGACACGTAGGAGATATAGTCGCATCGACGGCGTTACAAGTTGGTATCAGATCCTTCCCCGACCTTTGGAGCCCCCACTGCTTGATCGTTTTTAGCAGCCGTTGTTGAATCTAGAAAAATGTTTTGAGTCATTTAGGAATTATATATCGGAGATATTAGGAATTCTTTTTACTCCCCAGTCCCTTCATTGCTCTGGTGAGGCATCCTGACGTAGAGCTTTGACTCTTCTCTTCCCAAAAAAATTTTTAGGATCACACGGGTATCTTGGAATCGTTCCGATGGTTTTGTGACGAGAACATTGTTCTTGGTGCCTCCTGTCATTTAGGGGTTGTGGCAGTGTCCCGGGGAGTTGAGCTCCGAGGTGTTGTCGTCACAATTTTATCGTTGCAGTTCTGGAATACCTGAGTTCAGTACGCCGACATCGAAAATCTCTTTTATTCAGTTGTTGGTGAGATAACCTTGACGCCACCTAGTACTGGGGCGGGAGTTCGGGAGTATTGCCATAACTTGTATAACGGATGCTTTTCGAAGGTTGAGGTAGATGGTTTCCGAAGTGTTTCTCGGTTATGTGTTGAAGGATGTATACAGCTGGATGTAGGATTTGCTAGATTTGGGTGAGATATTATGCTTCCCCTGTATCCCCAACACCTGATTGCATAACCGGAAAGGTTCGGGAGTTTCATAGGTGGGAATTCTTGTAGCTCTAGCTCGTCTTCCACGGATATTTGGTTTGAGATTGGGATTTCTTACTGAGTATTCGTTCTTGCTCCGTACCTTGTTGATTTATTCCTCTACCTAAATTCTAAGTGGCTTCTCAATTTATGGATATGTGAGCATTTCAAGTGGAATGCATTCGTTCATTTTGTTTGGATGTGAAGACGATTTATTGCAATTTCATTTCCGTTGGATTCAGCTTCAATATTTGTCTATCAATGTGCTAATGGATGTCAACCTCTTCAGGATGGCTCCTCCAACGCGCACGACGCCGAATCCTGATCCGCCACCACCTCCCCCTCCTCTGGAGGCATGGCAAGCTGTGATGGCCGCTACCAATGCAAACACGCAGTTGATCATGCAAATTCTTCAAGAACGCAATCAAGTGAATCGACTGTGACATTGCTTTCAACACTTTGAAAGAGAAATTGGTCACTGCTCCAGTTCTGACTCCTCCTGATGAATCCAAACCGTTCGAGGTCTTTTGCGATGCCTCTCTTCAAGGTCTTGGTGCAGTTTTGATGCAAGAGAAGAAAGTTGTGGCTTATACCTCTCGCCAGTTGAAGTCCAATGAGAAGAACTACCCCACTCATGACCTCGAGTTGGCGGCAGTTGTGCATGCTCTTTTGACTTGGAGACATCTCTTATTGGGAAGAAAAGTGGACATCTTCACTGACCACAAGAGTCTCAAGTACATCTTCACTCAGCCTAATCTCAACCTCAGGCAGACTCGATGGGTCGAAATGATTCAAGAGTATAATCCGAGTATCGAGTATACTCCAGGCAAGGCTAATGTGATTGCTGACGCTTTGAGCAGGAAGGCTTATTGCAACAATCTGATTCTCAAGCCTTATCAACCCGAGCTTTGTGAACCTTTCCGCAAACTCAATCTGCAAGTTATTCCTCAAGGTTTCCTCGCCAACCTTAAAGTCTCTCCTACCTTGGAAGATCAGATTCGCCAAGCTCAACTTCTTGATGCTATGGTGAAGAAGGTGAAGATTGGGATTGCCAAGAGTCAACCCAAGTACTAGTGCTACCTCCTTGATGACAAGGATACTCTCTTCTTCGAGGATCGTATTGTCGTGCCCAAAGGTGACCTTCGTAAAGTGATCATGAACGAGGCTCACAATTCTCTCCTCTCCATCCACCCTGGGAGCACGAAGATGTATCAGGACCTCAAGCAGGCTTATTGGTGGACTCGAATGAAGCGCGAGATTGCTCAGTTCGTGAATGAATGTGATGTCTGCAGAAGAGTGAAGGCAGAACACCAAAGGCCAGCTGGTCTCCTCCAACCTCTTGCCATTACAGAATGGAAGTTTGACCACATTGAGACAGACTTCGTGACTGGGTTTCCAAAGTCCAAGCGTGGCAATGATGCTATATTCATTATCATCGACAAACTCACCAAAGTGGCTCACTTTCTGCCTATCAGAGAGTCTATCACTGCAGCTCAATTGGCGGAGCTGTATACCTCTCGAATTGTCTCGCTGCACGGTATTTCACAGGTGATCTCTTCAGACCGTGGCAACATCTTTACCTCAAAGTTTTGGGATTCTTTTTAGAAGGCCATGGGCACCAACATCCGCTTTAGCACAACTTTCCATCCTCAAACTAGCGGTCAGGTCAAGCGTGTCAATCAGATTCTTGAAGATATGCTCAGGGCTTGTGTGATCTCCTTCAGCATGAAGTGGGAGGATTGTCTTCCTTATGCTGAATTCTCCTACAACAACAGTTTTCAAGCAAGTTCGGGTAAGGCCCCATTCAAAATTCTGTATGGCAGGAAGTGTCGTAACCCTCTCAACTGGTCTAAAACCGGTGAACGTCAATTTCTGGGAAATGACTTAATCACAGAGGCAGAGGAAATGTGCAAAGTCATTTGAGATAACCTCAAAGCAGCGCAATCACGCCAGGAGAGCTACTATGATAGTAAGCACCGTGATTTGGCTTTCGAGATCAGAGATCATGTTTGCCTCCGCGTCTCTCCTATGAAAGGTACTCGTCGCTTCGGTATCAAAGGGAAGCTTGCCCCTAGATACGTGGGACCTTTCAAGATCGTCAGTAAGAGAGGCGATCTCGCCTATCAACTCGAGCTTCCTTCAAACTTTGCAAATTTGCATGACGTGTTCCATGTCTCTCAGCTCCGAAAGTGCTTCAAGACTCCTGACCGCACCGTCAACTTCGAAGACATGGAGCTCCAAGAAGATCTCTCTTATCGTGAGCACCCCGTGGCTATTCTTGAAGAGACTGAATGCAAGACTCGCAACAAGTCAATCAAATTCCTCAAAGTCAAGTGGTCACACCATTCCGACCGTGAAGCCACCTGGGAACGCGAGGATCACCTCCATTCTGAGTACCCGGCGTTCTTTCAGTCCAAGATCTCTGGACGAGATCCTTTCATAGTGGTGGAGTGTTGTAACACCCCGGATATGATTTACCTAATATGTAATCCAACTCTTGCCGTTTCCGGCGTTAAGCTATTTTATTTTCTCGGGTTCGGGTTTTTGTCTCCGTGTGTTGTTGTTGTTGTTGTTGTTGTCATGCATCCTATATCATGTGATCATGTGCATTGCATTTGCATACGTGTTCGTCTCATGCATCCGAGCATTTTCCCCGTTGTCCGTGTTGCATTCCGGCGCTCCGTTCTCCTCCGGTGGTCGTTTCTACCTTTCTTTCGTGTGTGGGGGTTAAACATTTCCGGATTGGACCGAGACTTTCCAAGCGGCCTTGGTTTACTACCGGTAGACCGCCTGTCAAGTTTGGTACCATTTGGACTTCGTTTGATGATCCAACGGTTAACCAAGGGACCGAGAAGGCCTCGTGTGTGTTGCCGCCCAACACCCCTACATTTTCGCCCAAAAACCTACCAAAACTCTCTCCATCATCTAGAGCGTTCGATCACGATCGCGTGGCCGAAAACCGCACCTCATTTGGACTCTCCTAGCTCCTCCTATGCCTATTTAAAGACCCCCTCCGAAATTCTCGTTCTCCTCTCCCCGAAACCCTAGATCCTCCCACTCCGCGCGGCGGGACACGTCCGCCGGCCGCCGGACACGTCCGCCGCCACCGCCGCCAACCGAGAGCCGCCACGTGTCCCTGGGGGACCGCTTCGCCGCCTCCCACCGATGCGGGCCCGCAGGCCCAGCGCCGGCCCTCCCCGCCGCCCGACCGGGCCCTGCGCCGCGCCGCTCGATGCACTCCTTGCCGCCCTGCTCGCAGCTCGCTGGCGCCGCAGCGAGAACCACCACCGCCGCCTCGTCCGGCTGAGCTCCGGCCGACTCCACCGCCTCGCCATCGCGCCGAGCCCCGCCGCCGTCCTCCTCCTCAAGGCCTCCGCGCCGGATCCGCAACTCCGGCGAGCCCCCGCGGCCACTCCGGCCGTCCCCGTGTCAAACCACCTCGCCGGAGCTACAGTGCCCGCCGGCGTTCCTCGATTCGCGTGCCGCCTCGAAACCCTAGCTCTGGATTCGGTTGACTTCTCCCCCTCTCCATGTTATTATCTTGCATACTTTGACCAGTGATATCTCCGCATTCATAGCTCCGTTTTGGGCATATAGCATATCAAAATGTTCACCTCAAAGAGTACATCATTTCATCTCATTGCATCATTTTCATTTGAGTTTATCTTGATGCCCGAAATTCTGTTGGAAGAATGATATTTGAGTCCTTCAAACTTTGCAAATGTGCATGACGTGTTCCATGTCTCTCAGCTCCGAAAGTGCTTCAAGACTCCTGACCGCACCGTCAACTTCGAAGACATGGAGCTCCAAGAAGATCTCTCTTATCGTGAGCACCCCGTGGCTATTCTTGAAGAGACTGAACGCAAGACTCGCAACAAGTCAATCAAATTTCTCAAAGTCAAGTGGTCACACCATTCCGACCGTGAAGCCACCTGGGAACGCGAGGATCACCTCCGTTCTGAGTACCCGACGTTCTTTCAGTCCAAGATCTTTGGACGAGATCCTTTCATAGTGGTGGAGTGTTGTAACACCCCGGATATGATTTACCTAATATGTAATCCAACTCTTGCCGTTTCCGGCGTTAAGCTATTTTATTTTCTCGGGTTCGGGTTTTTGTCTCCGTGTGTTGTTGTTGTTGTTGTCATGCATCCTATATCATGTGATCATGTGCATTGCATTTGCATACGTGTTCGTCTCATGCATCCGAGCATTTTCCCCGTTGTCCGTGTTGCATTCCGGCGCTCCGTTCTCCTCCGGTGGTCGTTTCTACCTTTCTTTCGTGTGTGGGGGTTAAACATTTCCGGATTGGACCGAGACTTTCCAAGCGGCCTTGGTTTACTACCGGTAGACCGCCTGTCAAGTTTGGTACCATTTGGACTTCGTTTGATGATCCAACGGTTAACCAAGGGACCGAGAAGGCCTCGTGTGTGTTGCAGCCCAACACCCCTACATTTTCGCCCAAAAACCTACCAAAACTCTCTCCATCATCTAGAGCGTTCGATCACGATCGCGTGGCCGAAAACCGCACCTCATTTGGACTCTCCTAGCTCCTCCTATGCCTATTTAAAGACCCCCTCCGAAATTCTCGTTCTCCTCTCCCCGAAACCCTAGATCCTCCCCACTCCGCGCGGCGGGACACGTCCGCCGGCCGCCGGACACATCCGCCGCCACCGCCGCCAACCGAGAGCCGCCACGTGTCCCCGGGGGACCGCTTCGCCGCCTCCCACCGATGCGGGCCCGCAGGCCCAGCGCCGGCCCTCCCCGCCGCCCGACCGGGCCCTGCGCCGCGCCGCCCGATCCACTCCTTGCCGCTCTGCTCGCAGCTCGCTGGTGCCGCCGCGAGAACCACCACCGCCGCCTCGTCCGGCTGAGCTCCGGCCGGCTCCACCGCCTCACCATCGCGCCGAGCCCCGCCGCCGTCCTCCTCCTCAAGGCCTCCGCGCTGGATCCGCAACTCCGGCGAGCCCCCGCGGCCACTCCGGCCGTCCCCGTGTCAAACCACCTCGCCGGAGCTACAGTGCCTGCCGGCGTTCCTCGATTCGCGTGCCGCCTCGAAACCCTAGCTCTGGATTCGGTTGACTTCTCCCCCTCTCCATGTTATTATCTTGCATACTTTGACCAGTGATATCTCCGCATTCGTAGCTCCGTTTTGGGCATATAGCATATCAAAATGTTCACCTCAAAGAGTACATCATTTCATCTCATTGCATCATTTTCATTTGAGTTTATCTTGATGCCCGAAATTCTGTTGGAAGAATGATATTTGAGATAATCGTCAGATCTGCTGCTCCAATTAGATATTTGTCATTTTTGCCATGATTAATGTGTGCATGATATGCCCCTGAGCTCTACATGTGTTTTGTTATATGCTTTGCCATCTTTCCAGAGGTGTAATCCATGTATTTTTGTGATGTGTGTGGTGACTAGCACAAGCTTGCAAAGTGGTGTATTCGTTAATGCTGATTTCAGGGACTTAGCAATTCCTCACACATCACATAAGTCCTAGATCTGTTTATATCAATATGCCATATGTTCATGTTGTTTCCTAGTGATTCGTGCCTATTTTGAGGATGATCAGTAAGGATGTGTTGTTAATATTGTAGTGCTCTATCCATCCGTGTCTTTGTTTGCAATTATAGAGCACCCTAGCTTGAGTCAATCGAGCTCTACTTTTGTCATTTCGTGAATCTGGGCAAATTGTCTACTTGTTAGCGATTTTGCCGAGGATGTTGTAGTTGATCTGTGCATGCTATGTTATTGTTCTTTCCATGACTAACTTTTATAATGTGTATTCTTGATGGGTGTATGCTTAGATTGTCATGACTTGCTCTATAGTGAGTGCATCGAGCTCGTAAACATGCCTACTTGATATCTGATTTGCATACTCCAGTTTTCCACTAAGTTTGTGATCTGATTATGTTTTTGCCATGTTCACATGCGTGCAATTGTATTTTCTGATCCCTTTTGGCTCAAGGTCACTAAGAGACTTTTGTTAATCTCTTTGAGTAGCTCCATGCCATGCTTTACTTTGCAATGTTAAGTTCCTATAGCATATAGTTTTCATGCTCCAAAGTGTGCTACCTGTTCAGAAATTCCAGACAAGTGTTAATTTCACTAAGTCTGAGATCTGTTTACCAATTGCATTTTTTGCCATACTTGTTTGAACCTGTTAATGGATGAATTGGCCGTAGCTCAGTGTTCCTCTTTTGTTAAGCATCATGAATGGATCCCTTCCATGTATTTTGTTGCCATGTTTGAGTGTTGTAGCATGTTCATCTTGTTGCATTTAGATGCCTACTTGCTGTATATCGCAGACCGGTGCCATATTTGTTTTGCTCGCCATTTCCAAACCGTGTCTCCGATTCCGGCGTTCTTTATATCGTTTTCAAGCGGAATCATCTCACCTTTCCATTGGCACACTTGGATTTCCAAGTTGAGGCCAGGTTCATTCGTTCCTTGTCAAATCTTGCATATGCATCACATATCGCATCCCGCATAGCATACCATGTTTGCATCATGTTGTTTGAGCTTTGCACGTGGTTGATTGTGTCCTTTTTGCTTGTTTGTCTTGTTTGGGTAGAGCCGGGAGACGAGTTCGCTAACAAGGAGCCCATTGAGTTTGCTTTCGAGGATCCAGTCAACTCTGACAACTTTGCAGGCAAGATGATCATACCCTCGAAATCACTTCTATCTTTGCTTTGCTAGATGCTCGCTCTTTTGCTATGCCTATGCTATGATGCCTACCACTTGCTTATCATGCCTCCCAAATTTCCATGTCAAACCTCTAACCCACCATGTCCTAGCAAACTGTTGATTGGCTATGTTACCGCTTTTGCTCAGCCCCTCATAGCGTTGCTAGTTGCAGGTGAAGATTGGAGACCGTTCCTTGTTGGAACATTATTTACTTGTTGGGATACCATTATATTGCCTTGTTATCTTAATGCATCTATATACTTGGTAAAGGGTGGAAGGCTCGGCCTTTTGCCTAGTGTTTTGTTCCACTCTTGCCACCCTAGTTTCCGTCATATCGGTGTTATGTTCCCGGATTTTGCGTTCCCTACGCGGTTGGGTGATAATGGGAACCCCTTGATAGTTTGCCTTGATTAAAACTCTTCCATCAATGCCCAACCTTGGTTTTACCATTTTCCACCTAGCCTGTTTTCCCTTGGGTTTCCGGAGCCCGAGGGTCATCTTATTAAACCCCCCCGGGGCAGTGCTCCTCTGAGTGTTGGTCCGAACCGGGCAGCCTGCGGGGCCACCTCGGGGAAACTCGAGGGTTGGTTTTACTCATAGCTTGACCTATCTGAGTGTGCCCTGAGAACGAGATATGTGCAGCTCCTATCGGGATTTGTCGGCACATTCGGGCGGTGTTGCTGGATTTGTTTTAGCTTGTCGAAATGTCTTGTAGAACAGGGATGCCGAGTCTTATCGGAATGTCTCGGGAGAAGGTATATCCTTCGTTGACCGTGAGAGGTTGTCATGGGCTAAGTTGGGACTCCCCTGTAGGGATTTGAACTTTCGAAAGCCGTGCCCGCAGTTATGGGCAGATGGGAATTTGTTAATGTCCGGTTGTAGATAACTTGAACCTAAACTTAATTAAAATGAATCAATTGTGTGAGTTACCGTGATGGTCTCTTCTCGGCGGAGTCCGGGAAGCGAACACAGTGTTGGAGTAATGCTTGCCGCAGGTTGTTCTTTAGTTATTCGTTCGTGCATTGCCTTCTCTTCTCGCTCTCTTTTGCGAATAGGTTAGCCACCATACTTGCTAGTCGCTTTCTACAGCTCCACATATTTACCTTGCCTTTTCCTATAAGCTTAAATAGTCTTGATCGTGAGGGTGCGAGATTGCTGAGTCCCTGTGGCTCACAGTTTACTTCCAAACCACATGCAGGGCCAGACGACTCCATTCCAGATGACGCGTTAGAGCTCAAGTGGGAGTTCAACGAGGACTCACGTGTCCAGTTGGGGTGATAGGGACCGTGTCGCATGTTGGGTTGGTCTTTTATTTTGGCACCATAGTCGGGACATGAGTGATTGGATGATGTAATGCTATTTATGTACTTTGATTGACGTGGCGAGTGTAAGCCAACTATGTTACTTTTCCCCTTATTATGTATTACATGGGATGTTGTGAAGATTGCCTAACTTGCGACATTGCTTTCAATGCGGTTATGCCTCTAAGTCGTGCCTCGACATGTAGGAGATATAGCCGCATCGAGGGTGTTACAATGGATGAGATCTATGGCGGTTGAACCCAAGGGGTTGGGGTGGGCCATTTAACCTGTGACATAGCCCGCCTCAGGCCATCGCTGTCGATTAACTCGATGTCGTAGCCGGTGGACGAGACATGCCCGCATACTCTAGCCTGCTGCTTGAGTGCCTGCCGCCAGTAAAGGTCATCAGCTTTCTCGGTGACGTTGGGCGAAGAGACTGCTATACACCTCTTTTGGGCTAGTCGCTCCTCGAGCTCCACGGGAAGCAAGGCCGAGCTTAGGTTGCAACACTCTGGAGTGGGGAATGGGGATGGGGATGGGGATCTGTGGGAAAGGGGGCGTTTGGCAGGCATCATGTAAGAAACTTAGGGCGGCCCGGGTATGAACATCAGTGGATAAGTTGCACGGGCAAACCGACAGATGTTGACAATGGAGGCCTTGCGGCGGCGGTGGCAGCAGCGGCGAGGACCTTGCTAGGGTTTCAAGCGAGGGAGGGTGTGTGTGTGTGTGCGCACACCCGAGGAGGTTTTGGTGTGTGTGTGTGTGTGCAGGGGGGGCACGAGGTGTTTGAGGAAATAACACGGGTACTAAAAAATTTACTATGCTGGAGTCAAACGCAGGATTGAAATAACAGGCTATTGAAATTTTTGGTGATAGTGCATCACACACGGTCCGGAGATAACAACCGTGTGTTATGAAACAGAAAAACCCTCGAGGCAGGCAGATATTTTTGAGAGAGGTAGCCTCGTGGAGCCCAATGTACTGTGTAGATATGTGCGTGATAGGTGCACCGGCGTGGCACACGGTTAGTTTGAGTGAACCGTGTCTGTTGCGTCATCCGACTTATCTAATGTTCATAAATTTGGCGAAAAATGACGTGGGAGATGGTCAGAACACGAACACACTTGCATGTGGACCAAATATATGTATCAAAAGGGTGGTTTTCTTTTCAAATACCAAATGCAACTTCGATGTGGCACCTCTCTCGCAAAGCACACTGTATTGCTTGCCCCCACCCCCCCTCTTGTCGGCATGAAGGGAATCCTAAGCTATCAATGCGTGCCCCCTCCCCCCAACCAAGGTTCACCTAGCAAAGTGCGAAGTAGATAGCAGGCCCCTCCCCGTGTCGGC
>NC_041382.1:277437693-277552019 GCF_002162155.2 Triticum dicoccoides | reverse complement strand
AACCTTCTTCTTGTAGACGTTGTTGGGCCTCCAAGTGCAGAGGTTTGTAGGACAGTAGCAAATTTCCCTCAAAGTGGATGACCTAAGGTTTATCAATCCGTAGGAGGCGTAGGATGAAGATGGTCTCTCTCAAGCAACCCTGGAACCAAATAACAAAGAGTCTCTTGTGTCCCCAACACACCCAATACAATGGTAAATTGTATAGGTGCACTAGTTCGGCGAAGAGATGTTGATACAAGTGCAATATGGATAGTGGATAATAGTTTTTGTAATCTGAAATAATAAAAACAGCAAGGTAGCAAGTGATAAAAGTGAGCGTAAACGATATTGCAATGCGTGTAAATAAGGCCTAGGGTTCATACTTTCGCTAGTGTAAGTTCCCTCAACAATACTAACATTATTGGATCACATAACTATCCCTCAACATGCAACAAAGAGTCACTCCAAAGTCACTAATAGCAGAGAACGAACGAAGAGATTATGGTAGGGTACGAAACCACCTCAAAGTTATTCTTTCCAATCAATCCGTTAGGCTATTCCTATAAGTGTCACAAACAGCCCTAGAGTTCGTACTAGAATAACACCTTAAGACACAAATCAACCAAAACCCTAATGTCACCTAGATACTCCAATGTCACCTCAAGTATCCATGGGTATGATTATACGATATGCATCACACAATCTCAGATTTATCTATTCAACCAACACAAAGGACCTCAAAGAGTGCCCCAAAGTTTCTACCGGAGAATCACGACGAAAACGTGTGCCAACCCCTATGCATAGGTTCATGGGCGGAACCCGCAAGTTGGTCACCAAAACATACATCAAGTGGCACGCGGTATCCCATTGTCACCATAGATATCCACGGCAAGACATACATCAAGTGTTCACAAATCTTTAAAGACTCAATCCGATAAGATTACTTCAAAGGGGAAAACTCAATTCATTACAAGAGAGAAGAGGGGGAGGAGAAACATAAGATCCAACTATAATAGCAAATCTCGCGACACATCAAGATCGTGCCAAATCGAGAACATGAGAGAGAGAGAGATCAAACCCATAGCTACTGGTACATACCCTCAGCCCCGAGATGATGAAGATGGACACCGGTGAGGGTTCCCCCCTCCGGCAGGGTGCCGGAACAGGGTCTTGAATGACTTTTGGTGGCTACGGAGGCTTCTGGCGGCGGAACTCCCGATCTATCTTGTGTTCGTTTGTTTTTAGGGTATGTGGAGCTATATAGGCGGAAGAAGTACGTCAGGGGGGGCATGAGGGGCTCACGAGGGTGGAGGGCGCGCCCAGGGGGGGTGGGCGCACCCCCCTGCCTCGTGACCTCCTCGCAGATCCCCCGACGTGCACTCCAAGTCTTTTGGGCTTCTTTCCTTCCAAAAATGAGTTCCGTGAAGTTTCAGGTCACTTGGACTCCGTTTGATTTTCCTTTTCTTCGAAACCCTAAAACAGGGTAAAAACAGAAACTGGCACTAGGCTCTGGGTTAATAGGTTAGTCCCAAAAATGATATAAAAGTGTATAGTAAAGCCCATAAACATTCAAAACAGTAGATAATATAGCATGGAGCAATCAAAAATTATAGCTACGTTTGAGACATATCAAGCATCCCCAAGCTTAATTCCTGCTCATCCTCGAGCAGGTAAATGATAAAAAGATAATTTTTGATGTGGAATGCTAGTTGGCATAATTCCAATGTAATTCTTCTTAATCGTGGCATGAATATTCAGATCCATAAGATTCAAGACAAAAGTTCATATTGACATAGAAACAATAATACTTCAAGCATACTAACAAAGCAATCATGTCTCTTCAAAAGAACATGGCCAAAGAAAGTTATCCCTACAAAATCATATAGTCTGGCTATGCTCCATCTTCACCAAAAAAAATATTTAAATCATGCACAACCCCGATGACAAGCCAAGCAATTGTTTCATACTTTTGATGTTCTCAAACTTTTTCAATCTTCACGCAATACATGAGCGTGAGCCATGGATATAGCACTATAGGTGGAATAGAATGGTGGTTGTGGATAAGACAAAAAGGGAGAAGATAGTCTCACATCGACTAGGCATATCAACGGGCTATGGTGATGCCCATCACTAGATATCAATGCGAGTGAGTAGGGATTGCCTTGCAACGGATGCACTAGAGCTATAAATGTATGAAAGCTCACCAAATGAAACTAGTGGGTGTGCATCCAACTTGCTTGCTCACGAAGACCTAGGGAATTTTTTTGAGGAAGCCCATCATTGGAATATACAAGCCAAGTTCTATAACGTAAAATTCCCACTAGTATATGAAACTGACAACATATCAGACTCTCTATATGAAGAACATGGTGCTACTTTGAAGCACAATATATGAGACTCGCTATATCATGGTGCTACTTTGAAGAACAAGTGTGGAAAAAGGATAGTAGCATTGCCGCTTTATTTATTTATTTTTTTATTTGTCCTTTCTCTTTTTTTATTGGCCTTTCTTTTTTTGGCCTTTATTTTTTTTCTTTGGCCTTTTTTTTGGGGACAATGCTCTATTGAATGATGATCATCACACTTCTATTTATTTACAACTCAATGATCCAACTCGATACTAGAACAAAGATGACTCTATATGAATGCCTCCGGCCGTGTACCGAGATGTGCAATGATGCATGAGTGACATGTATGAAAGAATTATGAATGGTGGATTTGCCACAAATACAATGTCAACTACATGATCATGCTAAGAAATATGACAATGATGGAGCGTGTCATAATAAATGGAGCGGTGGAAAGTTGCATGGCAATATATCTCGGAATGGCTATGGAAATTCCATAATAGGTAGGTATGGTGGCTGTTTTGAGGAAGGTATATGGTGGGTTTATGGTACCGGCGAAAGTTGCCGGTACTAGAGAGGCTAGCAATGGTGGAAGGGTGAGAGTGCGTATAATACATGGACTCAACATTAGTCATAAAGAACTCACATACTTATTGCAAAAATCTATTAGTTATCGAAACAAAGTACTACGCGCATGCTCCTAGGGGGATAGATTGGTAGGAAAAGACCATCGCTCGTCCCCGACCGCCACTCATAAGGAAGACAATCAGTAAATAAATCATGCTCCGACTTCGTCACATAACGGTTCACCATATGTACATGCTACGGGAATCACAAACTTCAACACAAGTATTTCTCAAATTCACAACTACTCAACTAGCATGACTCTAATATCACCATCTCCATATCTCAAAACAATTATCAAGTATGAAACTTCTCCTAGTATTCAACACACTCATAAGAGAATTTTATTATTCATGAATACCTAGCATATTAGGATTTTAAGCAAATTACCATGCTATTTATGACTCTCAAAATAATCTAAGTGAAGCATGAGAGTTCATCTGTTTCTTAAAAATAAAACTACCACCATGCTCTAAAAGATATAAGTGAAGCACTAGAGCAAATGACAAACTACTCCGAAAGATATAAGTGAAGATCAATGAGTAGTCGAATAATTATTTAGCTATGTGAAGACTCTCTAACATTTAATAATTTCAGACCTTGATATTCTATTCAAACAGAAAGCAAAGCAAAATAAAATGACATTCTAAGAATAGCAAACATCATGTGAAGAAGCAAAAACTTAGGATCAACCGATACTAACCGATAGTTGTTGAAGAAGAAAGGTGGGATGCCAACCGGGGCATCCCCAAGCTTAGATGCTTGAGACTTCTTGAAATATTATCTTGGGGTGCCTTGGGCATCCCCAAGCTTGAGATTTTGTGTCTCCTTAATTCCTCTCATATCACGGTCTCCCTAAATCTCAAAAGCTTAATCCACACAAAACCCAACAAGGACTCGTGAGATAAGTTAGTATAAACCATTGCAAAAACCTTATCATACTGTACTGTAGCAAGCCACTAAAATTATTATTCAACATTTCATACTAAATGCCTCTGCATATTTAATAGTCCTATCCTCAAATAGAATCATTAAAGAAGCAAACATATGCAAACATAACAGCAATCTGCCTAAACAGGATAGTCTGTAAAGAATGCTGCAACATCCATACTTACCTAACTCCAAAAATTATGAAAGAAAATTCCCACGGTGGTAAATTTATCAGATCTTAATATGAAAAAGGTTTCAACATTTTATCACATTCTGATTTTTCTAGGGAATTATTGCAACAGCGGTAAACTTTCTGTTTTCAAACAGCAACATGTGGACTTCTAAAATAGGCATAGTAAGGGCTATCAATGCCACTTTTATTGAAATAAAAGATGCAAAATATTGTTCTAAATAACATCAATCAAATCCTAACAAAATAAATTGACGCTCCAAGAAAAACACATATCATGTGGCGAATAAAAATATAGCTCCAAGTAAAGTTACCGATGAACGAAGACGAAAGAGGGGATGCCTTCCGGGGCATCCCCAAGCTTTGGCTCTTGGTTATCCTTGAATATTACCTTGGAGTGCCTTGGGAATCCCCAAGCTTAGGCTCTTGCCACTCCTTATTCCATAGTCCATCGAATCCTTACCAAAACTTGAAAACTTCACAACACAAAACTTAACAGAAAACTCATAAGCTCCGTTAGTATAAGAAAATAAATCACCACTTCAAGGCACCGTAATGAACTCATTATTTATTTATATTGGTTTTAAAAATACTGTATTCCAACTTCTCTATGGTTTATAAACTATTTTACTAGCCATAGATTCATCAAAATAAGTAAACAACACATGAAAACAGAATCTGTCAAAAACAGAACAGTCTGCAGTAATCTGAATCAAACGTATACTTCTGGAACTCATAAAATTCTCAAATAAATTTCTGGACCTGATGAATTTATCTTTTAATCATATTGAAAAAGAATTAACTAAATATCACTCTCCAAATACAAATGGCATCAGTTCTCGTGAGCGCTGAAGTTTCTGTTTTTGACAGCATGATCAACAAGACTTTCCCAAAGTCTTCCCAAAGGTTCTACTTGGCACAAACACTAATTAAACACATAAAACCACATCTAAACAGAGGCTGGATGAATTATTTATTACTTAACAGGAAAAAAAGCAAGGAACAAAAATAAAATTGGGTTGCCTCCCAACAAGAGCTATCGTTTAATGCCCCTAGCTAGGCATGATGATTTCAACGATGCACACATTTAAGTCTTGAAGAATATGACTAGCACATAAAGAATATGACTAGCACATTTAAGTCTAACCCACTTACTATGCATAGGGGTTTTGTGAGCAAACAACTTATGGGAACAAGAATCAACTTGCATAGGAAGGTAAAACAAGCGAAACTTCAAAACTTTAAGCACATAGAGAGGAAACTTGATATTATTGCAATTCCTACAAGCATATATTCCTCCCTCATAATAATTTTCAGTAGCATCATAAATGAATTCAAAAATATAACCAGCACCTAAAGTATTGTTTTCATGATCTACTAGCATAAAAATTTACTACTCTCCACATAAGCAAAATTCATCTCATGAATAATAGTGGGAGCAAACTCAACAAAATAACTATCATGTGATTGGAAATTAAGATCAAGATGACAAGGTTCATTGTTATTATTATTCTTTAAAGCATACGTGTCATCACGATAATCATCATAGATAGCAGGAATGCTTTCATCATAATAAATTTGCTCATCAAAACTCGGGGGACAAAAAATATCATCTTCATCAAACATAGCTTCCCCAAGCTTGTGGCTTTGCATATCATTAGCATCATGGATAGTCAAGGAATTCATACTAACAACATTGCAATCATGCTCATCATTCAAATATTTAGTGCCAAACATTTTATAGATTTCTTATTCTAGCACTTGAGCACCATTATCCTTTCCATCATACTCACGAAAGATATTAAAAAGGTGAAGCGTATGAGATAAACTCAATTCCATTTTTTTATAGTTTTCTTTTATAAACTAAACTAGTGATAAAACAAGAAACTAAAAGACTCCATTGCAAGATCTAAAGATATACCTTCACGCGCTAACCTCCCAGGCAACGGCGCCAGAAAAGAGCTTGATGTCTACTACACAACCTTCTTCTTGTAGACGTTGTTGGGCCTCCAAGTGCAGAGGTTTGTGGGATAGTAGCAAATTTCCATCAAGTGGATGACCTAAAGTTTATCAATCCGTATGAGGCGTAGGATGAAGATGGTCTCTCTCAAGCAACCCTGCAACCAAATAACAAAGAGTCTCTTGTGTCCCCAACAAAACCAATACAATGGTAAATTGTATAGGTGCACTAGTTCGGCGAAGAGATGGTGATACAAGTGCAATATGGATAGTAGATAATAGTTTTTTAATCTGAAATAATAAAAATAGCAAGGTAGCAAGTGATAAAAAGTGAGCGTAAATGATATTGCAATGCATGGAAATAAGGCCTAGGGTTCATACTTTCGCTAGTGTAAGTTCCCTCAACAATACTAACATAATTGGATCACATAACTATCCCTCAACATGCAACAAAGAGTCACTCCAAACTCACTAATAGCGGGGAACGAACGAAGAGATTATGGTAGGGTACAAAACCACCTCAAAGTTATTCTTTCCAACCAATCCGTTGGGCTATTCCTATAAGTGTCACAAACAGCCCTAGAGTTCGTACTAGAATAACACCTTAAGACACAAATCAACCAAAACCCTAATGTCACCTAGATACTCCAATGTCACCTCAAGTATCCGTGGGTATGATTATATGATATGCATCACACAATCTCAGATTCATCTATTCAACCAACACAAAGGACCTCAAAGAGTGCCCCAAAGTTTCTACGGAGAATCACGACGAAAACATGTGCCAACCCGTATGCATAGTTTCATGGGCGGAACCCGCAAGTTGGTCACCAAAACATACATCAAGTGGCACGCGGTATCCCATTGTCACCACAGATATCCACGGCAAGACATACATCAAGTGTTCTCAAATCTTTAAAGACTCAATCCGATAAGATTACTTCAAAGGGGAAAACTCAATTCATTACAAGAGAGAAGAGGGGGAGGAGAAACATAAGATCCAACTATAATAGCAAAGCTCGCGATACATCAAGATCGTGCCAAATCAAGAACATGAGAGAGAGAGAGATCAAACACATAGCTACTAGTACATACCCTCAGCCCCGAGGGAGAGCTACTCCCTTCTCGTCATGGAGAGCACCGGGATGATGAAGATGGCCACCGGTGAGGGTTCCCCCCTCCGGCAGGGTGCCGGAACAGGGTCCTGATTGACTTTTGCTGGCTACGGAGGCTTCTGGCGGTGGAACTCCCGATCTATCTTGCGTTCAGATGTTTTTATGGTATATGGAGATATATAGGCGGAAGAAGTACGTCAGGGGGCCACGAGGGGCTCACGAGGGTGGAGGGCACGCCCAGGGGGGTGGGCACGCCCCCTGCCTCGTGACCTCCTCGCAGATCCCCCGACATGCACTCCAAGTCTTCTGGGCTTCTTTCCTTCCAAAAATGAGTTCTGTGAAGTTTCAGGTCACTTGGAGTTCGTTTGATTTTCCTTTTCTTCGAAACACTAAAACAGGGTAAAAACAGAAACTGGCACTGGGCTCTGGGTTAATAGGTTAGTCCCAAACATGATATAAAAGTGTATAATAAAGCCCATAAACATTCAAAACAGTAGATAATATAGCATGGAGCAATCAAAAATTATAGATACGTTGGAGACGTATCAGTTCACCTAGCAAAGTGTGAAGTAGCTAGCAGCTCCCCCATGAGGGGAATCCTAAGCTTTGAAGGCATGCCCCCTCCCCCCCCCTAGGCGAGGTTCACCTAGCAAAATGCGAAGTAGCTAGCAGCCCCTACCCCCCTCGTGTCGCCACGAAGGGAATCCTAATCTATGAATGCATGCCCCCCAACCGAGGTTCACCTAGCAAAGTGCAAAGTAGCAACGCCCCCCCACACACACTTTCAGTCGGTGGGCCAGAGAGGCATATATCTCACCAAGATGGATCATAAAACGGACCAAGAATAATCCACCTTGGTCATACAACCTCTCTCTTGTTGTTGGTCAAAATGATGGCCGTCCATGCGACCCCGGAGATGGGCTAGCTCACCAATAATCACACAAGTAGCTAGTCCCCGAAGACAACCACTGCATGCGTGTGGCCCAAACATATGTATGGAGAGGTGTGTTTTTGAGTAACAATGGAACAACCTTGATGTGGCACCGTGAATTCGAACTAGAAATCCCTAGACTAAGTGAGGGTTAGGTTGACGACGCATATGTATGTGACACCACACTTCAAGCCAAGGACGCGGATTCATGCGTACATGCGTGCATAGTATATGTGCTCAAACTTAATTAGTTCTGAATATCACCATGACCTATACTACGATAACACGAACCAAATGAAGAATCCACCATGGCAACCTATCTTGTTGTTGGTCAAGTGATCATGGATGTCCATGCGGGCCCACGAATATATAGGATTGTCGCCGATAACCACGCGAGGGAGTGTACCATTCGAAGGCAACCACTACATGCATATGTATGGAGGTGATGCTTGCATGCATGTTTGAATACACAACATTGAGGTGGCGCGTGTGTCAAAAATCGTACACTAGCTCCCCACACAGAGCGAGATCGGTTCATGATGTATCGTTGTAGTAGCCACTTCGACTCGATGGGTGGGATCCATGCGTACACATGCATGCGTGTGTGCTCAAGTTGTATCATGCATGTCATCCTAGAGAAAAAATAATAATTCCCTCCTAATTCAAATTAACCTCTCTTTTTGTCAGGCAAAAAGTAGTGATGGACCCAATGTCAAGATGAAGGAGGAGCTCGCCATCCACGAGGAGTTATGCACGGCCCAGGAGCAGTTCAACTTGTCGACCAAGTGCACACGAGCTGAGGAAGGGCGCCTTTCCCTCCTCGAGCTCCCTGCAGTCGACCCAGAGGAGAAGAAAGCCAAGGCCAAGGACGTGAAGCGCAAGGGAGTGGCCGTGCTAGCGGCCGAGCCGGACACGAATCGCGGCCGCGACCACCCTGAGTCATCCCAGAGCAGCCGCCCGTTCTGCACCTTCCACAACGTGCACAGCCACAACACCAGCGACTGCCATGAGCTTCGGGCCATTCGAGATGGGCGCTTCGGTCGACGCCCCGAGCGCAACGACCAGTGATATGGCAGAGGAGGAGGACGAGGCACAGGACGCTGGGATGACCACGACCCCCGCCAAGAGTGGCGCGACCGGCCTCATGAGGATCGCTGGCAGGACAGGCCTCGTGAGGGCGCGTGGAGGGACCAGGCTCACGAGGATTGTCCTCAGGGCAATGCTGGCCTTCCTCCACTGCCGACGCCAAGGAAGAACGACGACCATCATCAGGACGAGGGGGCTGGGGCTTCCAGGAGCCGCGCGCTATCGCCTGCATCTTGGGCGGAGCTCAGGCCCTAGCATCCTAGCGCCTCTTCAAGCAATTTGCCCGAGAAGTGAACGCGGCTCCCCAGGCTTGAGGCCACACGCCCGCTCTGGTGGTCTAAGTGCGCCATCATGTTCTGCTGGGTGGATCAGCTCAAATGCGTGGCCACTACTAGCGCTCTCCCGATACTTTACTCACCCGTCATCAGGAACGTCCAAGTCACCAAGACCCTCATCAGCGGCGCCGCAGGGCTTAACGTCCTGTCTGCCGAGACATTCGACAGTCTACAAGTGTCATACGATCAGCTATAACCTACAAAGCCCTTCTCAGAAGTTACCGATGGTTCCACCACCCCGATAGGGCAAATCCGCCTCCCTATCACCTTCGGTCAGCACGACAACTACCGCACCGAGCTCATCGACTTCGATGTTACCCACATACGTTCACCATAAAACTTGGTCAGGGCTGGCGAGGAGCGCCTGGTCCTCAGGAGTTTGTTAACAAGGCCACCCAGGAGCTTCAAGAAGCAAGAGCCATGTGCAGCGACCGTCGCCCACCTAGTGCAGCCCCACATCCTGGCGAGGACGGCGGGCTATGCATCTGCATTGACATCCCAGGGCTCAATAGAGCCGCGTCTCAGGAGCGCTTCTAGCCTCGTGTGCTGGGCGTTGCGCGGGTGCACCTCATAGCTACGTCTGCATGCCATTTGGCTTGCCGAACATGGTGGCAGCCTACCAGCATCACCTGCAGGGCATCTTGGCTACTTAGGAGGCCAGGCATCATGCAGTCCTGGTGGAGATGGAGACGGTCCTCAAGGAACTGCCCGAGCCCGCAGAGCCTCGCGAGGCTCAAGGTCTAGGTGGCTCATGAGGAGCGACTCCTTCGACACGCTTCTTCAGCTACCCCAACTCTCCTTTGACAAACGGAACCAGTGACATTTTCCAAGTTTATTCAGCTGGGAGCGCCCCATGGGCTGCATTATTCCTAGGTTGGACGGGCCTGTCCCTGCGGCGTGCATCCCTTTTACATCTTTAGCTTACCTTGCTGGGGGCGCCCCTTGGGCTACATCATCCCCAAGCCGCTCGGGTCCGTCCCAGCGGCCTGTATCATTTTCACGTTTATCTAAGTTGGCTCACACCATCTCATGAGTTATTATGGTTATCACCTACTTGACTGCCACTTACACAGGCCGCCCTTGTCGCCGAACGGCCCCTTGCTCACCCTGCAATGGGGACTGCTCACGCTGGCACGACGCTTGTGCTCAGGTCCGTCCCTGCAATGCTGACAAATCTGAGTGGTCGAGCTCTAGCTCGAGGCACTCCCGCGCATGTCACCTCACCAGGCCCTCAGTGCCCTCCACTCGTTGCAGAAACGGCTAGTGGCGAACTGACAGGCGCGGTCGCCGCTTGTGCCCCACGTTGTGTTAACTTGCAGGAACCTCCAAAAAGGCGGCAGCAGGCAGTTCCGCGGGCTCCCTCCCTTTTTCCCACGTGATTCGCTCGCACGCTAAAAGGGGGGCTCCTGAGCACCGCATCTCAGGAGCTCTTACTGGCTCTCCAGCCCTCACCCCTTGCCTGGACCACGGCATCGCGACCTGGCATACCAGCGGTGGCTGAGCTCGCTTGAGGGCTGGGACTTGAGGACGTAGAGCACCCAGAAGAGCATGGGGAATAGGAGGAGACTCGCATAGGCCTCGCCTGGCTGCATTACAGATGGCGACACGCGAGTCCGACGCGGCACAAGGGATTGACTCAAGGCTGCCGGGATAAGTTTCACGCCCGTATTAATTAAACATTGCAGCATAGGACCCTCATTTGTTGCAGCTTCGTGACGGCAACGCTGCATCCCTTTCCTACCTCTTAGTGGCAGCTTGCACACTAAAGGGGACCTCTTGGGCATCGCGCCTTAGGAGCTCTTACTGGACCTCGGGTCGCTCACCTCATGGCCTTGAACACGGCATCATGACCTGGCATACCAGCGACGGCTGCAGCCTGCCTGGGGACCGGGACTTGTCACCGTAGAGCACCAAGCTGTCGCGGAGTGGGAAAGGGAGACACTGAGCCGAAGCGAACGTGCATTCATAAATCTTCATAATAAGGGTGTTAACAACAAAATGCATTACACACCCTTTACATGCCCCCACGGGGTTCGGCTCATTCCTCGCAGGGAACAAAAGGGGAAGATCACTAGAAGCTCTATCTACACGCGCTGACGCCATAATCAACAGTGGGCCACTGAGGCCGGAGCGAACCCCATCCAGATCAACGACGACGGTGACCAGATGCCGTGGCTTTGCTCTGGGCATGACGAGGGCTCGGGGGCACGTAGCTGGCGTTGCTCGTCTCCGGAGTCTTGTAGAGCTCGGGAGAGTCGCTGGACTCCCAAGCGCCGCCTCTACTGGAAGCGCCGCTCGCGAGGCCGGCAGCTGGCCTGGCCCCTGCCGCAGTGCCACTCTAGCAGCCCCCTCCGGGGCAGCACTCCAAGCGGCAGCCTTCCTCGTCAAAGACCTTGAAGAGCATCATGGAGGCGTCGTCATACTCGAAGTGGATGGCGAGGGCGCCCTCCGTCCGGAAGACTCGAGCCACCTCGCCTCAGCCGTTGGTTATGAAGAACTTGCCCGGGGAGACGGCTTCAATCTCCGCTCCAATCGTCGAGGTGCCGCAGTCAGCGTGCTGCAGCCATAGCTCGAGGGGACCGCTCGGCGGCACCTCGGAGTTGAAGAACTGCGAGAAGAAAATCCACGTGCACGGAGGTATCGCCGCCCACGTCGCAAGCTCGCGCTAGGAGCCCTCGACGTGAGTTCCTGGGGCGACGACGCGTGCCACCATGGTGCGGCGACCACTGCCGCGGCGTGGGCAGCGCATGACGTCGCCTCTCCCTCCAGATCCCTCGGCTTGGGCGTACAGAGGTAGCGGATACCCTGGAGGAGGACGCTCATACCAAGGCCTCACCACCTCCGGTCTCGCGACCACGTCGTGGTGGCGGGCCAGCCTCTTCTTTGGCGGAAGAGGTTGGGCTCGTCGCGGCGAGCCTTCCCCTTCTCTGTGGCTGAGAACCTCTTAGTGGGTGCCATGGGATTCGCCGCGGTCAAAGAAGCAAGGAGGAAGGAGCAAGGAGAGCAAGATGGGATGAGCGACGGGGGCTCTGCCCCTCCTCATTTATAGCCTGAAGGAGGCCAACCGTCGACCCCCACGATCGCAGGTAATGATAACCCACTTTTGCATGCACCAGGGACTCATCAAATCGGGCGGTTGCCATGTGCCCTCAATCGCCACGTGTCGACTGAGGCCGCATGCTATTGGGGCCCGCGGCGCTTCGCACTTTCCCCTTGGCTTCGCCCCGAAGCAAAGTCTAAGCGCGCCTTGGCCCGGGGGGCTACTGTCGGCGTTCTGGGAACGGGGGTCCCCAGACTTGCCTGCTTGCGGCCCGTGGCGTGGCTCACCAGCGGTCTGGTACGGCCCATCTTCATCAACAAACCTTCAAGACCCTCGCGAGGGGCCAAGCCTCGCAAGGCGGACGACACAAGACCTCCTCAAGGGCGGCCTCGCTAGGCTGGCTCATGAGGGGCGGAGAGATCAAGGCGAGGAGCACCTCGCGATGTTCCAGTGATGCAAGCCATGACGACCAAGGCCAGGCGGGCGCCAGTGCATGTTTTATCCTCGTTTCCTCTTTGGTGCTAAAGAGGCAGGCGCAGGAGAGGAGTCCCGAGGCGTCAAGCAAAGGTTTCCATATCGGTGCAATGAGACCGAGACCAGCAGGACGACAGGACGGAGGTCACTGTGGAGCCCAAGACGGCGTCATCACCACAACCTTTGGTAGGCGAAGACCACCTTTAGTGAGGATAACTTGTACTAGTCCCCCTTCAAAATTGGTTGTTGTTGGATCCCTTCCCGCTCAATATTTGGGGAGAGGACCAGGGCCTCTATAAATAGGACTAGCCACAACCATAGGGAAAAGAGGTGGATTCAGAAGCAACTGATCACGGAGAGATTCCACCTTCACGCTCACTAGCTCTCCAAGCACAAGAACACCTCTCCTAAGGAGGCTGTTCTTCCCTTATACTTTTCATCCTCAGCCCAAGAGGCAATCCACCACCACACTCTGGAGTAGGGTATTACACCACATCGGTGGCCTGAACCAGTATAAACCTTGTGTCTCTTGTTCTTCGGGTTCGACGCGCTAAGCCTTGAGATCGCGGTGAGGGCGTGAGCTAGGGAAGAGAGAGCTCTTCATGCGCACCCCAGAGTTCGAACCTTAAGGGTTTTGCCAGAACCCGAAATCCGACAGAAAGCACTTCTATGATGCACGATTTATTGTCATGGAAGTGGACACTTCCATGATGATAATTTTGGTAATGTCATGGAACACTTCTACGACATCATAGGTATGACTATCTTGATTATGTCATACAATCAGCATGGATGTACATGCATGACAGAAAACGTGACCTACTATGACAAACACGTATCATCACGGAAGTGTATTTTTTGTAGTGTATCTAGTGATTAGATAGATAACAGTGCTATCATCCCTAACTCTAGCAGTTAGGACAATGTGCATTAAATGCACTGCTAGGTGTCATGCTGAGGGCGAAACCCGGCAAGCCTTCCATGGCGCTTAACCATCTTCTGCTTGTCACCTTGACACGCCTCTAGACGGGTGGCAAGTGGGTGTAATCTTTCTTCCAATGAGCTACCACATACTTAGTGGAAGCCACTTATTCACTTGGGGGCTCGACACCGCATCGATAAGTGACTTGTGTTGCTCGCGTGGATGAGTGGTTGAAGGGTGGTCCCTTTGGCGGGATTTTTGGTCTTCGCGGACCGGCAAGCCTACTGGAGAAATGTTGAACTTGTCCTTGGGATGGCCTCGACCTGGCCAGGCTCTCCTGCCCAGCAAGGGAGGCTCTCCCAAGGTGCTCAGCCGTCTTGCTTGACTTGGTTTTCTTGATCCGCTCCTTGGTCTCATGAAGAGCGGCATCTCTGGCTTGTCCTTGCTATGTATGTTGGTGTTGGGTGCTCGATCGTTAGCACTTCTGTGTACAAATCGGGTCAACAAACATGAATGTTCATTGCATCGGTAGGATCCCTCGGGCCTCGTCCATACATGCCGTTGTGTATCATTGGGTTAGGCCTCAACAATTACATAGGCGGACACATCGTCCAGGTCGCAGAAGGGTCCATGTTTTCTCTCTTGATATCTTCTTTGCTTCTTCAGTAACATGTGAATGAATCAGTTCCCGGAGGTCGTCAGGCCTAGCTTTGAACTATTTATGTTGTTGCGGTGTCCTGTGACAAGACACAATATGTATCTCATTTTAGGCTCCGTACTGTTCTTTCTTCTATGCTCATTGAACTGATGTATGTTATGCTAATGCATGCTATCACTCTTGTGTTTACCCATTGTCGTATGTTTAGTTCCCTTTGCGTACTTTGGTTCCCCACCAACAGCATACTACTATGATTGCTTTGAGGAACGGGTCCGTAGCATTCAGCTTGCAAGGATACACTGCCGGTTGTTTTTTTCCTTAATAGTCCTTAACTGCCACCCACTTTGTTGGCAAGCTCGGAAACAAAGCGAGGGCTTAGCCAAATACAGTAAGGTTCCGTTGTACAAAGGGTTTGCCATACAAAACTGTTGGTTGTCCAAGGGATGAGCAAGTGCAAATTCCAAAGAATAGTTAAACAAGCATGCCAACTTAGCTTTTTGTCTATGCTCCCCTTTTGTCAGGAAGGGCATATTTTGGTTAAGCGCATTTTCTCTCGCTCTTGTCTCTCCTTTTCGTGTCTTCCAGCATGATCACGCGCACACTTCCTCTTTTGCCCTGGAAAGAGGGAAAAATAGGAAGGGACAAAATAGAGGAACTAGGATGTAACACCCACGATGCGGCTATATCTCTCACGTGTCGGAGCACGACTTAGAGGCATACCCGCATGGTAGGCATGTCGCAAGAGGGGTAACCTTTACACATCCCATGTACTGAATAAGAACGGGATAAATAGTTGGCTTACAATCTCCACTTCAAACAATGCATAAATATCATACATCCTCTAGAATACAAACAAGGTCCGACTACAGAATCAAAATAAAGAAAGACAACCCCAAATGCTAGATCCCCGATCGTCCCAATTAGGCTCCACTACTGATCAATAGGAAATGAAACAACACAACGAATAAGATCTTCATCGAGCTCCCACTTGAGCTGGATTGCATCACCTATACCGGTATCATCGGCACCTGCAACTGTTTGGAAGTATCTGAGAGCCACGAGGACTCAACAATCTCACACCCGCGAGATCAAAACTATTTGAGCTGATGGGTAGGAAAGGGTAGTGAGGTGGAGCTGCAGCAAGCACTAAGCATATATGGTGGCTAACATACGCAAATAAGAGCGAGAAGAGAAGCAAAGCAACGGTCGTGAACTAGAAGTGATCAAGAAGTGATCCTCAAAGCTACTTATGTTCAAGCATAACACAAGACCGTGTTCACTTCCCGGACTCCGCCGAGAAGAGACCATCACGGCTACACATGCGGTTGATTCATTTTAATTAACTTAAGTGTCAAGTTCTATACAACCAGACGTTAACAAATTCCCATCTGCCAATAACCACGGGCACGACTTTCGAAAGTTCAAAACCCAGCAGGGGTGTCCCAACTTAGCCCATCACAAGCTCTCACGGTCAACGAAGAATATTCCTTCGCCCAGGAAGTTCCGATCAGACTCGGAATCCCGGTTACAAGACATTTCGACAATGGTAAAACAAGACCAGCAAGACCGCCCGATGTGTCGACATCCTGATAGGAGCTACACATATCTCGTTCTCAGGGCAACACCGGATAAGCTAAGCGTACATGTACCAACATAACCCAAGTTGCCAAGGGACGGTCCCGCACGGTGCTCTAGTTCGGACCAACACATAGACAAGCATTGGCCCGGGGGGTTAAAATAAAGATGACCCTTGAGTCTGTAGAACCCAATGGAAGGTGATAGGTTGTTAGGAAAATGTAAAACCAAGGTTGGGCCTTGCTGGAGGTGTTTTATTCAAAGCGAACTGTCAAGGGGTTCCCATAACACCCA
This sequence comes from Triticum dicoccoides, assembly GCF_002162155.2. Lineage (NCBI taxonomy): Eukaryota > Viridiplantae > Streptophyta > Magnoliopsida > Poales > Poaceae > Triticum > Triticum dicoccoides. Next base: position 277,535,559 of record NC_041382.1, on the reverse strand, counting down.
ACCGCATAAGGAACGCAAAATCAAGGAACATAACACCGGTATGACGGAAACTAGGGAGGCAAGAGTGGAATAAAACACCTGGCATAAGGCCGAGCCTTCCACCCTTTACCAAGTATATAGGTGCATTAAAGTAAATAAGATATAGCAATGATATCCCAACAATATCCATGTTCCAACATGGAACAAACTTCATCTTCACATGCAACTAGCAACGCTATAAGAGGGGCTGAGCAAAAGCGGTAACATAGCCAAACAACGGTTTGCTAGGAAAGGTGGGTTAGAGGCTTGACATGGAAATATGGGAGGCATGATATAGCAACACTACAAAAAAAGACACATCCATGACACTTTCGGCCGAATGATTTTTTTTGGTCATACATATGACACTTCTATGACGATAATTGTGACAAAACACGGTATCATCATAGATGTGGTGGGCTCCTACTTTATGACAAAAAATCATGACAGAAAATGGGCTTTTCGTCCTGAGCGAGCCGGAGACGCAGCTGCATGACATTCTTTGGGCTGTCCATGATGGAAAAAACCGTGGTAGATGCGAGGGGGAGGAAAATTTCAGGGAGTTCCCGGTTACGGTGGGAGGTCGGGGGCCGAGTGATGCACGTTTCTCTCATACACATACGCGTGTGTGTGCGAGGCATTGGCTCTAAATGAAGCCGAGTGAGGCGTTGGGCTCTAACTGAACCCGAGCGATTGCATTGCAGGCTACGTGTTACTGAACCCGAGCAATCGATCGATGGCTGTTAACTGAACCCGATCGAGCAATTCCTTCGCTACTACTGCCAACTGAAGCCGGTCGATTGGATGAATAGTGAGCATTGCTGGGGGCAGTTGGGTGAACAGTGAGCGCTGGCGTTGCCTCTGGATGAACAAGACCCCGTGGTGTGGAGGGCTGTATGAACAGTAGACGATGGAGGTGTGCCCGTGGAGGGGTGGTTGAACAGGACCCCATGGTGTGGAGGGCTGGATGAACAGTAGACGGTGGAGGGGTTCCCGTGGAGGGGTGGTTGAACAGTAGCCGGTGGAGTAGCGCGCAGTGGAGGCTGGATGAACAGGAGCCCGTGGAGGCTGGAGGAGGACGATGGTAGCCCATGGAGGCTGGAGGAGGTCGATGGTGGAGATGAACAGTATCCTGTGGAGTCCCGTTTTGCGGTACGCCACACCCCTCCCGATGAACAGGACCCCCGTTTCGACCGTAGGAGGTCCATTTCGTCCGTTTTGCGGTACGCCAGACCCCTCCCGATCAACAGGACCTCCGTTTCGACCGTAGGAGGTCCGTTTCGTCTGTTTTGCGGTACGCCACACCCCTCCCGATCAACATGACCCCCGTGTCGACCGTAGGAGGTCAGTTTCGTCCGTTTTGCGGTACGCCACACCCCTCCCAATCAACAGGACCCCCGTTTCGACCGTAGGAGGTCCGTTTCCTCCGTTTTGCGGTACGCGAGACCCCTCCCGATGAACAGGATCCCGTTTCGAACGTGGCCGGTCGAACACAAGGTCGTTTCCTCCGTTCTGCGGTACGCCAGGCCTCGTTTCCATCGCCTGTTCCATCCAAGCCTCCCGATGAACACGACCACGCATTCCGTTCCGACCCATCCGGTTGGCTCCCACGCGTTCCGTTGCCTCCCGATGAACACGACGCATTTCGTTGCCTCCCCATGAACACGACACATTCCGTTGCCTCCCCATGAACACGACGCATTCTGTTGCGTCCCAATGATCACGACGACGACGTTGTTTCTCTGTTCCGACCCAGCCATGTACACGAGCCCTGGTAGTACATATGCGCGAGTAGGTGTTCGAGACCCCGCCCGTATGTACACATACGTGGCCGTATTTTCTTTCTTGCACCCTAGCCGATGTACGTACGTGTACATGCTACGTGCGCACCTCTACTACAACACGTGTGCGCCTCTACATCCACCAGTATATATGTACGTACAGAATGACAATGCTACATATGCTTCGACCAGTTGGGTCCTGACTGTCATGCACTTCCTTGCGTGTGAAGATGTAGCTGGTGGCTCCCAGCAGTCACGGGGAAACGTTTTTTTCGCGAAATAGGGTGGCCCGTCCGGCGGGTCCCCGCTGTCAGGTGGAGGAATAATTATTTTGCACGTAATAAGGAGGCACTTCCTTGCTGCGGCCGTGGACCCAGCTGTCATCCTCTCCACGTACTGTCCACATACGATGGAAGCCGTTCCTTGACCATGTTGAGCAAGCCGCGTCGAGAGCACCAAGGCGGTGGACGACGGCGAGGCCTAGGAAGGGGACGACGCGGAGCCGGGGAAGACGCGGCAGTGGATTCCCACGCGTAGAGGAGTATGAGGGTTCACTAGTTCGCTGCGGTGTGAGGCTGCCGTCACCGTAGAATAATAGAGGGTGTGGTTGAGTAGAGGGTTGGCCTGGCCAGCGGTGGGAGTAGTAGGGGCGGTCAGGCCTCTGCCGCATCGTAGCCGGCCAAGGGAGGCAGGAGCACGAGGCACGACCGGCTCTGGTTTGGGCGGCTGGAGCAAGAAGACTAGAGGTTGAAGAAGCACTACGGTCATTGGATGGACATCGTACGGTCACTAGAGCTAGAATCATGCATATTGACTAAGTTGACAGAGCCCTCCATCCCCGTGAACTTAGTAGGCCCACAAGTCAGCCTGCCACTATACTAGGTCCCAGCTAACAGGGGGAGTATTCATTTTTTTGTGCGTAATAAGGAGGCACTTCCTTGCGTGCGAACATATAGCTCATGGGTCCGAGCTGTCTGCGGTGGTAACGTTTTTTCGGGAAATACAGAGGCCCTTTCGGTGGGTCCCTGACGTCAGGTGGAGGAATCATTATTTTGCGTGTAATAAGGAGGCATTTCCTTGCGTGCGGCCGTGGACCCAGCTGTCGGCCTCTCCACGTACAGTCCACTTCAGATGCATGTCGGTCGTTGACCACGTTGACCAGGCCGCGCCGAGAGCACCAGGGCGGTGGACGACGGCGAGGCCTAGGAAGGGAACGACACGGAGGCAAGGAAGACTCGGCAGTTGTTTCCCACGCGGAGGGGAGTACGACTGTCGGTGTCAAAACCGGCGGATCTCAGGTAGGGGGTCCCGATCTGTGTGTCTAGGCCGGATGGTAACAGGAGGCAGGGGACACGATGTTTTACCCAGGTTCAGGCCCTCTTGATGGAGGTAAAACCCTACGTCCTGCTTGATTAATATTGATGATATGGGTAGTACAAGAGTAGATCTACCACGAGATCAGAGAGGCTAAACCCTAGAAGCTAGCCTATGGTATGATTGTATGTTGTGGTTGTTGTCCTACGGACTAAACCCTTCGGTTTATATAGACACCGGAGAGGGTTAGGGTTACACAAGGTCGGTTACAAAGGAGATATCCATATCCGTATTGCCTAGCTTGCCTTCCACGCCAAGTAGAGTCCCATCCGGATACGAGAAGAAGTCTTCAATCTTGTATCTTCATAGTCTAACAGTCCAGTCAATGGAGATAGTCCGGCTGTCTGGAGACCCCCTAATCTAGGACTCCCTTAGTAGCCCCTGAACCAGGCTTCAATGACGATGAGTCCGGCGCGCAGTATTGTCTTCGGCATTGCAAGGCGGGTTCCTTCTCCAAATACACAGAAGAATTTGAATACGAGGATAGTGTCCGACCCTGCAAAATAAGTTCCACATACCACCGTAGAGAGAATAATATTTCCGCAGATCTAATTTGCTGGCTTGTTTTGGCAGCATGATGTTATGTCATGGCCCGGTGATTATTCGAACCGTTTCCTTTATCCAGCCCCGCACATAATGCGAGGAAGTTTTTCGACACGTTTTTCGAACCGTGTCCCCTTATTACGGGATTCTCATCAATACGGGCGTGGGTAACCCAACCGCACCATCAATTACGATGCTTGGGGGATAAGCGAGTTTTACCAGGCAAGTGGGGACGCTTAGCTTCGTCCGCCCATATAAAGGGATAAGGATTCACCTTTCTATCCACGCCTTCTTCCTCCTTTGCTTATCCGTTTTCGCACACTCGAGCTCTAGCGTGCAAGTCCACACTTCCCACCTCAACCTTCTCCAACCATGTCCGGAGCGGGAGGCAGGTGGATTGTCAGGACCCCGATCCCAAGTCACATCGATCTAGCCGGTAACACCTCATATCACTTTGCGGCCTCACGCACGGTATTCCCACGGGTGTCGCCTTACCATGGCCCGGGACCGTTTGCGCCTTTTGGCTCACGTATATGATAGTGTCGCTAGCATCCATATGGCAGAGAACCCGGGCCGACATGGCTAGTCACGAACCCAAAGTGAAACCAACCTATGGGGACAAGCATACATGAATCACATCGAGCATGTCGGTCAGCAGCGTGTGAATCCGGGCTGTAGCACTGGGCTCACAGGACTCCGGGAACCCGGACTGTAGCAGGCTAGGCAGGACTCCGGATGTCACCGCGTGACATTTCCCGAAGGGACAGACACAGGAACAAAGTGAAACACATGCCGGCCAGTCAAGTTCCCTGAGTAGTAGTGCTGGGCTAGCAGGACTCCGGTGAACCGTGCTGTAGCGGACTACTTTGGCTCATGGAAGCACTAGACTACATTTCCCCATAAGAGAGGCTGCCAAGGATAAACAACTAGATTGTCAGATCCCACACATACCAAGCATTTCAATCATACACACAATATGCTCGATATGTGTAAATACAACATGGCATCACAACATAACCCTACGACTCAAGTATTTATTCATTAGGCTCCGAGGAGCCAAGATATTACAAACATGGGTCTCATGACCCTACAATCATAGCATACAAATCAAAGCACATGCGGAAGCTTAACATGTCTGAGTACAGACATCTACAAATGAAAAAGGCTGAGAAGCCTGACTATCTACCAGATCCCGCCGAGGGCACAAGATCGTAGCTGAGGTATCAAGCTAAACGTCGAAGTCCACGCGAAACTACTAGCGAGACTGACGTCTCTCTGCAAAACATAAAATAGGCAAACGTGAGTAGAAATGTACCCAGCAAGACTTACATCAGAACTATCTACATATGCATCGGTATCAATAAAGGGGTTGGTGGAGTTTAACTGCAGCAAGCCAGCTTTGACTCGGTGGCTATCTTAAACTACGACTGCAAGTAACTCTTTTGAGGTGGTGCACACGAGTCCACATATTCACCATTCAATACACCACTATGGATCCGCTTCCGTCTCCCTACGGGAAGGCCATCCATAGCACTCACACTTATCTTGCGAGTTTTAGAGTATCCACTTTCACTTGTCTATGAACTGTTATAGGCAACCCAGAAGTCCATTACCGCAGACACGGCTATTCGAATAGATGATGTTAACCCTGCAGGGGTGTACTTCTTCACACACGCTCTCACCACTTACCGCCGTTTACACGACATGTACTCGGCAACCTTCAAGCGGAAGCCCAACAAGGGTGTCGCCCACGGCCTACCTAAACACTCAAGTCTCTAGTCTAGGTTTATCGCCTATCCAGGTTCCATCCGCAGGGAGTCCGGCCGAGGTTTCCACATACGGCCCCGGACGATGTGTACAGGGTTCCGAGACACCAAACGGGAACCCGGCATGCCCGGCCACGGTGTATCTACCGCATCATAGCCCACCCCTAGGGTCAGTGCTACGCACGGCCGCCAACACATATCCTATACACACCAGAAACTAGTTGCAACTCCTGGACAGAGGACAAGGGTGATCAAGAAGCCGAGAGGGTCCATTGTTTTCGGGCCCAATGCGTGGTAGTAATTGTTTCATGGATCACAAACATAGAACTCAGTTCCTGAGGATGGTTTCAATGAGACAACCCACCATGTACTCCTACATGGCCTCTCACCGCTACCTTTACCAAATCATGTTCACACACTTAGCTCTCAATAGTAGGACATGTTTACACACCTCCGATTCATCCCCGATGAATCAGACCTGACTCATCTCTAAGCAGTAGCAGGCATTACAAACAAACATGAATGAGTAGGCACATCAGGGCTCAAACAACTCCTACTCATGCTAGTGGGTTTCATCTATTTACTGTGGCAATAACAGGTCATGCATAGGAAAGGGGTTCAACTACCACAGCATGTAACAACTGAATCGTTGTTGTCCTAATGAAGTAAAAGAGAGTAGGAGCGAGAGAGTGGGATTGTATCGGAATGAACAAGGGGGTTTTGCTTGCCTGGCACTCCTGAAGATAAATAATTCTTCATCGGTGTCATCAATCTCATCGTCGAAACCACGTCTATCGAGAGGGGACAAATATCAGCAACAGAGAAAGAAACACAATCAATGCAATGCACAATATGATGCATGATCATGACATGTCAATATGTTGTGGTTTGAGCTAATGCAACTAGCAACATGTTAAATGGAGTTGGTTTGAACCCTAGGTTCAAATTCAAACTCCATATGTGAGAGTTTAAATTCCATTTATATGAATGGGCCTAAACAGCAGCCATAAGTTGTTCTAACATGCATGAAAATGCCATAAACAGATTCCTTGAATTTTCTAATAATTTTTCATATATAAATTATTTCCTTCCGAGCTACGGTTGATTTTCTATGAATTTTTAAAGTTTTAAACATTTCCTGGAATTTACTGACTTAAATTAAATCCGGAAACGTAATACTGCGTCAGCATTAGGTCATGCCGATGTCAGCAGGTCAACAGGCCCGGTCTAGGTCAAACCTGACCTGTGGGACCCACGTGTCAGTGTCACATCTAACTAACAGTGCCTGTTAGTGCTAAGTAGATGATTAACTTAACTAATCTAGGGCTGGGCCTGCATGTTAGTGGCTCATCTAGTTAACTAAGTTAATTAACACTAATTACATAGCACTAATTAAACAAGGGCCCGGGCCCACATGTCAGGACGCCGGGGAGGTCAAACAGGGGTCAACCTTGCCGGCGTTGAGTCGCCGGCGAGGCCGAGACGGCGGAGGGGCTCGGATTTTGCCCTCCGCTGACCAAATTAGCGGCCGAGACCACCTACAGAGAGCTGGCACTCTCGCGCATCCACTGGAGCAAGCGAGAGAGGCTGCAGTGGAGTGACCTCGCCGGAGTTGAGCTCGTGGCGGTGGCCTGGGCTCGGCCAATGACGGGTTCGGCGCTACGTTGCAAGGCAGGAGGATCTGGGGGTGGCTACGGTTGTGCGAAGACATGCTGAGCACGGTGGTGTGCTCGGTTGCGGCCCTAGGTAACGGTGGCCACGGTGGCGACATGGCTGGGCGGCGGTGAGCTTCGGGCACGGCAGCGCTAGCGCTAGGGAACGTGCGAGGCAACGCGGAGAAGGGCGAACGGAAGAGCAGCTCACTGAGGACTCGCAGAGAAGCCCAGCGGGGTCGGGGAAGAGTCGGAGGCGGTGAATCGAAGGGCGGCGATCGTCGGGGCAGAGGACGGCGACGGCGTCGACGACGGTGCTCCAGGGCGTCCGGCGTCATGCGGCTCAGCGAAGAGGATCGGGGTGTCACGGCGGAGCTCGGGGGCGCGTCGGAGAGGCTCGGAGGTGGCTCTGGCCACGACAACTGCAGGCGGCGGCGATGATGGCGTTCGGCCGTGCGCGTGAGAGAGAGACAGAGGAGAGGATGAGGGCGAGGGAGAGTGCGAGAGAGGTCGGGGGATGCGTGGCGTCGCGAGGGAGGGCCAGAGCGACGAGGAGGCAGCCAAGCAGGGTGGAGGTGGCGCGTGCGCGGCGAGCACACTCCCGGCGTCCTCTTGGCAGTAGCTGGAAGAAGACAAGGGAAGGAGGTGGGCTAGGCCAACAGTGCTGGGCCACAGCTGGGCCGCCAGGTTTGCTTTCTCTCTCTCTTCTTTCTGTTTTAATTTTGTTTTCTATTATTTTGTAGTCTTTAGGGCTTTATTAAAAACACTTAGACACTTCCAAAAATCATGAAACTACTCATGATCACTGTTGGGAATATATCCTACAGTAAACATTTTAGTTTATGATTATTTGAGCATTTAAAATATTTAATAGCATTTAAATGCCTAAATGCAAATAGAGTATGATTTAATCCAGAGCCCAAATATGTCATGCAAAAATGTGCATCACCTCTGGTTACTGTTTCCAGCTTTTTCCAAGAATGATGAACATTTTTTTAAAACCATTTGGATTTACTGGAAATATTTTAGATGAACCTAGTGAATTCCTTTAATGCTAGGGTTTAGGCAATCCCCATTTCAAGTTTCTTTCAAAGTTTAAACATGATGCACACATGAAGTTACCCTAGTGCAATGCCAGAAGCTAGGGACGTGACATGGATGGTCTCCTCTGTCACGGATGGAGACATCAAGAAGCTGCGCGGAGCCGGATACTTAGCTGCGAATATCGCGCATCGGCAGCCCGTTGCGGGGAAGATCGTCCCTACCCCGGAACCTCATGAGAGGGTAGTTTTCCTCCACCACTTCCTCCTCGGACTAGGGTTTCCCCTCCATCCATTCGTCAGTGGTCTCATCTTTTACTACGGGATGGACTTTCATGATCTGGCCCTGAACTTCGTCCTCAACATTTCAGCGTTCATCATCGTGTGTGAGGCGTTCCTCCGCGTCCGGCCCCACTTCGGCCTGTGGTTAAAGACCTTCAATATGAATCCGAAGGTGGTACGAGGCCAACAAGCAGAATGCAGCAGAGCCATGGTGGGCATGATGCCCAACGTTATATGGCTCAAAGGCTCCTTCGTGGAGACAATAAAGGGATGGCAATCGACATGGTTTTACATCACCGAGCCGCGCGACGCCAAACGGGCGGCAGCCCCCGAGTTTCGATCCGGATTCCCTACACGGCTCACTTCCTGGAAAGTGAAGGGCTTGTCGTGGGGTTCATCGGTGGAGCTGGATGGACTCCAGAAATGTATCCGGAGTATGGCGAGCAAGAAGCTCAAGCTTGTCAACATAGTCCAAGTTATGCTCATTCGCCGGATCCTCCCGTGTCAACAACGGGATTTTACCTTGTGGGAGTTCGACCTCGCCCGACACCAGACTCTGAGTGAGCTCTTTGATACGACGCACAAGGACGTCTGGAAGGTGTTGTTCAAGGGCGCCGAGGTACCTCCTTCTCTCGCCGAGGGCCGCGGACTAAGCACAAAGCGCCTAGCGCGTTCGGTGAGTTCAACACATCCCGTAGGACATTTATTTTCCCTAGCTTAATTATGTGCGGGGTCTAACCTCCATGCCTTTGATAGGACTGGGTGGAGATGTCGGGGCAGATTAACTGTCCGACCCCTTTGCCCGAAGATACTGCGGGCGCTCTCATGACAGAGATGCTGACTCCTGCTCCTTACAAGGTGCCGAAGAAGACCAAGAAGGCCAAGGGAACCCGGAAGAGTTCCCGGCGCCAGGTGTTATCAGACTCATCATCTGATAATTCTGCGGCACACTCCTCCACCGAAGACGAGGAGGAAGAAGAAGATGCTCCCCCTCTAGGCGGGGAGACAAGAAAAGGAAGGCCGCCCCAACTGGGGAGGTCGAAGGGTCCAAGAAGGGAAGTACTCTCCTTCCGGACAGTTCCACCGCCGCCGACGACGGCGAAGACGAGTGGTTGCCCAGGGCCAAGCCCTCGGGGAGATCGTAAGTATTCGGATACCAGAGTAACTCATAGAATTCCTTTGTCGCACTATTTTCCCTTAACGCCGAAATATGATTATTCAGGCCGCCCCGAGCTAGTATCGATGTATCATCGAATGGCTCCCTGGGCTCGTCGGACATGGATAGCGATCCAGTCCCGACCGCCACCTCCCCTCATCCTGCCGATGATGCCGAGGTGCTGTCTCAAGAGGCATCGGACCGAGGGGAGACAGTCCCGGAGGTGCTTTAAGGCGACCTTCCGGACTCCAGGAGCCGAGGGGACGGGGCCCCTAAGGACTCTGAGTTCGGCCCTCGGCCTAACACCGCGTCGGAACCTCCAGCGGTTCCAGGCTCGGGCAGGCGGACTCCTTCTAAGAGGGGCAAGACACCTATGCTGGTGACCTCTATCCATCTAGAGGCGCCAGACAATCTGTTGGAAGCGCTTCGCAGCGCTTCCATCGACGAGGAGCACCGTACTATTATGAGTGCGGTGGTCCAGAAGGTTCAGTCCACCAACAGCGGGTTGACTGAAGCCTATGCCAGCCTTCTAACAGGCTTTGAGGTAAGTGTTTTAAAATGTAGTAGAAATATTACCGCATAGATAGTAGCCCCTGATGCTTTGTTCGGTGTTCACAAAGAAAAGCCAAGCAGAGGATCAAATAATATAGCAGGAGTCTAATATAAGTATGTCAATATGCATATGCAGGCTTCACTGCTGGCGTCCGCCGCACTGACTATAGAGGTCGCCGTACTGAAGCAGGACCTCGAGGGGTCCAGGAAAGAGCTCGACCTTGTCAAGAGGCAGCTCAAGGAGAACAAGGGTAAGTAATACCCTATCTATAGATATGTATATATAAAAGAAGACATGGTTGCAAAATGACAGGATCATCGTATATTTGCCAGGGGCCACGACTGAGGTGGCGACCCTGAAGCAAGCGTTAACCGTGGCCGAAGATAAAGCGGCCAAGGAGCGCACCGAGCGAGAGAAGCACGAGGCTCAGGTGGGCGAGGTGCAGCAAGAGCTCCAGGCTCTCGTGGCGAAGCACGAGGCATTGGAGCTTGACTCAAAGACGCGGGAGTCTAAGCTTGTCGTGGCCCTCGAGAGTGCAAAAAGTGCCAAGGCCGAAGCCTAAAAGGCCCTCTAGGAGATCGACGCAATGAAGAAGATAGCGGCGGGTAAGGCTTTCTATATGCAAAGCAAGCATGTAAAAGTAAATTACCGATTACTTACCCGAATCCGGAGCTCTCCAGGAGCATTCACAGATTTGCCCCGCAGCGTGTCCAATGCCGCACAATTTTACCAGGCCGAGGATGGAAGCTCAACGGAGAAGCTATTCTGGTCTCAGTATGCTGAGGCCGAACACCCGGTGCCAATGAGCGACCAGCTGAAGCAGATGGTCGAGCTACATAAGGCGGCCGATCGGGCCATGAAGAGGTTTATAGTTCGGCTGTGGCCTGGCGACGCCCTTCCGAACAGCTTCTTCGGCCTGGTGAGGCGGCTTGTGGGTGCCTGCCCGTGGCTGGAGGTCGTCAAGCGATCTGTCTGCATTGAAGGTGCACGCCGGGCTTTCGCACGTGTGAAATTGCAGTGGGTCAAGCTAGACGCCGTGAAGTTGATCAAGGAGGGGCCGCCGGAGGGCAAGGAGCACCGCCACCCCGAGATGTACTACGAGGGTGTTCTGCCGGGTGCCCATCTCATAGCGGACGAGTGTTCAAAAGATGTAATATTTGAGTGAGACTTGCTCGTTTTATGAAAACTTCTTTCATATGCGCTATGCAACGCTTGTTTGAATTTAAAATATTACCTTCTGTTTGGCTGTTTATCCAATCTGAAAGATGGCTAGTCCTCGGCTTCTGCCCCCATGCCACGAGTGCTTGGGTGTTCGGGATAAACCTGAGCACTCTTTTCCCCATGTTTGGGTCCTTTGAGGGAGGTGCTCAGCACAGCGACCAAGGCAACCGGACTAATAATGCTTTATCACTCTCACTTAGACATAGAATTCTATAATTTTAAATTTCGGCGAAGCCCCTAGTATTCGGAAGGCCGAATTTTGGGTGAGATACACGCCTTTAAGCCGGACAGGGCCGGCCCCTCGCTCTAAGCGGCATAAGTCTTTAGGGACTCAAAAACCTCGCCGAACAGCGACCATCTCGCCTTATCATGACAGTCAGTTTTAGCTTTCTCTACCGAGGTGCTGAACCCAACAGAAACGGGGCACAATCGCAGTAGTTCGCCTAGCGCTACCTTAGCCGATCGAGCGGAACGTAAGGTACCAAAACATAGGAGCCGGGCAAACCCAACATTTGACCAAAGACATGATTCGGAGCTGATGCATATAATACTATAAGTTCGGGGTGCCGCACTTGTGAAAGTGTTCGGACTTTTCACACCATATTGTGGGGTACGTAAGCCCCTGGTGTATTGGCCGTACAAAAGTGTACGGTTGCAAGGCGTCATTAATGAACACACACACACACACACACATATATATATATGTATATATATATATATATATATATATATATATATATATATATATATATATAACAAGGATGCAATAACAGTCGTAATGTCATGCATTGTTTATTCAAAAAATTGCGTTAAGGCAGAGTGATACAGATAGTGCGATAAGCAAAGAGTAGGACTATGTCCCTTCCAAGGGCAAGCTGAGGAATGATATTAAATCGAATATTTCGCTCGTTACTGTAATCCACCTGGGAATTCTGTGGTATGACATAGCTGTCGGCCTCCTTGGTTGCTGCATCATGTGTTCGGCAATAGTGCTGCCGGACAGTATTTCCAAAGATTAAGGTCCTGAAAAAAATAAAAATGACCAAACGGGAAGCCCCTAGTGCGGTTTAAGCCGCGTCTTGGGGCGTGCCGCAGTTGTGCCCCCCTCCCCACCTGTGCCCATGGTATTTGTAATGCGTAATTATGTACGCGTGACAAGAGTTTCGCCGTTGGGATGGGATTCGGGTGGCCGCCATATTGCTACACGAGCTCAGATCGCGCTAGGTGGTCTATTTGCCGATTGCCATGAGCGCGCTTGAAGGTGTCCGGGCCTTGAAGAGCCTAACTGGTTGATTGCCTTGCGAGGCTGCTTTGCGCTTTTGCTGCGAGGGCCGCGGTGTGCTCCTCTATTTGGAGAGAGCGCTCTGTGTTTCCATTGACTGTAATAACTCCACGAGGTCCTGACATCTTGAGCTTGAGGTATGCATAATGTGGTACCACATTGAATCTAGCAAATGCAGTTCGCCCGAGCAGCGCGTGATAACCACTGCGGAGCGGGACTATATCGAAGATTAATTCTTCGCTCCGGAAGTTATCCGGGGATCCGAAGACCACTTCCAGTGTAATTGAGCATGTGCAATGGGCCTCTACACCTGGAATGACGCCTTTAAATGTCGTTTTTGTGGGTTTGATCCTAGAGGGGTCTATACCCATTTTGCGCACTGTGTCCTGATAAAGCAGGTTCAGGCTGCTGCCGCCATCCATAAGGACTCGAGTGAGGTGAAACCCGTCAATGATTGGGTCTAGGACCGGTGTGGCGAATCCGCCATGACGGATGCTAGTGGGGTGGTCCCTGCGATCGAAGGTGATCGGATAGGAGGACCAAGGGTTGAACTTTGGGGCGACTGGCTCCAACGCATATACGCCCCTGAGCGCACGCTGCCGCTCCCTCCTGGGGATGTGGGTCACGTATATCATGTTCACTTTCCGCACTTGCGGGGGAAACCTCTTTTTCCCTCTGGTGTGCGGCTGCCGGGGCTCCTCCTCATCATCGCTATGCGGCCCATTGTCCCTGTTTTCGGCAATTAACTTGCTGGCCTGCTTGAACACCCAACAATCCATGTTGGTGTGATTGGCTGGCTTGTCTGGGTTCTGTGTATTTGACACGAGTGATCGAGTATATAGTCCAAGCTGGACGGACCCGTCGTACTTTGTTTGAATGGCTTTTTCTGCTGACCGGGTTTAGGGCCTTTGAATCCGGCATTGACTGCCGTATCTTTGGTATTTTCGCTGTTAATACAGCGCTTATGTTTGTTGCGATGTGACCTACTATTGCCGTCCTTGGTATCCAGGGTACCATGGTTCTTTGATATATTATTACTGCGAGCTAGCCAGCTGTCTTCTCCCGCACAAAAGAGGGTCATGAGCCTCGTGAGAGCTGCCGTATATTTCTGCTTTTCTAGACCAAGGTGCCGGGCTAGCCACTCGTCTCGGATGTTGTGCTTGAAAGCTGCTAAGGCCTCTGCATCCGGACAATCGACAATTTGATTTTTCTTTGTAAGGAACCAAGTCCAGAATTGCCTGGCCGACTCTTCTGGCTGCTGAATTATGTGGCTCAAGTCATCGGCGTCTGGTGGTCGCACATGAGTGTCCTGAAAGTTGTCGAGGAATGCGGCTTCCAGATCTTCCCAACAGCTAATGGAGTCTGCTGGCAAGCTGTTAAGCTAATGCCGCACTGGTCCTTTGAGCTTTAGTGGGAGGTATTTGATGGCGTGTAAGTCATCACCGTGGGCCATGTGGATGTGGAGGAGAAAATCCTCGATCCATACTGCGGGATCTGTTGTGCCGTTGTATGATTCAATATTTACAGGTTTGAAACCTTCTGGGAATTGATGTTCCATTACTTCGTCTGTGAAGCATAAGGGGTGTGCGGTGCCTCTGTATTGGGCTATATCGCGACGCAGCTCGAATGGGTCTTGCCCGCTGTGTTTGGCCCAACCAGATTTGCTTTTATTGTATCTGGCGTGACGTTTATCATCTCGCAGAGTAGTGCACCCTCGTGATCCGTAGATCGATCTTGCATGCTTTGCTTTGTCCTTCAATATGTCTCGCATGTCTGGCGTATCTCCCCATGCCTTTTTATTTGAATGGCGTCGGGGTGGAGGCTGAGCTTTTGGCTGGAATGCCTCGCTATCGCGGCCACGAGGTGGCCGATCAGCCGTATCATACACTTCTTCCTCCAGTCGGGGTAGTAACCTACACTTTGGGTAATTCTTGGAGGGGCGCTTGAGTTTATATTCCTCGGCCGCGAGGACTTCAGTCCATCTGTCAGCTAGCAGATCTTGATCAGCTTGAAGCTGCTGCTGCTTTTTCTTCAGGCTATTTGTCGTGGCCATAAGCCGGCGCTTGAAGCGCTCTTCTTCGACGGGATCCTCTGGTACGACGAATTCATCATCGCCGAGGCTTGCCTCATCTTCGGAGGGGGCATGTAATTGTCATCCTCCTCCTCTCCGTATGCCGCTCTATCAGGAGAGCTGGCTCCTCCATCCTCCTGCTCTAAATCTTGCTGGAGGGGATTGTTGTTGTCTTCAGCACTATTCGAAGTGTTATTATCTCATGTGCCGGTATCACCACTTTTGCTTTGGCGGGACTTAGAGCGGCACCGCTGACGTTGGCGCTTGGGTTGTTTCTTGGAGGGGTCATCCTCCGCTATCTCGTCGCCATTGCCTTCTTTGGGTGTATCCACCATGTATATGTCATATGATGAGGTGGCTTTCCAGTGCCCTATAGGTGCTGGTTCATGTTCGTCTCCTACATCGTCGTCCATACCGTCGATGTCTTCGGAGTCGAAGTCGAGCATGTCGGTTAAATCATCGACAGTGGCTACGAAGTGGGTGGTGGGTGCGCGTCCAATTTCGTCATCCGCATCCCAATCCTGTTGGCCATAGTCCGGCCAGGGCTCTCCTGACAAAGAGAGAGACCTTAATGAATTCAGAATGTCGCCGAAGGGCGAGTGATGAAAGATATCCACGGCGGTGAATTCCATGATCGGCGCCCAATCGAATTCGATTGGCAGGGGCGCGGATGGTTCGGAGTCCGGAAAAGAGTCCGACACCTTGGGGTCACGGGCTGCGCAGAGGATTAGGCTGGTGTTCGGCTCGATCACCGTTGAAACTACAGCCCCTGAGGCGGTGTCTAGCCACCTGTCCTCGATTGGCGCAGTTGGCCCCGAGCTAAGGGTCGGAGCTGATGCGGGTGTGTCCTCTGGGGTACTGTTCGGCGGCAGAGCTAGGTCATACCCATCGTGACAATGCGGCGCGCCCGGCTGTGGCTCAAATCCGTCGAAGATCAAGTCTCTGCGGATGTCGGCCTTGTAGTTCAAACTTCCAAATATGACCTGATGGCTAGGGGCGTAGCTTTCAATCTGCTCCAGATGGCCAAGCAAATTAGCCCGCAGTGCAAAGCCGCCGAATATGAAGATCTGTCCAGGGAGAAAAATCTCACCCTGGACCGCATCACTATCGATGATAGTAGGAGCCATCAAGCCTAACGGCGACGACACAGAGGAACTGTCAACAAAAGCACCAATGTCGATGTCAAAACCGGTGGATCTCGGGTAGGGGGTCCCGAACTGTGCGTCTAGGCCGGATGGTAACAGGACGCAGGGGACATGATGTTTTACCCAGGTTCGGGCCCTCTTGATGGAGGTAAAACCCTACGTCCTGCTTGATTAATAATGATGATATGGGTAGTACAAGAGTAGATCTACCACGAGATCAGAGAGGCTAAACCCTAGAAGCTAACCTATGGTATGATTGTATGTTGTGGTTGTTGTCCTACGGACTAAAACCCTTCGGTTTATATAGACACCGAAGAGGGTTAGGGTTACACAAGGTCGGTTACAAAGGAGGAGATATCCATATCTGTATTGCCTAGCTTGCCTTCCACGCCAAGTAGAGTCCCATCCGGACACGAGACGAAGTCTTCAATCTTGTATCTTCATAGTCTAACAGTCCGGCCAATGGAGATAGTCCGGCTGTCCGGAGACCCCCTAATCCAGGACTCCCTCAACAACTGTACGAGGGTTTACTTGTTTGTCTGCCGTCGCCAGAGAATAACAGCAAGTGTGGGTGAGTAGAGGGATGGCTAGGACAGCGATGGGAGTACGGTGGGGCAGTGAGGCCTGCGCGGCATCAGAGCCGTCCGCGGGGAGGAGGGAGCAGGCAGTGCCGCCGGCGCTTGTTTGAGCGGCTGGTGCAGGAAGAGCAGAGATTGAAGAAGCACGACGGCCGTCGGATGGCCATCCAACAGACACTGCTTGTGCGTCAACCTTTTTTTAGGAAAGCCTCAAATCTATGGAAAACAGCATACAACCCATCTCCCAATATTTCTAATAATTTACAGCCCATTTGCTATTTATTCAGGTTTTTTTGGAGCCCATATTCCTTTTGTTAGCATTATAGCCCATATTGTGGCCACAGTTAAAAAATTATACGAAATTTTGCATATTTCGGTGCGGTCCGAACTGTTTTTGATCCCGAAATTTTGACTCACATTCAAACTGATTTTAAAAATAAATGTATATCAATATAGAATCCAAAAAATTCTCCACGCATAAAAATTAATGTAATTTAAAATCTCGAAATGAAAAAAAGATATTTGAAACTAATTGCCGGTTTGATGTGTTCTAAAAATGTACAACCCATTTCTCATTACTGATGGGCCATTTTCTTGGCCAGCCGAATGAAAGCTCTCCTCGTCTTGAAAGATTTGTAGCCCAACAGGCCTACCAAAGCGACTTACTTGGCAAATAAAAAAAAACTGGGCTGTGGCCGTGGACCCAGCTGTCAGCCTTGATACGTCTCCAACTTATCTATGATTCTTGATTGCTCCATGCTATATTATGTACTGTTTTGGACATTATTGGGCTTTATTACCCACTTTTATATTATTTTTGGTAATAACCTATTAATCAGAGGCCCAGCCCAGAATTGCTATTTTTTTGCCTGTTTTAGGGTTTTGAAGAAAAGGAATATCAAATGGAGCCAAACGGAATGAAACCTTCGGGAACGTGATTTTCTCAATGAACAAGACCCGGGAGACTTGGACCCTACGTCAAGAAAGAAAAGAGGAGGCCACGAGGTAGGGGGGCGCGCCCACCCCCACCAGGTGCGCCCTCCACCCTCATGGACCCCCTGTTGCTCCACCAACGTACTCCTTCCTCCTATATATATCCACGTACACCAAACGATTAGAACATGAGCCAAAACCCTAATTCCACCGCCATAACTTTCTGTATCCACGAGATCCCATCTTGGGGCCTGTTCCGGAGTTCCGCCGGAGGGGTCATCAATCACGGAGGGCCTCTACATCAACACCATAGCCCCTCCGATGAAGTGTGATTAGTTTACCTCAGACATACGGGTCCATGGTTAGTATCTAGATGGCTTCTTCTCTCTTTTTGGATCTCAATACAATGTTCTCCCCTCTCTTGTGGAAATCTATTCGACGTAATCTTCTTTTTGCGGTGTGTTTGTTGAGACCGATGAATTATGGGTTTATGATCAAGTCTATCTATGAATAATATTTGAATTTTCTCTGAATTCTTTTATGTATGATTGATAATATTTGCAAGTATCTTTGAATTATCAGTTTGGTTTGGCCTACTAGATTGATCTTTCTTGCAATGGGAGAAGTGCTTAGCTTTGGGTTCAATCTTGCGGTGTCCTTTCCCTGTGACAATAAGGGCAGCAAGGCATGTATTGTATTGTTGCCATTCAGGATAACAAGATGGGGTTTTCTTCATATTGCATGAGTCTATCCCTCTACATCATGTCATCTTGCTTAAGGCGTTACTCTATTTTTAACATAATACTCCAGATGCATGCTAGATAGCGGTCGATGAGTGTAGTAATAGTAGTATATGCAGGCAGGAGTCGGTCTACTTGTCTCGGACGTGATGCCTATATACATGATCATACCTAGATGTTCACCCACCGTAGAATACTTATGCTCTTGAGAGAAGCCACTAGTGAAACCTATGGCACCCAGGTCTATCTTTATCATATTGATCTCCTACTACTTAGTTGTTTCCTTTGCTATTTACTTTGCCTTTATTTTACTTTGCATCTTTATCATAAAAATACCAAAAATATTTTCTTATCATATCCATCAGATCTCACTCTCGTAAGTGGCCCTATAGGGATTGACAACCCCTATTTGCGTTGGTTGCGAGGATTTATTTGTTTTGTGCAGGTGCGAGGGATTCGCGCGTAGCCTCCTACTGGATTGATTCCTTGGTTCTCAAAAACTAAGGGAAATACTTATGCTACTTTCCTGCATCATCCCTTCCTCTTCGGGGAAAACCAACGCAGTGCTCAAGAGGTAGCAAGAAGGATTTCTGGCGCCGTTGCCGGGGTGGTCTACGCAAAAGTCAACATACCAAGTACCCATCACATACCCTTATCTCCCGCATTACATTATTTGCCATTTGCCTCTCATTTTCCTCTCCCCCACTTCACCCTTGCCGTTTTATTCGCCCTCTCTCTCTATCCTCCCTCTCCATTTGCCTCTCCTTGCCCGCTTGCTTTTTGTTTGCTTGTGTGTTAGTTTGCTTGCTTGTCATGACGGCTCTATCTAAATTTGGTGACCTTCACCTTAAAAGATTAGAAGAGATTGAAAGCAATGTCAGGAGTTTTATGGTCTTGCAATTTGAACATAATAGTTTCTTCAGAAACGAGCTTAAAGAACAAAAAAGTTTTATGAATTTTATGAATAAAGAGCTTGATGATATGTCTAAAGAATTCAATGGTTTAAGATCCCAAGTTGCTCATCTTGAGAAATTAACTGCTGAAATTTCGGATAGGCGGGCTACCTTAGTTAATAAGATGGCCGCTAAACCGGATTGCTATGAAAATGAAGATGAAGATCTAAAAGTTATTGATGTGTCCCCTATTAAATCTTTGTTTTGCAATATGAATCTTGATAATGATGGGACTGAATATGATCCACCTTTTCCTAGAAGGCGTTCCAAGAATTCGGAATTTGTTGATCTTGATGGTAAATTTGATAAAAGTGGGATTGAATAAATTAAAACAGTAGATGTTGCTAAACCCGCTATTATGGATTTCAAGGAATTTAACTATGAAAATTGCTCTTTGATTGATTGTATTTCCTTGTTGCAATCTGTGCTAAATTGTCTGCATGCTTATAGTCAAAATAAAGCGTTTACTAAACATATCGTTGATGCCTTGATGCAATCTTATGAAGAAAAAACTTAAATTGGAAGTTTCTATCCCTAGAAAACTTTATGATGAGTGGGAACCAACTATTAAAATTAAAATTAAAGATCATGAATGCTATGCTTTATGTGATTTGGGTGCTAGTGGTTCCACGATTCCAAAGACTTTGTGTGATTTGTTAGGTTTTCATGATTTTGATGATTGCTCTCTAAACTTGCACGTTGCGGATTCCACTATTAAGAAACCTATGGGAAGAATTAATGATGTTATTATTTTTGCAAATAGGAATTATGTGCCCATAGATTTTATTGTTCTTTACATAGATTGCAATCCTTCATGTCCTATTATTCTTGGTAGACCTTTCTTAGAACGATTGGTGCAATTATTTATATGAAGGAAGGAAATATTAGATTCCAATTTCCATTAAGGAAAGGCATGGAACAATTTCCTAGAAATAAGATTAAATTACCTTATGAATCTATTATGAGAGACACTTATGGATTGCCTACCGAAGATGGCAATACCTAGATCTATTCTTGCTTGTTATGCCTAGCTAGGGGCATTAAACGATGGCCCTTGTTAGGAGGCAACGCAATTTTATTTTTATTCCTTGCTTTTTGCTCCTGTTTAGTAATAAGTAATTTATTTAGCCTCTGTTTTGGTTGTGTTTTTTTTCGTTTAATTAGTGTTTCTGCCAAGTAAAACCATTGGGGAAAGTCTTGTTGAACTTGCTATAAAAAACAGAAACTTTAGCGCTCACGAGAACTGTTGTCATGTTTATTTGGAGAGTGCTATTTAGTTAATTCTTTTTGCATATGATTAATAGGCAAATTCCTCACGTCCAGATCTTGCGCTAGCTACAGATTACTACAGACTGTTCTGTTTTTGACAGTTTCTGTTTTTCATGTGTTGTTTTCTTATTTTGATGAATCTATGGCTAGTAAAATTGTATATAAACCATAGAGAAGTTGGAATACAGTAGGTATAACACCAATATAAATAAAGAATGAGTTCATTGCAGTACCTTGAAGTGATCTTTTATTTTCTTTCGCTAACGGAGCTCACAAGATTTTCTACTTTAAGTTTTGTGTCATGAAGTTTTCAAGTTTTGGGTAAAGATTTGATGGATTATGGAACAAGGAGTGGCAAGAGCCTAAGATTGGGGATGCCCATGGCACCCCCAAGATAATATAAGGACACCTAAAATCCAAAACTTGAGGATGCCCCGGAAGGCATCCCCTCTTTCATCTACTTCCATCGGTAACTTTACTTGGAGCTATATTTTTATTTACCACATGATATGTGTTTTGCTTGGAGCGTCTTGTATTATTTGAGTCTTTGCTTGTTTGTTTACCACAGTCATCCTTGTTGTACACACCTTTTTATAGAGCCATGCATGATTTAGAATTCGCTTATATCTTTTGAGTTATATAGTTTTGCTCTAGTACTTCACTTATATCTTTTAGAGCACGGTGGTGGATTTGTTTTATAGAAACTATTGATCTCTCATGCTTCACTTAGATTATTTTTAGAGTCTTACTAGCATGGCAATTTGCTTAAAATCCTAATATGCTAGGTATTCAAGATTAGTAAAATTTTCTTAAGAGTGTTTTGAATACTAAGAGAAGTTTGATGCTTGATGATTGTTTTGAGATATGGAGGTAATAATATCAAAGTCGTGCTAGTTGAGTAGTTGTGAAATTGAGAAATGCTTGTGTTTAAGTTCGCAAGTCCCGTAGCATGCACGTATGGTAAACTTTATGCAACAAATTTGAAACATGAGGTGTTATTTGATTGTCTTCCTTATGATTGGCGGTCAGGGATGAGCGTAGTACCGAGGTTTTTGATGACTTGTAGATTTTTGCAATAAGTATGTGAGTTCTTCATGACTAATGTTGAGTCCATGGATTATACACACTCTCAACCCTCCATCCTTGCTAGCCTCTTTGGTACCGTGCATTGCCCTTTCTCACATTGAGAGTTGGCGCAAACTTCGCCGGTGCATCCAAACCCCATGATATGATACGTTCTTTAACACATAAACCCCCTTATATCTTCCTCAAAACAGCCACCATACCTACCTATTATGGCATTTCCATAGCCATTCCGAGATATATTGCCATGTAACTTTCCACCATTCCGTTCATCTTGACACATTCATCATTGTCATATTGCTTAGCATGATCATGTAGTTGACATAGTATTTGTGGCAAAGCCACCATTCATAATTCTTTCATACATGTCACTCTTGGTCCATTGCATATCCCGGTACACCACCGGAGGCATTCATATAGAGTCATACTTTGTTCTAGTATCGAGTTGTAATTATTGAGTTGTAAATAGATAGAAGTGTGATGATCATCATTTTCTAGAGCATTGTCCTAAGTGAGGAATAAGAAAAAAGAGAGAAAGGCCATAAAAAAAGAGAAGGCCCCAAAAAAAGGAGAAAGGCCATAAAAAAGAGAAAGGCCATTAAAAATGATAGAAAAAGAGAGAAGGGACAATGTTACTATCCTTTGCCACACTTGTGCTTCAAAGTAGCACCATAATATTCATGTTAGAGAGTCTCTCCTTTTGTCACTTTCATATACTAGTGGGAATTTTCATTATAGAACTTGGCATGTATATTCCAACAATGGGCCTCCTCAAGTGCCCTAGGTCTTTGCGAGCAAGAAAGTTGGATGCACACCCACTAGTTTCTTTTGTTGAGCTTTCATACATTTATAGCTCTAGTGCATCTGTTGCATGGCAATCCCTACTCCTTGCATTAACATCAATCGGTGGGCATGTCCATAGCCCATTGATTAGCCTCGTTGATGTCAGACTTTCTCCTCTCTTGTCTTCTCCACATAACCCCCCTCATTATATTCTATTCAACCTATAGTGCTATGTCCATGGCTCGTGATCATATATTGCGTGATAGTTTATAGGTTTGAGATTACTAAAGTATGAAACAATTGCTTGGCTTGTCATCGTGGTTGTGCATGATGAGAGCATTCTTGTGTGACAAAAATGAAACATGACGAAACCATATGATTTTGTAGGGATGAACTTTCTTTCGCCATGTTATTTTGAGAAGACATAATTGCTTTGTTAGTATGCTTGAAGTATTATTATTTTTAGGTAAATATGAACTTTTGTCTTGAATCTTTCGGATCTGAATATTCATACCACAATTAAGAAGAATTACATTAAAATTATGCCAAGTAGCACTCCGCATCAAAAATTCTGTTTTTATCATTTACCTACTCGAGGACGAATAGGAATTAAGCTTGGGGATGCTGTATACGTCTTCAACGTATCTATAATTTTTGATTGCTCCATGCTATATTATCTACTGTTTTGGACATTATTGGGCTTTATTATCCACTTTTATATTATTTTTGGGACTAACCTATTAACCGTAGGCCCAGCCCAGAATTGCTGTTTTTTGCTTGTTTTAGGGTTTTGAAGAAAAGGAATATCAAATGGAGTCCAAACGGAATGAAACCTTCGAGAACGTCATTTTCTCAACGAACAAGACCCCAGAGACTTGGACCCTATGTCAAGAAAGAAAAGAGGAGGCCACGAGGTAGGGGGGTGCGCCCACCCCCACCAGGCGCGCCCTCCACCCTCGTGGGCCCCTGTTGATCCACCAACGTACTCCTTCCTCCTATATATATCCATGTACCCCCAAACGATTAGAACAGGAGCCAAAACACTAATTCCACCGCCGTAACTTTCTGTATCCACGAGATCCCATCTTGGGGCCTGTTCCGGAGCTCCGCCGGAGGGTGCATCGATCATGGAGGGTTTCTACATCAACACCATAATCCCTCCAATGAAGTGTGAGTAGTTTACCTCAGACCTATGGGTCAATAGTTAGTAGCTAGATGGCTTCTTCTCTCTTTTTGGATCTCAATACAATGTTCTCCCCCTCTCTTGTGGAGATCTATTCGATGTAATCTTCTTTTTGCGGTGTGCTTGTTGAGACCGATGAATTGTGGGTTTATGATCAAGTCTATCTATGAATAATATTTGAATCTTCTCTGAATTATTTTATGTATGATTGGTTATCTTTGCAAGTCTCTTCCAATTATCAGTTTGGTTTGGCCTACTAGATTGATCTTTCTTGCAATGGGAGAAGTGCTTAGCTTTGGGTTCAATCTTGTGGTGTCCTTTCCCGGTGACAGTAAGGGCAGCAAGGCACGTATTGTATGGTTGCCATCGAGGATAACAAGATGGGGTTTTCTTCATATTGCATGAGTCTATCCCTCTACATCATGTCAGCTTGCTTAAGGCGTTACTCTGTTTTTAACTTAACACTCTAGATGCATGCTGGATAGCGGTCGTTGAGTGGAGTAATAGTAGTAGCTGCAGATAGGAGTCGGTCTACTTGTCTAGGAAGTGATGCCTATATACATGATCATACTTAGATATTCTCATAACTATGCTCAATTCTGTCAATTGCTCAACAGTAATTTGTTCACCCATCGTAGAATACTTATGCTCTTGAGAGAAGCCACTAGTGAAACCTATGGCCCCCGGGTTTATCTTTATCATATTGATCTCCTACTACTTAGTTATTTCCTTTGCTATTTTACTCTGCCTTTATTTCACTTTGCATCTTTATGATAAAAATACCAAAAATATTATCTTATCATATCTATCAGATCTCACTCTCGTAAGTGGCCCTATAGGGATTGACAACCCCTATTTGCGTTGGTTGCGATGATTTATATGTTTTGTGCAGGTGCGAGGGACTCGCGTGTAGCCTCCTACTAGATTGATACCTTGGTTCTCAAAAACTGAGGGAAATACTTACACTACTTTGTTGCATCATCCCTTCCTCTTCAGGGAAAACCAACGCAGTGCTCAAGAGGTAGCAAGCCTCTCCACATACAGTACTCTTCCGATGGAATGTCTTTGACCACGTTGACCACGCCGCGCTGAGAGCACCAAGGCGGTGGACGACGGCGAGTCCTAGGAAGGGGACGACGCGGAGCCGGGGAAGACGCAGCAGTGGATGCCCACTCAAAGAGGATTACGAGGGTTCACTGGTTCGGATGCGGTGTGAGGCTACCGTCGCCGCAGGGCCTAGCTAGCGGTGGGAGTAGTAGGGGGCGATGAGGCCTCAATGGCAGCATAGCCGGCCACTGGAGCCAGGAGCAGGCGGTCTCCCCGGCCCTGGTTTGGGCGGCTAGTGCAAGAAGAGCAGCAATTAAAGAAGCAGCAGGACCGTTCGATTCATATCCAACGGTTACTGCTGCTAGAATCGTTTGTTGACTAAGTTGACAAGCCCTGCGTATGCGTCAACTTAGTAGGCCCATAGGTCAGCCTCCCAACCAGTGGAATCATTTTTTCGCGTAATAAGGAGGCAATTGATTGCATGCGGCCGGGCCAGCGGAGGGAGTAGGGTGGGCCGGGGAAGCCTGCGCAACATCATAGTGGGCCACAAGAGGAGGGAGCAGGCAGTCCCGCTGGCGCTAGTTTAGGCGGCTAGAATAGGAAGATCAGAGATTGAAGAAGCACGTCGGCCGTTGGATGGACATCCAACAGTCACTACTGCTAGAATCATGTGTTCACTGACAAAGCCTTGCGTAAACAAGTCAGCCTCGAAATCTGTGGCATGTACAGCCCATTTGCTATTATTTTTATAATTTTTACTCATTTTCTAATTCATATGCAATTTATTGCAACCCGTTTCCCATTTTTAGAATTGCTGGCCATTTTCTGGTCAGTACCAGGGTCAAAACATTAACTAAATATGTGGCAAATTTTGAAAAAATTCGCAATTTTTTGCTGGGGAACGAAATATTCTTAATCCAAAATTTAATAGCCATACTAAAACAAATTTAAAAATAAATTTGTACTATGTCATGTTAAATCCAATTTGCTATCAAAAAAGAAACTTATATCCCATTTGCTATAATTTTTTTGGAATTTCCAACCCCTTTTGATATTACTTTTAACAGACATTGACCATACTCTTAAGCCAGGCCGGAATGCATCCCTCCTCGTCTTGCAAGATTTGCAGCCCAGTAATTCGGAGAAAACAAATAGGCCTAGCTTGAGTATTCTTCAAAAAGAAATACTGGGCTACCTATTTTCCCTAAGAACTGGTGCATGAGCATTTAGCTTTATTTATTTATTTATTTATTTACTTATTTATGTTTAGGAGACCATGAGAATGTACCTGGGCCGGACTCATGTGAGAGCCTCCCTTCCAGTTAATTATGGGCTTCTCGATTGGGCCTTCATCAGTGGGCTGCATGTTATCAACAAGTGGAAAATGTGTTCCGTACGAAAAATAGTATGTGCTACGTACGGTACGGGGCACTAAAGGATCGAACCGTGCAACGACTTCCAAAACATTGTGTTTGTTGTTCTAACAACACATTTATTCAACCAATAGACGAAATGTACTACTGATTGTACATTGAAAACAGCAGCAACAGCAACCAGGGTTGGGGGGTGCAACAGAAGTAGTAAGCAGGCCAGAAGAGTGAAGACCTCCACGAGCATCCACGAGCATCCAGCTGCCGCGACCGTTGACGAGCACCATCCAAGACGTGTTCATGCCGACCCAGTACATACCGTTAATGTAGTTGAGGCTGACGGGGATCGGATCGCAGTCAAGGGGGTTGATGCTCGCCACCCTACGATTGTTATGCTGCATGACACGCCATTTCTGAAGATCAGGCAGCATCAGCAAGCAAGGAGCTAGCTTAAAAAGCTCCGGCCTGAGGGCTTTGAGTAAATGGTACAGCCCTGACTAGCACGCGGCGAGCGACATGGTACTGAGATTGTCCACACGCGAAACAATGAGCTTGATTACCTCTATGGGGAGCGAATTCCAGCCACTCTTTCGGCGGACGCTGCTCGGTTCTACCATTGTTAGTGCCTGGGTTTCGGACGAGGGGGGATGCGGCTTAGCGGGGATGGAAGATTGGACGAGATTATGTGCGGACAAAGATGGAGAAGCAAATATGTGTTGTGGGAAGTGGGCAGGTGATGATGACTACAGCACGCCGCTTGACTTACGAGACACATACCAGCAACGTAGGGTCATGTCGATGCTAGACAACTTGCTTGAGTGATCACAGTACTGGTACGCCTACAGTGCTATGCCCTAACTTGCTTGAGTAGAGTAGTAGAGTAGGACTCTGCTCTACTACTAGCACCGGAGGAGTAGTATATTCTAATCTAAAATAGTTACAAACTTCAATGCCCGAGCGTGGAACGACTACGAACCGTGCTCAAAGACCGTGTCTACATGGTGGACATGGGCGACAACCTCAACGCCAACGGTGCTGCTCCCATTGCACCGTATGTGTTTCTGTCCTTCCTGTTTGAAATCGTGGCAGAATTCATGATTTATTTTGTGCTTATTCGGATTAAATCTCGTAGTAAACTTGCTCATATATTCAACTGGCGCAACGTCCCCTACAGCCACTCCCGTTTCATGGACAGCCTGGTCGATGCCTCCAAGGAGCCCTTCGTCCACTGCTATGAGTTCGCGATGCTGTTTTGTGCCTCACCGGCGGACATGGTGCATCACCTCACAGATGCATGCAGCGGTCACTGCTGTCCCTTGGCGGAGAACATCAAGTACGAGACGTGCTACCCGTTCACCATGCCGGAGTCGCTGGAGGATCACCGCTGCCTGCTAGTCTCGGAGGAGGACGGCAGAGTCTTCCTCTTGATCGTGGGCACCGGCGAGGCCCGCGCAGGCTGCCGCCCCGTCTCTGTAATGTGTGTCAGGGGTGACGCCGCTGACACTGACACTGACACGAGGCCGATGTACTGGTGCGTGGTAAGTGTTACTACCCCTCCGGGTTGTGTGGGCAGCGACACCGGCCTCATCAAACGGACTTGGACTCTAGGGAGCTGGGACTATCCTGCCAATGTGGACTTGGAAAACCCATGGCATCCTTTACCCGCCGACGCGGTGGACGGGGACTCCAAGGAGGTTCACCTGGACATATGCATTATCAAGTTAAATGTTGATCATTAGTCTTTGCTCAATGTAATCCGCTGTCTAAGCATGTGGAGACTTCCATGCAGGATCTTGCTCTATTGAAGTATCGCGCATGAATAAAAGTGTATCCATTTATGGTTTAGTCTAGAATCTGCCATGTAGGAATTTTTACTACAGTACTGGTTAAAGATTTACGATGAACCATTTCTTACATCTCCTCTGCCCGCTTGCAAGTCATCCTGATTTAATCCCTCCGTCTAGGTGTATAAGGGCATGGTTAATATTACTTAATAGTATAGCCAACTGTTGACTATAAGAAAGTGCCATGTCATCTGTAGCCAACATGTATATCAATCGATACTCAAAAACTAATTCTTAAAGATCATTTCTTGCAAAGCACAATAAGTGTTATTTCTTCCCAAGTTTTGGATGCAAGTTTTGGGCACCTTACTACTATAGATTACTACGACCAAAAATTGAACTAACATTATATATAGTACGATAAATGCTAATGCATGTCACCTAAAATTATATCATTCAAAACTATGTTCAAATATGAATCCAACGATATAGTTTTTATTGACATGCACTAACATTTTGTCAGTTAAATCTTCATTCAAATTCAATGGGGGACTAATAAACCATGACCGATGTAGGGCTGCACTGCACGGGAGTCTCACCTCTCACCCCGCTCGTGGCGCGGCAGTAAAGCCATCATATCACAAAACCCAACCACTCCCAGTAATAAGTGGCCTGGTAAAATAAACGGACAAGCAACCATCATATCCCTCCGTCTTTTTTGCATTTCATTTCTCTGCATTTACTTTCTCCGGTTCATCTCGCACACTCGATCCCTAGCTACTACTCCTAGGGCTAGTTCTTTTGGCGGCTTCCCCAGATTTTCCCACAAGACTAGTCACAGTGGAGAGTAACAATAAGGCGCCTCACTCATTTATTTGGGCTTCTAAACTACTACTCTGTCCTGGTTTATTCCTTACCATTGTAATTTGTGCTTAATTTTGACCAAAGATTTAACTGGTTTATTCCTCACCATTGTAATCCCTCTGTCTAGGTGTGTAAGTCATCTTACGAAAACCAAATAATCACAAAACACTTAGACTATCCAAAGTGGGAGTAACTTCAGCAGTAACATTGAGTCCAACTCAGCAAATTTGCTTATGTGGCAAATTTGCTTATTCAGGAGAGAGATAGTTGTAGTTACTTAGCTAGTCACTGTCACATCACATGTCCGAATGCAATATGAGTCTATAACCTAATAAATGAATCTTTGCATGTTACCACCCTTAAGTTACTACCCACTATGAAGGTAGTAACATAGTCTAGGGATATGTGTATGTTACTAGTGTATGTTATTATACATTGTGACTAGTCTTAGGCGCGCTGCATAAACTTCTACCTCGTTTCTTGTTTCTTGACATATCAACCAATAAGAGATAAAGAGTGTGCATGCTTTTAATGACTTGAGATATCAAACACGACATGAAGTGGTTAGTTCATTGCATGCAATACTATTAATTAGCAAATAAACATTAACGTTTCTCGTTTTCTCCTCCTCCTTGGTCACGGTGCACAACCTAAGATGACTTACTCACCTAGACAGATGGAGTAGTGCATGTGACATGCACTAACATTTCATTAGTTAAATTTATGATCAAAATTTGACACTGATTACAATGGGGACCAATAAACCAGGGCAGAGGTAGTAGTTATGGGATTACTAATCTAGAAGCCTAAAAGAACTGGCCCCTGGTACTCCTACTAGTAGTACTACTCAGGTTGGAACTCCAATTGCACGGCACAACTTGTTAGGCAAAAAATTCGATACAGGGTGTAGGAAGCGGTTTGGGAATTTGCGTGCCTTTCCAACCAGTGAGATACTCCATACAAAGTACGACAGAGAAATAACCACAGAGAAGGAAGCTAAAAGTAAACAATCAAATGAGAATTTTTGCATTTGTTTTGCATTGAATCGTTTCACAAGCTTGACTAGTGCTGCTTTTCTACTTTTACAAAAACCGCATCGTAATGTTAAAACGTGCATTTGCACGTACTCCCTCCGTCCGGTTTTATTAGGCCTAAAGGCAACATCTCTTGGACCAAGACACATAGTAATTTGCTCACATTAATTCTTCCATTCCACTCCCAATGCACTCTCTCACATGCCTGCAACCAATGAAAAAGCACACATGAAGTGTATTAACTTTTCAGCCATGGCACCGACAATAATAGCTTTGAATACAACCAATGAAATGGTTGCATGCATGCACCTTTCCAACGTGGGGCCTTATAAAAGGGGACATGCTTGTCATGCTGAGAGGCCTAATAAACCCGGACAGAGGGAGTACATAAGTAATAGTAGTAATCCCTCCGTCTAGGTGTATAAGTCTTCCCTCCTTGGTCAGGGTGCACAACCAAAGATGACTTATTGACCTGGACGGAGGGAGTAGCACAGTCTGCAAGCATATATCAAGAGAGACGTGTAGTGCAATAGTATATAGTAAAGTTTGTGAAATATGCATGTACTTGCAAAATGCGTACGAATACACAAGGTTTCCAAACTTTACCTTTTACATACTTAATTAAGGACGCTAAAAATTCCTGAACGCTCGGGATTTATCATTTGCGTCCCAAAAATAATGAGATCACCTTACGAAACAAAAATTATAGTCCTCCTAAAAGCCACGGCGCTCGCAGGAGCGCTAGCGGCATGCCATGAGTGCCCTGGTGCGCGGCCGTTTCCCAGCGCGCCGACACAACACCTCTTCCTCAGCCTTGCTACTCGCGAGGTGCTGATTGGCGGCTTGCTGGCGGGCGAGCGCGAACTCACCGGTGTGGTGATCCGGTGCCAACAGGTACTCCTCCTTGCTGGAAGCGTGCACCCGGTCCACGTACTGCCAAGCGTAGATGAGGCGCTTGGGCCCAACTGCACTCAGGGCGTTGGCACGGGCGTCCTCCGCCACCCTCACGGCCCTCGCACGAGCCTTCTGCCAAAGAGCCAATCGCCTGACTCTCTCGGATGCGACATAGGCCCCCCAGGCAGCTTGTTTCACGGTGTGCTTCTCTTCCTTAGCCTTCTTCTCCGCCTCTATTTTGGCGTGCTCTGCTGGAGGCAAAGCCTCCCACAAGGCGATATCCATTTCTTTCCAAAGCTCCTCAAGGCTGGAGGGCTCGGCGGGCGGCACGACGTTCTCCTTGTAACGGGGAGCCGACGCTCCTCCGGCGCGTGTGCTGGCAAGATTGGGAACACCGACGTGTCCACCTCGACGCGTTGCGACGAGGAGCGGAACACCGACACTTCCTCCTCGACTAGTGGCGGCGAGGAATGGAACGGCGACGCGTCGCGTCGCGGCGAGGACCGGAACACCGGCGCGTCCTCCTCGACTAGTGGCAGCGAGGAACGGAACGGGGATGCGTGACCGTCCGCCCGGCGCAGCGAGGGGCCCATAGGGCTTGGGAGGGGCGATGCCATGGTGGTCGACGTGAGAAGGAGGGGGAGGAGATAGCGATGAACGCGAACGTGAGGGGGAGGAGATAGCGATGTCGTGGGAGGTGCAGTATTTATAGCGAGCAATGGCACACCTACGTAAGATATGGACTGAGCTGCACTAACTTAACTGCAAGTCCAGTTGCGTCACTTTCATGTGGGCCAGACCCCTGTTGGGCGCATTTGTTAGTGACCCAATGAACCTGCAGTTAAGTAACATCTACGTGGGAATATTTGTTGGAGTAAAATACAGGGGAGCGAAGGGGTGGAAATATTGCTGGTCACAATGGATTGAACGAGCGTGGGGGAAGGAGAGTCATTCATGCAGATTAAATTAACCCCGCTAAAAAATGATATTTTAAACGTGGCTACTCGATTTGTGGCAACTAGCGAGCCACCGCGCTCCAAGTCATTCACCTGTGGTCCCAACCATCAACTCATACAGATCAAATTATCACGCGAGCTCAGTATTCATACAAAGGTGCTCCACCACATCCCCGGTACCCGCGAATGCAGCAATCGTGCACCTAGGGTTTTAGGGTTTATTTGTTAACTTCGCCTTTACGTAACACTCATGTGTGCAAGACAGCGAGAGGCCGACTGCGTGCGTGCGCCTCTTCTCTTCGTATATGTACTCCACTGTTTGTCTGGTGTCCAAAAAATTATAATAACATCTAGGAATGTGCCAATGCGTTGCCACACGATCAAAGTAGATTAATACATATTCACCGATTTGACAGAAAAAAAGTCTAGTTTTAAAATACGTATATCACTAAAAATAGGTTATGTTTCACTCAAAATATATTCCTTTGGCGGTTTTGATGAGATAAGGGAGGAATGTTGTTGGTTTCAAGATTCGAGAAGTGGTATATGTCTAATTTCTACTCTTACTAGCAAGATGCCCGTGCGTTGCATGGAACATCAAGATCTTGTTGGAGAAAAGGATGAACGAGGGAAGGCCTTATCTGCAAATGTGGTGAAGAGTGCGGGTAAATTGCATTATTTTCCTTCCTATCCGTCAGATATATCGGACGACATACATTGCAGGATGGCAGGCCCACCATCATCACCAACTCTATTTTTTATCCCTACTCTTATAAAAAACATTGTCGGTGATGATCGTGTGCCTGCCCTCCTGCAATATAGGCCGTCCGATCTATATCTGATGGATAGGAAGGAAACTATGGCAATTTTGCAAAAAGATACCCACAGCCCTCTCGACATTTGCAAATAAGGCCTTCCCTCGTTCATCCTTTTCCCCCACAAGATAAACTACTCATACAAATGCATCTTGATGTTCCGTGCAACACATGGGCATCTTGCTAGTTGTTGCAAAAAGCCCATGTGTGTGTGAGTGTGAGGAAGAGTGGAGGAGGATGGAGTGCATGTGTGACAAAGACACAAGGATTGTGTGTGCGATAGATATCAGCTTAAAATGAGGCGATAGTGTGTATGTGCACGATCGAGAGGGCGTGTCCCAAGAAGGGAAGAAAAATCTACATAGATACAAGGAGCGGGAGAGAGACATGTATGCGATGGTGGAAGCACGAGTGTGCGGGTGTATAAACCTATCTAGAGGCTAGCTAGTCGATAAATGTTTGTGAGAGAAATACGAGTCGGTGTGCGAAAGCGAGAGTTTTGTGTGTGAGAGAGACGGTAGTCAGGAAGGGGAGTGGAAGCAGGAGTTGTTTGTGTGTGTGTGTCTGTGTGAGAGAGAGAGAGGAGACGGTAGTCGGGGTTGTCTGATCGGTAAACAAATGAATAATGTCAGTCTGGGATCGAGACGAAAAGGAGACCGCAACAAATGTTGTGTCTACAGGAGAGAGAGAGAGAGAGTAATTTTAGTGGTATGAGTCATATGTAGAGACATATAGGGTGTGTGAGAGAATCCCATAGAGAGAAAGACAAAGTGAAAGACGAGTGGAGACTGTGTGTGTGGCGGTGAAAAAGAAAGCTTAGGTACCGAGTGATACCAGAGAACAGTAGAGACGTGAGAGATAAGGAAAACCGTGTAATGTATAATGATAGGGAGAGTGTGACACTTCTCAAGGGAGACGTCGAGAGACCATGTTTGCGAGGATAGGAGAAACATGAAGTGAGCGTGCGGGTGAGCTGGACAAAAGAGAGTGATAGCTACCTGAAGGAGCATGCATGCGAGAGAGATGGGCGTGAAAGGAGTGAACAAAAAAGGGATTCAAATATTTGAATTCGAGATGATGATACATGTAATCTATACTCGAACCGAAATTGATCTATCAAACATGCATACTCATATGAATTCACGCACATCTATGTTATTTAATATGTAGATATTACTGATCCATACATTTTAGTAGAACATAATTTGGTTAAATTTTTTCGAATTCAACCTTAAGATTTCGAGATTGTTGTATTTGTAAATCATATTATACACATAATGGAGCAGAATTCTTTGTTGTGCTTTTGAAAGTATATATAAAAATGATGTATATAGAATGTAATTCCAATTGAAAATGGATCTCGTCCGAAAAAAATAGAATACAAATGGGATTCGAATTGAGTTGGCACGGTAAACGTGCACTGTACAAAATTTGAATGAAGCGAGGAAAGTCGTAGTAACCGCCCAAAACCAAAATCTGTGAGATGGAAATCACTACTGTCTATCCCTGCCACGCAAAGCCTATCTGCTGGATTTCTATAGGTTTCGATATGGGTAGGTTTGTAATTTCACCCAAATGTGACGTAACCGCCTCTCACCCGGATTCATACACGGTGGGCGCCAAAACATAGTGTGTCCTCGGCCGAAATCGACTCCCTCCCCGATTCATATTCATACACGGTGGGCGCCAAAAACAAACTCTTGTCGGCAAATATTAGTTGTATGCAAGATTACCGTCCTATCCCCAACCGACTAATGTTGCTGTGATGTAGTAGAAATTTGAAACGGGGGCTAAGTTTGGAACTTTCCTCAACACTATACTCCCAATGCTTATGGTTTTCCCCTTTTATATTCCACACTAGTTAAATCACAGTAGACTAAATTTCAAAATTGGGTCAGTCGATTTTTTAGAGCTCGCCGGAGTTCGCCGGTGCGATCGAAGGGGCTTGGGTGGTTGTGGGGCCTCGCCGAACGAAGAAAACTCGACGCGGGTGGGGGTTGGAGCAGGGGTGGGGGTGGCGGAGGAACACATGCGGTGGGGGCCAGTGGTCCGGTCGGCGGCCCGTGCGGTGTTCTATATGGGAAGAATCTAAGACAAGGAATAAGAAGGGTTCGGAGACGTAGGATCTTCATCCAACCGCCTAAAATGGTCGAGAGACAGCTGCATTCTTAATGCGCTCTGGTTCATCATGTGTGGGCACTGCGCAACCAACATTTTATTATCAAAATCTGCTTGCTCTTCTTTACCATGTTCCTCTTCCGTTCTTCTTTAATATGTAATCTCTCCGTTCCTACATACAAGTCTTTGTATAGATTCCACCATGGACTACATATGGAGAAAAATGAGTGAATCTACACTCTAAAATGTATCTGGATACATCTGTATGTGATCCATAGTGGAAATCTCTACCAAGACTTATATTTTGGAACAGAGGCAGTATGATAGTAGTACAATATGTTTCTTGTACTGAAGATGAGCAGGGACATTTGCAGTGTAGAGGTCTATACGTTCGGTTGTGATGGACACTTTTAGCATCTTTGATTCCTAGGATCTTGTAAACATAGGAATAGGATTTGTAGTGGCCTGCCCACTTGAATCCTATAAGAATAGCATGGAAATGCGGGGAGCTGTGTCGCCTTTGAGAGTTACACTGGTATTAACAGTACCGCACCTTCACTTGAAGAGAGCTGGTATCTGAAGCCTTTCTAGCCGTACCGGCAATACTAGCACATATATTCCAGCAAGTTCCACTTTGCTGATTTTACTCTGATGCTTAAGGTTTTCCCGTTATATCTACACTATGATCTGTGTAGCTGCTTTGTGTCGCACTTACAAAATTGGCACCAAGGCATTGAGTGCCATTCTGGATGTAATGAAACTCATACGCTCCCCACCTATTGATTCTTGTTCAGAATATGATCCTAATGACTATTCTAACCTCGAGGAGTCAAAGGCGGATGGCCTATCCTGTTCACCCATCAAGGTGCCTGTTCTAATTTGGCAATGCTTTATTGATTGCGGGTATCTTGCATATGTTGTCTTGCATTTCTTCTACTTTGTTGCACCGCCATCTACTTAGTTTACTCATCATATATGTCGAGATGCCATGCCCATCCATTATCAATACATATTCCATCTGTCATCATACCATGTTTTTCCACTCAAATGTTGTTCCTGTGCATCAGACATCAAAAAGGAAGAGGGTGATTGCCGAACCTGAAGGAGCACCAGCAAACTCCTTGAAAACATGGTGGTGCCGGAGAAATCAGACAACACCCCACTTATATTGGCTGTACAACCAGTGACACAAAACGTAGGACTGACTCCAATAGACTATACCCATACATCACTGGCCACACCACTAGCCCCACCACACAGGACATGCACTCCAGCAAAAGGTATACCGATTTCATTTGCCATAGCACCAGGTGTACCATAGAAAAATCCCACTCCAGCAAAAAGTACAGCAAGTCCACCGGCCGAAGACCTATCCCAACTGCAGAGACGGCCAATTCCTACAGATTGGAACCCCATTCCATTTATTCCCAGTTTAAAAGACAATGCTTTCAATGTTGTTAGGGACTACGTGCATATAATCCCATCATGGGAAGATTATTGTGAAGAAAAACACCATTTTCACATCTTCATGTCCAACTTACGTGTAAGTGCTATTATTCATGGTTATTATTTTCCTGTTTTTCTGCTGATTGAACACATCAATGACTTACATTACATTGTTGTAACTAGGCGAGGGTCAATCTGGATAGTCATGACGAGCAAAGCTTGCTTGTGCTTTTCAAGGAAGCATTGCAGCAGTATCGGTGTTACCTGAGGAAATCACACTTTGATGGCAAGTCTATAAATGAATTTCTGGTGAAGTCCCATGTGCTAAATTTAGAAGACATTGAATGGAAAAACCTTGTTTTGCACTGGTCTCGTTCCCAGGATGAGGTACTGTCTATGTAATCACATGACAATTTGAACTTCTACTTTTCTGCATGTGCCTTACGGATCTTTTGTGCAGGAAATCTGCTCGAAGAATAATTCCGGATTGACAAGAACGACAGGATATTGCAAATATGATGCCCGTTGCTTTGCTCTTGTTAGTACCTGTTGTCCTGTATCACTGTACTTGCATACATACCTAGTTCATTATGTGACAGCAGTATGCATGATAGCTTGCTTATCAATTGTTCGCTCCAAATTATCTGATCTGTATGAATGGTTACATTAGTGTAGAATATATCCAATGCCAATGTTTTTTAGCTCTGCATTGTTCTTGTAAGTACATGCTGTCCTTTATCAGTGTACTTATAATGACAGGTAGTTGTTCATGTACGATCACTCTGCATCTTATTTTCCTTTGTCCTCCATTTTCTACACATCAGATCTATATTTACTCTTAGCATAATGTTGGTACTGAAGAAGTTTAGCTGTGCATTGCTCTTAGCTGTACCTTTTGCCTGTATTGCTGCACTTACATTTATAGCTACTTGGTTATGTAGCATCACTCTTCATCTTATCTTAAATATTCTCCATTTTTTTCTATATTATCACATCTATATTTACTCTTAACGAAATGTAGAATAAAGGCAATGCTTTTGAAGAAGATTCTGTGGTAAACTTCTTGAATTGCCCCCCCCCATTAGCATGGACAAGGCCTTTACAGAGCCTGTCTTCACCAATAATGTAAGTTTGTCCATCTCAAGCCTTCAAACTTTGTTGTATATATTTGGTTAGGCATGAATGCAACAACTGTTTATTTTTGGTGTTTGCATCAAATTGCTTGTTTAAAGTTTATTATGTAGTTCATAAACAAAAGTTTGTCCTTTCTCAATTTAAGTTTTCAGTTGTACAACCAAGTTCCTTCTTCATACCATGTAAATTAAACTATACAGAGCAAGTGATCTTCTTTTGCACTTTATGTATGCTTCTGTTCTTCATCCGTAATCCAGTGGTGTGGTGAACCTACCCACTACAACACAATGTCATATTCTGCAATGTCTTAACTATGAACAATGTCATATCATTTTAGTATTATTTAAACCGTCTCTTTATTTGGCAATCTGAAATGGTATAAATTGACAGCACACTAACCATTGATACTTATGAGTTCTTGATCTATAATCCAGTGGTGTCGTGAAGCTACCAACTCCTTCACAATGTCAGTTCCTGCCATGTCTTGACCTGAACAATACCATATTGTGTTAATGCTATTTTAAATTGTGTCACTTTATTCGTCAGTAAGAAATGTGATGAATTGTCAGCACTGATACTTTTATGTGCAAAACCTGTCATCTGTCTGCTTGTTTATCTTTCAGAGTGAGGAAGATATAAGTGTTGAACAAGCGCAGTCTCATCATCTTGCTCAGCTGCTTGCGCTGCAGCTCCCCAGCAGGGCTAACCTTTCTTGAACTCTATTAAGTGTTGTCGGTTTTGTATATTATTTTGTCGGCGTGTTTATTTGCACTGGTGGCGATCTTTGATGCCCAGTGTATGTAATCTGCTGTCTGCTTGTGCTTTATTATCATAGTGGCAAACTTTGATGCCCAGTGGATGTAATATGCCGTAATTCCTTTATTGTATAGTCTAGGTTTTTTATTATTCACGATGCTGCAGTTATTTTACTGTATATATATCATGTCTTCGCAGTAAACCGGCCAAACCGTAAAATTACGGTACATAATCGGGCTGTCATGCAATCACGATGTAGGTTGGGCCTGAAACGTGCCGAACAGCTCATGGGCCGGCAACAGCCCGAAATGAACACCGGCCCATGATTGTGCGAATCAAATCACAGGCTTTTAACATGCCAAAATTGGCTCGGTCCTTGTTTGGCCCAATCAGATATCGGCTGCGAGCAGGCCGGATGCAAACCGGGCCGTAGTTAGGCCCAACTATATGACGGGCTTTTAACAGGCCGAAATTAAAATAGGGCCGAAATGTTAAACGGGCCCTTAACATGCCAAAACTAATATCAGGCTGAATTACGAAGTGGGCCTTTAGCAAGTGGGCTAAAAAGCATAGTGTCCAGTTGACGGGCCAAATCTGATATGGGCCATAGTTGAGCCCAAAGCCTCTTAAAGGGCCGGACCTGATCTGGGCCGTAATTTGGCCCAGAACGTGGTAGGCTTTTAACGAGTCGGATCTCATATGGGCCACTATTAGGACCGGAGCATGGCAGGCCATTAATGGACCGAATCAAATATGGGCCGACATTTGGCCCAAAACATGGCAGCCAGTTAATGGGCCGGCCTACTAGGGTCCTCAAAATCTTGTGGGCCTACAGCTGGGCCGACCCATTAATGTCGGCGAAATCTAGTGGGCCTTTAGCTGGGCCAGCCCATTATGATCTGCAAGAATCTATTGGGCCTTTACCTGGTCTGGCCCATTATGGCACACAAAAATCTTGTGGGCCTTTACCTAGGCCAGCCCATTATGGCCTGCAAAATCTTGTGGGCCTTTAGGTGGGTTGGCCCATTATGGTCTGCAAAATCTCGTGGGCCTTTAGCTGGGCCGACCCATTATGGCCGCAAAATCTTGTGGGCCTTCAGTTGGGTCGGCCCATTTAAACTTGATGGGCCGGTCCACGTGTCAACATATCATAGGCGCGTCTTGCCCATTGGATAAGTGACACCTATGCCAACGCGGACCTGACATGTGTCTCCTCCAGCCAATGATGATTTTACATGTGGAAAATCCCCATTGGTCGGGGCTGTTAAGTGGTTATCGGATCCAAAACCAGACCCGATAGCTTAACGGCGTTCCGTTATGGTGGATGTCACATGTCGGTCATCCTTGACAAAAGCACTTCTGTGACGCGCGATTTATAGTCGTGGAAGTGGACACTTCCGTGATGATAATTTTGGTAATGTCATGGAACACTTCTACGACAGCAGAGGTATGACTATCTTGATCCTGTCATAAAATCGTCATGGATGTACATGCATGACAGAAAACGCGACCTACTATGACAAACACGTATCATCACGGAAGTGTATTTTTTTGTAGTGCAGGTGGTAGGTATCGTGGCATAGCAATAGAGCGAGCAACTAGCAAGCAAAGATAGAATTGATTTCGAGGGTATGGTCATCTTGCATGAGATCCCTCAAGGAAGAACAACGAGTCCATGAAGAAGACAAACAGACGAAGTCGAACAAATCCTCACTAACGCGATGTTATCGGAACCAACCCGAAGAAGCAACACCGGAAAGAACCAAACAATCATGGTAAACAACCATCACATAATCATGGCATGTTGCACAACCAAGTATGATGCATGTCCGATTTAATGAAGCATGGCATGGAAAAGTGCACAAACAAAACAACAAGTTAAGTGGAGCTCAATATGCAACGAGTTGCATATTGACGGAACACTACATTCAAGTTATTTAGTTCGATCTCATTTATGTACCCAACAATATTAAATGTTGATTAACATGGCAAGAAGTGAAGCATAATTAAACTAACTATCTAGTCAAGTTTAAATAAGGCCGAAAACAACAAACAACAATTCCAGTAAATCCTCATGAGCATATATTAGATTTGGTACTGTTCTGTCCTAAAGCATATTTTAGAGTTGTTAAACATGCAAATAAAGTACACCATGTTAAACTAGGCATTTTTCTACCCCATTTACATATAAAATTTATATAAAACCGAGCCACGGTTAATTAGTTATGAAATAAATCATTTTAACATGGCATATGAGCAAAATTACACAAACAGCCTTTTAAACATTTTTAACATGCATGAAAGTTGGATATTGTGAAACTAGATGAAAATCTAAGCAATTTACATATATAACTTATTTTAATCCGATGCACGGTTGAGGAGTTATAATATGCATGAAGTTAAGGGCCTAGTGTGTAAACATGCAGTTTTCTACAAAATAGAGAAATTCATCAGCTAGAAAAAATAGCAGTTGGGCCGAAACTGGTTGGCCCAACAGAGAAAAAAAAGGAGGGCGCTCGGGGGGGGGGGCAGCCTCACCATGGGCTTGGCTCATGACTTGGAGGGGAGGCCGCTGGGCCTGATCCATGCTACGGTTGCGGCCCAGGCCTTGGTGGGGCAAGAGGAGGCCCACACACGGTGTGGTTAACGAGCGGGCGAGCAGGCGCACTCGATCCTGAACCGCTGCTCGAAGCAGGGGAAGGAGAGGCCGGGCCTTGGCCTGACACGGGTGGGACAGGAAGCAGGGCGAGGCGGCGCTGCTTGATCGGAGGTTCGATGAGATGGGGTCTGCAGGCAGCGTACGACGGCGGGAATCCACCGGATCTGACGAGGGAAGCCGGTTCCTGATGGTGGGAGTCGGACAAGACGACGACGGCTCGGTTCCTGCGAAGAAATACAGAGAGCAAATGAGTTCAGAGAGGAGAGACAGGGAGAAGAAACAGGGAAGAATGGGTGCGGCTTGGCTGACCAGAGCTTCGCTAGAGGCGTGCGGGCACGGCGGAGCTGCCGGAGTAGATGCAGACAACGGGTGAGGGTTCATGGCGACGGCAGCGATGGCGATGCAGCACAAGGACGGCGACATCGAAGTCCTATCCATGGCGGCAGAGAGGGAGCAGAGAGATTAGGGAGGTGGAAGAAGGACAAAGGAAAAGGAGAAGGCGGCAAGGGCTGGCCTTGTCGCGGTGGTCTCCATGGCTGACGGCTCGCCGACGAGTCGAGCGGGGTCAAGGGCGACGAGGGCTGCTGGTCGAGAAGGGCCATGGGGGCTCTGATTGATGGGGATCGAGAGGAGTGGTGGCGCAGGAGGTGGCAGGAGGAAGCGGATCCCGGCGGTGAGGTCCTCGGGGACCATAGGAGCTCTTGGCGCGAATCCATGGTGTTCGACGGCTGTGACCGGTTCCTGTGGTAAGAAGAAGAGGAGGGGAGTTGAGAGATGGAGGAGGATACACGAGGACAAGGAGCAAACATGAGGAAGAGGAGGGCCGTGATGCTCATCTGCTGCTACTTGGGTAGCTGGCGACCATCGCGCTAGGTGGGGCCTGGAGGAGCTCCTCTCCTCCGGATCAAACAGGGGAGAGAAAGCAGCGGGGCGCTGGTTGCTCGAGTAGGAGGTGGCCATGGATCAAGAGGAGAAGGTGGGTGACCCGGTGGATCGAGTGCTAGGGGTCATGGAGAAAGAGCTCGAGCTGCTGTTGGAGGGTGGAGGAACACGAGGAGAAGGGGATCCTGAGGAAGATGCAGTGGACTGGTGGCAGCGGAGGGATTTGGTGGATGGGACAAGTGGGCTAGATTTTAGGGTTAGACTAGATTAGGTTAAGGGATGCTATATATATAAGGAAAGGAGGGAGTTTGGATCATCCGATCAAAATCGGACCGTCAAGATAAAATGCTATGGGAGTCCAAAACAAGAAAAAGGAGATGTTTTACACACGATTGGGGATGATCCGGATCCAATGGTGACGACTGTCCGGGTCGGGTCCGGGACAGCTTTCGGACACGCGCACGAGGAGGGCCGCGAGCTGACGAGAGAGGTTAAGTTGGGCATGGCGGTAGGTAGTGGACTGTGTAGAGGGGCTTGGGCTGAGAGGAGAGGAAAGAAGGCAGCCTTGCAACCATTTTCGGAGACCGAAAACGTCGGACGTTTGACCGGCTATACTGTCGCTATAGTTAATTGTTGGGGCGTCAAACGAACTCCGAATGCGATGAAACTTGGCAGTCGACCTACTAACAACATAACAACACCGCATGCCAACTTTTAACCCATTCCGAGAAAATTTTCCGGCCACTAATAAAATAATATTCGGACGTGCCGCGGGCGCGTGCAAGTGTGACTGGGCTCAGAACGGACAACAGAGAGAACGGGGAGACTGGGACAGATGCAAGTTTTGAAAAACATGATGATGCAATGCGGATGATGACATGGCAAGATGCAAGACGCAAGCGAATGACATGGCAACAACAGCGAATAACTGGAAGACACCTGGCGCAACAGTCTCGGGGCATCACATAGGAGGTTCATTAGTCACGTGTCCACCTTGATACAAGTCAAAGGGTCAACGTAAACATTTACAACTAAGAAAAATCTCAAAAAAGCAAGAAAAGCCGGTCCCACCCTCCCTTCATGGGCTTCCAATGACTCGTTAGCACCCGGCGCAATTGACACGCTGGCATGCGAGGGCCTGCCATGGATTGCCTGCCGGGGTTGCCAATCGACGGATTCGCTCTAACATTCAGCTCAGGATTTGTCCATAGATGGACAAATGCAAAACCGAGCCTCCTGTGAGCTTATCGATGCCGATGGAATCACCAATGTGCATCCAGACTACTGGCGAGGGAGGAGGGAAGGGAGGCCAAATACGCACCATGCTTTGGCCTGCTAGACCAAGCGGTACATTTGGGATCAAGTGTAATTGATCGAGGAATGCGATAAAGGTGGCGCACTCGCCTGGCCCGCTCTGCCTTCGGACTGCGGGTGGAACGGCTGCTATGTCATTCATGCCTACCCATGCCAACCATAGCATTGGCGTCCCTTATCTCCGCCTCCACCGCCGTCGCTGTTGGCGAAATGTATGACATGGTTTCGAAAGGAGGCGGACGAGAAACATCGCCTCTCCTCTTCTTTGTTTGCGATGAATATGGCGATGATTGAGATCGACGTGTTGTACACAACCCCGGGTTTGCATGAGCTATTGCCCCGTACCTGGCATGCCAAAGATGTCATGGGAGAACATGATCACCTATGCGTCCATCGGCCCCTTTGTGGTTCGGCGAGGGCGAGGTCATGTTGCACAAAGAGCGGAGGCCATGATGCAATGCGGAAATGATGACTCTGGTGATTTTACCCAGGTTCGGGCTACTGGGAAGCGTAAAACCCTACTCCTGCTTTGGTGGATTATGTGGGGAACACCAAGAACACGCAGCGCTCGAGCCCGGCAAGGTGGCCTCGGGAGAGCTTCTACGCGCGTACAAGTGTGTG
The DNA here is from genome assembly GCF_002162155.2 of Triticum dicoccoides. NCBI lineage: Eukaryota > Viridiplantae > Streptophyta > Magnoliopsida > Poales > Poaceae > Triticum > Triticum dicoccoides. The sequence goes on along the minus strand of NC_041382.1, from coordinate 277,492,459 downwards.
TAAGGGTCCGAATAATTTGCTAGTTTGCCTTGGACCTCCTTTTATAGCTCAAGGGGTAGCTACAATGGCAAATAGTCTTTATCTAGTGATTAGATAGCTAACAGTGCTATCATACCTAACTCTGGCAGTTAGGACAATGTGCATTAAATGCACTACTAGGTTTCATGCTGAGGGCGATGTTGGGGAACGCAGTAATTTCAAAAAAATTCCTACGCACACGCAAGATCATGGTGATGCATAGCAACGAGAGGGGAGAGTGTTGTCTACGTACCCACGCAGGCCGACTGCGGAAGCGTTGACGCAACATAGAGGAAGTAGTCGTACGTCTTCCCGATCCGACCGATCCAAGCACCGTTACTCCCGCACCTCCGAGTTCTTAGCACACGTACAACTCGATGACGATCCCTGGGCTCCGATCCAGCAATGCGTCGGGGAGGAGTTCCGTCAGCACGATGGCGTGGTGACGATCTTGATGTTCTACTGTCGTAGGGCTTCTCCTAAGCACCGCTACAATATGATCGAGGTGGAATATGGTGGCAGGGGGCACCGCACATGGCTAAGGAACGATCTCAAGGATCAACTTGTGTGATTAGAGGTGCCCCCCTGCCCCCGTATATAAAGGATCCAAGGGGGAGGGGGCGGCCGGCCAGGAGGAGGGCGCAGGAGGAGTCCTACTCCTACCGGGAGTAGGACTCCCCCCCCAATCCTAGTTGGAATAGGATTCCCCGAGGGGGAAAGAGAGAGAGGGGGGCCGGCCACCTCTCCTTGTCCTAATAGGACTAGGGGAGGGGGGAGGCGCGCGGCCTACCTTGGGCTGCCCCTTTCTCCTTTCCACTAAAGCCCACTAAGGCCCGTATAGCTTCGGGGGGGTTCCAGTAACCTCCCGGTACTCCGGTAAAATCTCGATTTCACCCGGAACACTTCCGATATCCAAACATAGGCTTCCAATATATCAATCTTTATGTCTCGACCATTTCGAGACTCGTCGTCATGTCCGTGATCACATCCGGGACTCTGAACTAACTTCGGTACATCAAAAATGCATAAACTCATAATAACTGTCATCGTAACGTTAAGCGTGCGGACCCTACGGTTCGAGAACAATGCAGACATGACTGAGACACATCTCCGGTCAATAACCAATAGTGGGACCTGGATGCCCATATTGGCTCCTACATATTCTACGAAGATCTTTATCGGTCAGACCGCATAACAACATACGTTGTTCCCTTTGTCATTGGTATATTACTTGCCCAAGATTCGATCGTCGGTATCCAATACCTAGTTCAATATCGTTACCGGCAAGTCTCTTTACTCGTTCCGTAATACATCATCTCAGAACTAACACATTAGTTGTAATGCTTGCAAGGCTTATGTGATGTGCATTACCGAGAGGGCCCAGAGATACCTCTACGACAATCGGAGTGACAAATCCTGATCTCGAAATATGCCAACCCAACATGTACCTTTGGAGACACCTGTAATGATCCTTTATAATCACCCAGTTACGTTGTGACGTTTGGTAGCACCCAAAGTGTTCCTCTGGCAAATGGGAGTTGCATAATCTCATAGTCATAGGAACATGTATAAGTCATGAAGAAAGCAATAGCAACATACTAAACGATCGGGTGCTAAGCTAATGGAATGGGTCATGTCAATCAGATCATTCAACTAATGATGTGACCTCGTTAATCAAATAACAACACTTTGTTTATGGTTAGGAAACATAACCATCTTTGATTAACGAGCTAGTCAAGTAGAGGCATACTAGTGACACTCTGTTTGTCTATGTATTCACACATGTATTATGTTTCCGGTTAATACAATTCTAGCATGAATAATAAACATTTATCATGATATAAGGAAATAAATAATAACTTTATTATTGCCTCTAGGGCATATTTCCTTCAGTCTCCCACTTGCACTAGAGTCAATAATCTAGATTACATAGTAATGATTCTAACACCCATGGAGCCTTGGTGCTGATCATGTTTTGCTCGTGGAAGAGGCTTAGTCAACGGATCTGCAACATTCACATCTGTATGTATCTTGCAAATCTCTATGTCTCCCACCTAGACTAGATCCCGGATGGAATTGAAGCGTCTCTTGATGTGTTTGGTTCTCTTGTGAAATCTGGATTCCTTTGCCAAGGCAATTGCACCAGTATTGTCACAGAAGATTTTCATTGGACCCGATGCACTAGGTATGACACCTAGATCGGATATGAACTCCTTCATCCAGACTCCTTTGTTCGCTGCTTCCGAAGCAGCTATGTACTCCGCTTCACATGTAGATCCCGCCACGACACTTTGTTTAGAACTGCACCAACTGACAGCTCCACCGTTTAATGTAAACACGTATCCGGTTTGCGATTTAGAATCGTCCGGATCAGTGTCAAAGCTCGCATCAACGTAACCCTTTACGATGAGCTCTTTGTCACCTCCATATACGAGAAACATATCCTTAGTCCTTTTCAGGTATTTCAGGATGTTCTTGACCGCTGTCTAGTGATCCACTCCTGGATTACTTTGGTACCTCCCTGCTAAACTTATAGCAAGGCACACATCAGGTATGGTACACAGAATTGCATACATGATAGAGCCTATGACTGAAGCATAGGGAACATCTTTCATTTTCTCTCTATCTTCTGCAGTGGTCGGGCATTGAGTCTGACTCAACTTCACACCTTGTAACACAGGCAAGAACCCTTTCTTTGCTTGATCCATTTTGAACTTCTTCAAAATCTTGTCAAGGTATGTGCTTTGTGAAAGTCCAATTAAGCATCTTGATCTATCTCTATAGATCTTTATGCCTAATATGTAAGCAGCTTCACCGAGGTCTTTCATTGAAAAACTCTTATTCAAGTATCCCTTTATGCTATCAAGAAATTCTATATCATTTCCAATTAGTAATATGTCATCCACATATAATATCAGAAATGCTACAGAGCTCCCACTCACTTTCTTGTAAATACAGGCTTCTCCGAAAGTCTGTATAAAACCAAATGCTTTGATCACACTATCAAAGCGTTTATTCCAACTCCGAGAGGCTTGCACCAGTTCATAAATGGATCGCTGGAGCTTGCACACTTTGTTAGCTCCCTTTGGATCGACAAAACCTTCTGGTTGCATCATATACAACTCTTCTTCCAGAAATCCATTCAGGAATGCAGTTTAGACATCCATTTGCCAAATTTGATAATCATAAAATGCGGCAATTGCTAACATGATTCGGACATACTTAAGCATCGCTACGGGTGAGAAGGTCTCATCGTAGTCAACCCCTTGAACTTGTCAAAAACCTTTTGCGACAAGTCGAGCTTTGTAGACAGTAATATTACCGTCAGCGTCAGTCTTCTTCTTGAAGATCCATTTATTCTCAATCGCTTGCCGATCATCGGGCAAGTCAACCAAAGTCCATACTTTGTTCTCATACATGGATCCCATCTCAGATTTCATGGCTTCAAGCCATTTTGCGGAATCTGGGCTCACCATCGCTTCTTCATAGTTTGTAGGTTCATCATGATCTAGTAGCATGACTTCCAGAACAGGATTACCATACCACTCTGGCGCGGATCTCACTCTGGTTGATCTACGAGGTTCAGTAGTATCTTGATCTGAAGTTTCATGATCATTATCATTAGCTTCCTCACTAACTGGTGTAGGTGTCACTGAAACAGTTTTCTGTGATGTACTACTTTCCAGTAAGGGAGCAGGTACAGTTACCTCGTCAAGTTCTACTTTCCTCCCACTCACTTCTTTCGAGAGAAACTCCTTCTCTAGAAAGTTTCCGAATTTAGCAACAAAAGTCTTGCCTTCGGATCTGTGATAGAAGGTGTATCCAATAGTTTCCTTTGGATATCCTATGAAGACACATTTCTCCGATTTGGGTTCGAGCTTATCAGGTTGAAGCTTTTTCACATAAGCATCGCAGCCCCAAACTTTCAGAAACGACAACTTTGGTTTCTTGCCAAACCACAGTTCATAAGGCGTCGTCTCAACGGATTTTGATGGTGCCCTATTTAACGTGAATGCGGCCGTCTCTAGAGCGTATCCCCAAAACGATAGCGGTAAATCAGTAAGAGACATCATAGATCGCACCATATCTAGTAAAGTACGATTACGATGTTCGGACACACCATTACGCTGTGGTGTTCCGGGTGGCGCGAGTTGCGAAACTATTCCACAATTTTTCAAATGTACACCAAACTCGTAACTCAAATATTCTCCTCCATGATCAGATCATAGAAACTTTATTTTCTTGTTACGATGATTTTCAACTTCACTCTGAAATTCTTTGAACTTTTCAAATGTTTCAGACTTGTGTTTCATTAAGTAGATATACCCATATCTTCTTAAGTCATCTATGAAGGTGAGAAAATAATGATATCCGCCACGAGCCTCAATATTCATCGGACCACATACATCTGTATGTACGATTTCCAACAAATCTGTTGCTCTCTCCATAGTACCGGAGAACGGTGTTTTAGTCATCTTGCCCATGAGGCACGGTTCGCAAGTACCAAGTGATTCATAATCAAGTGGTTCTAAAAGTCCATCAGTATGAAGTTTCTTCATGCGCTTTACACCGATATGACCTAAACGGCAGTGCCACAAATAAGTTGCACTATCATTATCAACTCTGCATCTTTTGGCTTCAACATTATGAATATGTGTATTACTACTATCGAGATTCAATAAGAATAGACCACTCTTCAAGGGTGCATGCCATAAAAGATATTACTCATATAAATAGAACAACCATTATTCTCTGATTTAAATGAATAACCGTCTCGCATTAAACAAGATCCAGATATAATGTTCATGCTCAACGCTGGCACCAAATAACAATTATTTAGATCTAGTACTAATCCCGAAGGTAGATGTAGAGGTAGCGTGCCGACCGCGATCACATTGACTTTGGAACCGTTTCCCACGCGCATCGTCACCTCGTCCTTAGCCAATCTTCGCTTAATCCGTAGTCCCTGTTTCGAGTTGCAAGTATTAGCAACGGAACCAGTATCAAATACCCAGGTGCTACTACGAGCATTGGTAAGGTACACATCAATAACATGTATATCACATATACCTTTGTTCACCTTGCCATCCTTCTTATCCGCCAAATACTTGGGGCAGTTCCGCTTCCAGTGACCAGTCTGCTTGCAGTAGAAGCACTCAGTTTCAGGCTTAGGTCCAGACTTGGGTTTCTTCTCTTGAGCAGCAACTTGCTTGCCGTTCTTCTTGAAGTTCCCCTTCTTCTTCCCTTTGCCCTTTTTCTTGAAACTAGTGGTCTTATTGACCATCAACACTTGATGCTCCTTCTTGATTTCTACCTCCGCAGCTTTCAGCATTGCGAAGAGCTTGGGAATAGTCTTGTTCATCCCTTGCATGTTATAGTTCATCACGAAGCTCTTGTAGCTTGGTGGCAGTGATTGAAGAATTCTATCAATGACGCAATCAACTGGAAGATTAACTCCCAATTGAATCAAGTGATTATTATACCCCAGACATTTTGAGTATATGCTCACTGACAGAACTGTTCTCCTCCATCTTGCAGCTATAGAACTTATTGGAGACTTCATATCTCTCAATCCGGGCATTTGCTTGAAATATTAACTTCAACTCCTGGAACATCTCATATGCTCCATGACGTTCAAAACGTCGTTGAAGTCCCGATTCTAAGCCGTAAAGCATGGCACACTGAACTATCGAGTAGTCATCAACTTTGCTCTGCCAGACGTTCATAACATCTGGTGTTGCTCCAGCAGCAGGCCTGGCACCCAGCGGTGCTTCCAGGACGTAATTCTTCTGTGCAGCAATGAGGATAATCCTCAAGTTACGGACCCAGTCCGTGTAATTGCTACCATCATCTTTCAACTTTGCTTTCTCAAGGAACGCATTAAAATTCAACGGAACAATAGCACGAGCCATCTATCTACAATCAATAGAAACAAGCAAGATACTATCAGGGACTAAGTTCATGATAAATTTAAGTTCAATTAATCATATTACTTAAGAACTCCCACTTAGATAGACATCCCTCTAATCCTCTAAGTGATCACGTGATCCAAATCAACTAAACCATGTCCGATCATCACGTGAGATGGAGTAGTTTCATTGGTGAACATCACTATGTTGATCATATCTACTATATGATTCACGCTCGACCTTTCGGTCTCCGTGTTCCGAGGCCATATCTGTATATGCTTGGCTCGTCAAGTATAACCTGAGTATTCCGCGTGTGCAACTGTTTTGCACCCGTTGTATTTGAACGTAGAGCATATCACACCCGATCATCACGTGGTGTCTCAGCACGAAGAACTTTCGCAACGGTGCATACTCAGGGAGAACACTTCTTGATAATTTAGTGAGAGATCATTTTATAATGCTACCGTCAATCAAAGCAAGATAAGATGCATAAAAGATAAACATCACATGCAATCAATATAAGTGATATGATATGGCCATCATCATCTTGTGCCTGTGATCTCCATCTCCGAAGCACCGTCATGATCACCATCATGATCACCATCGTCATCGGCGCGACACCTTGATCTCCATCGTAGCATCGTTGTCGTCTCGCCAATCTTATGCTTCTACGACTATCACTACCGCTTAATAATAAAGTAAAGCATTACATCGTGATTGCATTGCATACAATAAAGCGACAACCATATGGCTCCTGCCAGTTGCCGATAACTCGGTTACAAAACATGATCATCTCATACAATAAAATTTAGCATCATGTCTTGGCCATATCACATCACAACATGCCCTGCAAAAACAAGTTAGACGTCCTCTACTTTGTTGTTGCATGTTTTACGTGGCTGCTACGGGCTTAAGTAAGAACCAATCTCACCTACGCATCAAAACCACAACGATAGTTTGTCAAATAGACTCCGTTTTAACCTTCGCAAGGACTGGGCGTAGCCACACTCGGTTCAACTAAAGTTGGAGAGACAGTCGCCCGCAAGCTACCTATGTGCAAAGCACGTCGGGAGAACCGGTCTCGCGTAAGCGTACGCGTAATGTTGGTCCGGGTCGTCTCGTCCAACAATACCGCTGAACCAAAGTATGACATGCTGCTAGGCAGTATGACTTATATCGCCCACAACTCACTTGTGTTCTACTCGTGGATATAACATCAAACCATAAAACCTAGGATCGGATGCCACTGTTGGGAAATGCAGTAATTTCAAAAAATTTCCTACACACACGCAAGATCATGGTGATGCATAGCAAAGAGAGGGGAGAGTGTTGTCTACGTACCCACGCAGACCGACTGCGGAAGCGTTGACGCAACATAGAGGAAGTAGTCGTACGTCTTCCCGATCCGACCGATCCAAGCACCGTTACTCCAGCACCTCCGAGTTCTTAGCACACGTACAGCTCGATGACGATCCCCGGGCTCCGATCCAGCAAAGCGTCGGGGAGGAGTTCCGTCAGCACGACGGCGTGGTGATGATCTTGATGTTCTACTGTCGCAGGGCTTCGCCTAAGCACCGCTACAATATGATCAAGGTGGAATATGGTGGCAGGGGGCACCGCACACGGCTAAGGAACGATCTCAAGGATCAACTTGTGTGTTTAGAGGTGCCCCCTGCCCCCGTATATAACGGATCCAAGGGGGAGAGGGCGGCCGGCCAGGAGGAGGGCGTAGGAGGAGTCCTACTCCTACCGGGAGTAGGACTCCCCCCAAATCCTAGTTGGAATAGGATTCCCCGAGGGGGAAAGAGAGAGAGGGGGGCCGGCCACCTCTCCTTGTCCTAATAAGACTAGGGGAGGGGGAGGCGCGCGGCCTACCTTGGGCTGCCCCTTTCTCCTTTCCACTAAAGCCCACTAAGGCCCATAGAGCTCCCGGGGGGTTCCGGTAACCTCCCGGTACTCCGGTAAAATCTCGATTTCACCCGGAACACTTCCGATATCCGAATATAGGCTTCCAATATATCAATCTTTATGTATCGACCATTTCGAGACTCCTCGTCTTGTCCGTGATCACATTCGGGACTCCGAACTAACTTCGGTACATCAAAAATGCATAAACTCATAATAACTGTCATCGTAACGTTAAGCGTGTGGACCCTACGGTTCGAGAACAATGCAGACATGACTGAGACACATCTCCGGTCAATAACCAATAGCGGGACCTGGATGCCCATATTGGCTCCTACATATTCTACGAAGATCTTTATCGGTCAGACCGCATAACAACATACGTTGTTCCCTTTGTCATCAGTATATTACTTGCCCGAGGTTCGATCGTCGGTATCCAATACCTAGTTCAATCTCGTTACCAGCAACTCTCTTTACTCGTTCTGTAATACATCATCTCACAACTAACACATTAGTTGTAATGCTTGCAAGGCTTATGTGATGTGCATTACCGTGAGGGCCCAGAGATACCTCTCTGACAATCGGAGTGACAAATCCTAATCTCGAAATATGCCAACCCAACATGTACCTTTGGAGACACCTATAATGCTCCTTTATAATCACCCAGTTACGTTGTGACGTTTGGTAGCACCCAAAGTGTTCCTCCGGCAAACGGGAGTTGCATAATCTCATAGTCATAGGAACATGTATAAGTCATGAAGAAAGCAATAGCAACATACTAAACGATCGGGTGCTAAGCTAATGGAATGGGTCATGTCAATCAGATCATTCAACTAATGATGTGACCTCGTTAATCAAATAACAACACTTTGTTTATGGTTAGGAAACATAACCATCTTTGATTAACAAGCTAGTCAAGTAGAGGCATACTAGTGACACTCTGTTTGTCTATGTATTCACACATGTATTATGTTTCCGGTTAATACAATTCTAGCATGAATAATAAACATTTATCAAGGAAATAAATAATAACTTTATTATTGCCTCTAGGGCATATTTCCTTCAGGTGAACCCCGACAAGCCTGCCGTGCCGGTTAATCATCTTATGCTTGTCACCTTGACACGCCTCTAGACAGGTGGCAAGAGGGTGTAATCTGTCTTCCAACAAGCTGCCACGTATTTAGTGGAAGCCACTTAATCCCTTGGGGGCTCGACACCACACCACAACGAGCTACTCGGTACCTTTAGTGGGGTTTTTGGTCTTGGCGGACCCGGCATTCCTGCCAGGGATATCTTGAACTTGTCCTTGGGGTGGCCTCGACCCGGCCAGGATCTCCTGCCCGGCAAGGGAGGATCTCCCAAGGTAATGCTCTGCCATCTTGCTTGACTTGGTCTTCTTGATCCGCTCCTTGATCTCACGAAGAGCAGCTTCTCTGGGTTGTCCTTGCTTTGGATGTTTGACATACGATCGTCGGCACGCCTGTGTATAAGTCTGGTCAAGGAACACCGATGTTCGTTGCACCAACATGGATCCACGAACTCATCAGGCAGGAGGAGAAGCTTGCTACCACCAGAGAAGTGGCGGCAACCCATGACAGCTAGTTTATGGAGCGCGAGGTGCTGCTTAACGCCAGAGATAAGGATATTGTCGCACGTGAACCAGACCTTGCTTCCATGCTTTGCGGCAAGGATGATGAAATATAAGCACTCCTTGGGCAACGAACCCAAGCATTGGAAGACAAACACAAAGAATACATTGTTTCCCAAGCCTCTGAGAGTGCTGCTAAGCTTAAGGAAGTTGCAGATGAAGTTGCTGCAGCTGTCGCCGCCAACGCAAACCTTGAATTCCAGGTCAGCAAATTGAAGGAAGTGCGCACTGACAGCGGCAAGGAGATTGAAGTCCTGAAAGACGAGGCAAGGAAAATGGCCTTCGTTGTAGACGACCTGAAGTTGCAGCTCACGACCAATGATCGGGATTTCAATGCCGCGAACAACGCAACTAAGAATTTGAAAGCCAAGATTGCCGGTATGGAGAGAAATCTTGAATCCACCAAGGAATGGGAGAGCTTCTTGTCAGAGAAGGTTGAGACTTCCCGCAAGGATGTTGAAGATAACCTCTAAAAACAGAGTGAGTTGTACTCCCTTTGGACTAGGAGGCTTGTTGGCATAGTAGAACGCCTTTCCTCTCAACTTGCTAACATGGAAATGAAGAGTTGGAGCTTTACATTCTTTGATGGCCTCATTGAAGTGCTGAAAACATATGAATACGACAGGGCTGCCTCGTTCATCGACGAGTCACAAAAGTGTGCACACATTGTTCTTTACAAGGCACTGCTCAACTTGGCTCTCCGCTACCCCGATCATGATCTCTCCAGGATCTTCAAGAGGCTGCCGGAGGATACTGATATCACTGCTACCAACAAGACTGTTGCCCCTCTCGCTGACAGGGTGCTCAAGGTCCCCAGGATCCAAGGCGATTGTCGGGATTAAGCCCGTCGTCATTTTCGTCGTGGTGCTGTTATGTAAAATACACATTTTATCTTGTGTTAGACCTGCACCGCATTTGTGTTGTAACATAACTTTGCGTTTATGAACAAATGCATGCTATCCCCCTAGCTCTGTTTTTTTCTTTGTATGACTTGATTGTGCACCCTACGCATGACGGAGGCTTGCCAGCGTACTCACTTACCGCGAGCACTTGGGGAATGGGTCTGAAAGTGCAACTATCCCAAGGTGGTTTTGGTAATTCATAACAACATATAGCTCATTGAGCTAATGCTATTCCAGGATGATTATTTCAGGAAAGCTCAATGATTGGCATGGCATGGATGTGAAAGTGGAACCCTCAAAATGCTAAGGACAAAGGATTGGCTCAAGCTCAAAAGCTCAAGACCCTTCATTTTATATTTTAGTGATCCAAGATCACATTGAGTCTTTAGGAAAAGCCAATACTATAAAGGAGGGATGAGGTGTTGCTTAATGAGCCTCTTGCTTCATGTGCTTAGTGATATGCTCCAAAACCCTCAACTACTTTCCCATATCCACATATGACCTAAACCCTAAGCCAAACTCGGTCCTACTGATTCTTCCTATCCGGCGCCACCGAGTTTCACTTGTCACAAGCCACTGCCAAACCCTAGCAATTCGGTTCTGCCGATAGGGATCTCGGTCTCACCGAGATGGGATTGCAAACTCTCTGTTTCCCTTTCATAACTTTTCGGTCACACTGAAAGAGCGAATCGGTCCCACCGAGATTGCAATGTAAATTCAGTGTTTCCCCTTTGTAACTTTTCGGTCTCACCGAAAGAGAAAATCGGTCCCACCGAGTTTGCCTGACCAACTCTCTGGTTAGCTAATTACCAAATTCGGTCTCACCGAGTTTGTGTAATCGGTCTCACCGAGAGTACGTTATGCCCAAACCCTAACCATTTCGGTCCTACCGAGTTGCATGTCAGTCCCACCGAAAATCTCTAACGGTCACTAGGTTTACATTTTTGGTCCGACCGAGTTTGTTGATTCGGTCCCACTGAGATTGGAAAACTATGTGTAACGGTTGGATTTTGTGTGGAGGCTATATATACCCCTCCACCTCCTCTTCATTCGAAGAGAGAGCCATCAGAACACATACACCATTCCAACTCATATGTTCCGAGAGAGAACCACCTACTCATGTGTTGAGACCAAGATATTCCATTCCTACCATATGAATCTTGATCTCTAGCCTCTCCAAGTTGCTTTCCAGTCAAATCTTCTTTCCACAAAATCCAAATCCAATGAGAGAGAGTTGAGTGTTGGGGAGACTATCATTTGAAGCACAAGAGTAAGGAGTTCATTACCTACACACCATTTGTTACTTCTTGGAGAGTGGTGTCTCCTAGATTGGCTAGGTGTCACTTGGGAGCCTCCGACAAGATTGTGGAGTTGAACCAAGGAGTTTGTAAGGGCAAGCAGATCACCTACTTCGTGAAGATCTACCGCTAGTGAGGCAAGTCCTGTGTGGGCGATGGCCATGGTGGGATAGACAAGGTTGCTTCTTCGTGGACCCTTTGTGGGTGGTTGCTTCTTTGTGGACCCTTCGTGGGTGGAGCCCTATGTGGACTCGCGCAACCGTTACCCTTTGTGGGTGGAGCCCTGTGTGGACTCTCGCAACCGTTACGCTTTGTGGGTTGAAGTCTCCATCAACGTGGATGTAGGATAGCACCACCTATCCGAACCATGGGAAAAACATCCGTGTCTCCAATTGCGTTTGAATTCTCCAAACCCTTCCCTTTACATTCTTGAAAGTTGCATGCTTTACTTTCCGCTGCCAATATACTCTTTGCATGCTTGCTTGAATTGTGTGATGATTGCTTGACTTGTCCTAAAATAGCTAAAATCTGTCAAGAACTAAAATTGGGAAAAGGTTAAGTTTTTATTTGGTCAAGTAGTCTAATCACCCCCCTCTAGACATACTTTCGATCCTACAAGTGGTATCGGAGCTTTGCTCTCCATTTGCTTTGATCTCCATAGCTTTTGGTGGTCATAGCCTTGGTTTCACAACCTAGGAGAGTATGGCATCTAGCGAGGGAAATTATCACCGTAGAGGTCCCTACTTTGATGGTACTAATTTTGCTAGTTGGAAGCATAAAATGAAAATGCATATTCTTGGACATAACCCCGCCGTTTGGGCTATTGTGTGTGTTGGTTTGCAAGGTGACTTCTTTGATGGGAGAGAACCAAACCGTGAAGCTACCGCGGATGAGGTGAAGATGTTGCAATACAATGCTCAAGCTTGTGATATTCTCTTCAACGGATTGTGCCCCGAAGAATTCAACAAAATCAGCCGTCTTGAGAATGCGAAGGAAATTTGGGACACTTTGATTGATATACACGAAGGTATCGACTCCGTCAAGGAATCCAAGTTGGATGTGCTTCAAAGCCAACTTGACAAGTTCAAGATGAAGGATGGTGAAGGTGTCACTGAAATGTACTCTAGGCTTGCTCTCATCACAAATGAGATTGCCGGCTTAGGAAGTGAAGAGATGACCGATAGATTCATCATCAAGAAGATTCTAAGAGCCTTGGATGGAAAATATGATACCGTGTGCACATTGATCCAAATGATGCCCAATTACAAAGATCTCAAGCCAACGGAGGTGATTGGAAGAATTGTTGCACATGAGATGTCACTTAAGGATAAAGAGGAACTTCACAACAAATCAAGTGGTGCCTATAAAGCCTCTTGTGAAGCCCCTACATCATCAAGTGAGAAACAAGACTTCAATGAAGAATTGAGCTTAATGGTGAAGAACTTCAACAAGTTCTACAAGAGTAGAAGCAAAGATAGAAGCTTCAAGTCAAGGTCCTACAATGACAAAAGTTCTTCTAGTCGAGAGCGAAACTGCTACAGTTGTGGAAGACCCGAACACTATTCCAATGGGTGTACGGCTCCCTACAAGAGAAGAGAAGATTCTCCAAAAAGAAGAAGCAAATTATCACCACCAAGAGAGAGAAGGAGTAGAGATGATCATTATGAACGAAGATACTCACGGAGAGGCAAGGATTCGGAAAGAAAGGAAAAATCATCAAGGAGCTACACAAGACAAAGACATCAAGCTCATGTTGGTGAATGGGTATCCGGCTCCGACTCCGACAGCCACTCCGAGAGAAGTTATCACTCCGACTCCGAAGATATTCAAGATGAAGGTGTTGCCGGTCTAGCACTTGTGTCAACCAACTCCTACGACATATTTGACTCACCAAATGAAGGGATTGGAAGATGCTTCATGGCCAAAGGTCCTAAGGTAACACACCTCGAGTATGTTGATTTCAATAGTGATGAAGATGACTTATTAGGTGATGATTTGCTTGTTGACAACTCTAGTGATGAATACTATGATGAAACGTCAATTAAACATGCTAATCAAGATAAAACGAATGACAATGATAAGGAGAAGATTGAGGCCCTAACTAAAGAACTAAACACTCTTAAGTTAGCCCATGAAACTATCTTCGAAGATCATCGAGAACTTTTAAGAGCTCATGAGAAATTACGCTTTGAAAAGCTCAATCTTGAGCAAGAGCATGAGTTCTTAAAAGCAATCAATGATGATCTCCGCAAGAAGAGTTCTTCTCACATTGCCAAGCATTTACTCTTATCTACTTACATGCCTCAAGTCAAGTCTAGTAACAAGAACAAGAAAGATTCTTCCTCTAGTAGTAACAATGATCATGCTAAATCCAATATTGTTGCTTCTAGTAGTTCTCTTGATTCCACTAATGATTCTCTTAGCCAAGTTACACTTGAGCAAGAAAATAGCTTATTGAAGGGAATTATAGAGAAAGGAGTGTACAAAAGCCTTGCCGGGAGTAAGCAATTCGAGGAAATTGTGCGCAAGCAAGGAATGCACTGGAAGAATCAAGGTGTTGGTTTTGAACGAAAGTTCAATGCCAATGGAGTTGAGTGGGAAGAAGATCAATACCCCAAGACAAAGTTTGTTCCTCAACAAGAGAAGTATGATACTTCTTTCAAGGGGACACAAGCTCAAGATGATCTTCCACCACAAGACTACAAGCAAAAAGGCAAGGACAAGCTTCAAGAGGAAATTGACGCATTTGAAGAAGCTCCTAACACCTTAGTCAAGTGGATTCCCAAGACTACTTCAAGTTCCACTTCATCAAGTACGACTACAACTTCAAGGATTCCCATCAAGATGGTGTGGATCCAAAAGAAGAAGAACTAGAGAGTTCTTGAGGGTGACTCCGCCAACATACTTCACTCTTATCATTTTGGCAATAACAAGTGCAATCAACTTCCACATCTTGCACTAGTTCAAGGAGTCACAAACCCTCTTGTTGGTAAGACAAGGGACAAGGTAACCTAAAAGCTTTCATGGACATCATCTTGTGTGTGCATCACTCTATGTCTATGGATATCCTTGTTTGTTCCTTGTGGGACTAACCCATGTAGGTATTGGAAGTGCAATTCACTCAAATGGATAGCTCCAAGTGATCTACATCAACATTGAGCATCCACATCTTCAACATCTACATGAAGTCATCATCGACAAAACCCAAGGTTAGTTCATCCCTCTTAGGGGGGTATCACATCTAGGGGGAGCTTTACTCTAAGACTTGAGCTAAAGCAACTATAAATATGTGAACACAATAATGCTTTATGTAAAAGTGGTAACCCCACTTGAGATTAAACGATGAGTATGACCTATGATCAAGTGTTCTCACTGGACTCCTAAGTCAATATACTCATATATAGATGACCTAGTCATCGCAAATTGCTTGATAGATGCTAGAATTGGTTGTGCATGCCTTGTCACATATTTCATTTGCCATCTTATTGTGTGAGCATGCTGGTTGCATATTTTACTCATTAGAGGACATCCACTTGTTGTTTTGATTGTTTGGTTTTATTTTCTTTTGCCAAGTGGATGGACAAGACTGCCTAATAACCTCCTCTAGCTATCTATGCTTTTCTCGTCTCAAACTCTATTCATGCTGCATCACAAAATTTGATCAAGTTAGATTCGAACCACTCTGTGTGAGGAGCGCTCGGAGTCCCCGATTCATCGTAGACCTAAACTTCCAAAACCTCTTTAAGATTCTCGGTCCGACCGATACCCCACTTTCGGTCCTACCGAGATCACTAAGTTGATCTAGGTTTTCGATCTCGGTGCAACCGATTTGAACCTTTCGGTCACACCGAGTTTCAGTAACTGCTTGCAGTTATGAATCTCGGTGCCACCGAGTTGTTCCACTCGGTCACACCGACAGGGTCAGGCTATATATTGTCACGGGCAAAATTTGGAAATTTCTCCGAACCCCTTCGCCTGCGCAATAGCCTGCTCTGCCAACGTGGTCTCCGGATCGTCTCCTTGCCGACAGCCGCCTCCAGTCGCTGGTCTCCGTCGCCGTCAATGGGAATTCTGCCCCGCCGTTGCCGCCGTAGCGAGTCTCCACCGAACTAGGGTATGGAGTCGATCTTTCTGCTATTCCCCAATCCGATTCTTAGCACATTGTGATCATCATGATTATTGCCACTATTGAAACACTCCTATCCAGTCAATACGCTCGTAGATTAGGTTTGATTCGAAAATTTTAGGGTTAGGTTTCCGCCGAAACCATCTCGGACCCACCGAGTTGAAAAACTCGGTCCCACCGATTTGGCTTATGCCATTGCACAAGTGAGACTCGGTCTGACCGAGAATTACTTATCGGTTTGACCGATTTTGGAATTCTGTGAAACCCTAGCAGTCTCAGTGCCACCAAACTATGACTCGGTCTAACCGAGTTCACTAGTTTAGGTTCCACAACTACTTCGGTATCACCGAGTTTGAAAATCGGTAGATCCGAGATGATTTCAGTGGGAAACTAAAACTAAGTTTTTGGATCATTCTTTTTGCAAAAATCTCTGCATTTTGTGATGCTCATCCACTCTACCTCATCTATAAACTATTCACAGGGTCAGCAGTCAGAGTTTGCAGCATGTCTGATCAGAGTGATAGCCAAAACATGTCAGAAGAGCAAATGCAGATGAGTGAGGGCACTAGCCCCTCCAGCTCTTCAGATGATGGCAGCAGAAGTACCCCAAGCAATCTGCCAAAAGCTGCCACTAGACAAAGGAAGAAGATAACTTCTGATTCTGAAGATGAAGATTATGTGGCAGAAGAAGAGGCCACATCCAAGAGAGTTGAGACAGCTCAAGGCACAAAGCCAGGTCTAAAGATCAAAAGGCCAGCAGGCAGGCAGCCTATGTCAAAGGCTAGAGCTTCAACTGAAAAGCCTGCACCCAAAGAGCCAGTTGCTGCAGAAGGCAAGAAGAGGAAGGAAAGGGTCAAGAAGACGTAGCCAGAGTGCTTGGAAAGGCTTCCATTATGGAAGAGGAAGAGGAAGAAGAGGTTGCTGCACCAGCACCTAGAGCACCTAAGCTTATGGGTGATGTTATCAGGACAGGGGCTGCTGCATCTAAGCCCAAAGAAGCACCCAAAGCTGCCTCCAAGTCCAAGTCTGCACCAAAGAGGAATACAAGGAGCATTCCTGCAGCTGAGAAGAACAAGGCCCCAGTGCCTGAGACTGTTTCTGAAGAAGAGGATGAAGAGCAAATTCTGAGAAAGCTCAAGCCCAAGATCCCGGACCACGACGATGCTCATCCTGTGGCTGAGGATATGAAGCTCAGGAGAGACTCAGGGCTGAGGAAGTGGAGAGAAGCAGATCCGTATGCTTCAAGGAGAAGGACTGTTGTGGATTACAGGTTTCACACCACGGAGCAGCAAGATTTTTATGAGACAGTTTTGCTTGATAAGAAGCCCATTGTTTGTGACATGAGATGGGTCGACTGGACCTACATGAAGGAAAATGAGGAACACTACCCTGGAGTGTATGACAGCTTTAGTGCTTGTGGAGTTGCTGACTTTGTTGGACAGAAGCTCACAAAGTGGAACGAGGAGCTCATCATGCAATTCTACTCCACGACACACTTTTATCCAGATGGGAGGATCACACGGATGTCTGAGGGTACGAGGTACCAATCAACTGTTGAGGAATGGGCAAAGTTGATCAATGCCCCAGAGGAGCAAGCAGATGACTTGGATATCTATGCCAAGAAGAAAATGGATCATAACTCAATGTCCAACATGTACAAGGAAATTTCCAATGAAGCTCTTGACACATTCAAATTTGGCTCAGTGCATTATCTTCTGTCAGGGCTGCCAACCATCAATTGGATATTGAGGCACACCTTATTGCCCAAGTCTGGAGATCACAAGATGATCAGAGGCCATGCAATCAACTTGCTACATGTATTTGATGTGCATCAGAAGTTCAAGGTCATGAGCCTCATAGTAGAGACTATCAAGAGGACTGCAACAAATCAGAAGAGGAGCTGTGGATATGCACCTCAAATTCAGGAGCTCATCAACTCCAAGATGGGCACGGGCATATATTTATTGGACAAGGAACACTTGCCCATCCGTCCAGATTTTGAGGACAATCAAGTTATCATGACTGAGAATGAGCCATCGTCTGCCCAAGCACAAGCAAAGAAGGAGAAGGCAAGGAAGGAGAAAGCTGCCAAGATGCCAACTCAAGAGGAGGCATCTGAGTATTTCTTGAAAACCAAACAAGAGCAGCTTGGTTACCTGATTGCATCCACCCTGCGGATTGAGAAAGGACTAGCCACCCTAACTCAAAACCAGGCAAGCCTAGAGAGAATCATGGAACAAAAGTTCTATGACTTGGATGTCAAGGTGACAGAAATTCAGACTGCAGTGGAGCAGCTTCAAGACGATATGCAGGAGAGGAAAGGGAAGACAACCACTGATGCCTTTGCCAGAGTGCCACGAGGTCCGAGGTCGTCTGCAGTGCCAGTTCCTGACACAAGAGCAACTGCCTCAGCTCCAGCCGTAGCACCAGCCCAACCTGCTCCAGCGTCTACTTCAGCTCCAACTCCAGCGTCTACTTCAGCATCTACAGAAGCCTTCGTCCTTGGAGTGATCCGGACTCCACCACCACCTGAAGATCAAGCCTGAGCGTCGATCTAGCACTATGCATTTTCTAGGAACTTTTTGGTAAATTGTTGCCAAAGGGGGAGAAAAATGTATAGATCATAGGCTTCGAGAGAGAGAGTGTTGCTTTTCTCTCTTGCTTTATTTGGTGGTTTTTCGAACTTGTTTGCTTTTGAGTGCTTGAGATACTATGCTCGTGAGACATTGATGATCATGTGTTTGATCATAAGCTACACTTAATGTTTGATTAATGTTATTATCTTATCTATCTTATGTGATCATTCACTATTCTTGGTGATGAGTGCATGTATTTCATTCTTATCATTTTAAGCGCTCCATCAAGATGTATGTGACATGGAAGAGTAACCCATGACTCTAACTCCTTGTGCATTTGCAGTCCAAAATTATGCACAAATTTAGGGGGAGCTCTTAATTATCACATACTTCTCAAAGCGACGATATATTTCATGCTTATTATCATTTGTCGAAGCTTTGATCTATATGTTGTCATCAATTACCAAAAAGGGGGAGATTGAAAGTGCAACTATCCCTAGGTGGTTTTGGTAATTCATAACAACATATAGCTCATTGAGCTAATGCTATTCCAAGATGATTATTTCAGAAAATCTCAATGATTGGCATGGCATGGATGTGAAAGTGGAACCCTCAAAATGCTAAGGACAAAGGATTTGCTCAAGCTCAAAAGCTCAAGACCCTTCATTTTATATTTTAGTGATCCAAGATCACATTGAGTCTTTAGGAAAAGCCAATACTATCAAGGAGGGATGAGGTGTTGCTTAATGAGCCTCTTGCTTCATGTGCTTAGTGATATGCTCCAAAACCCTCAACTACTTTCCCATATCCACATATGACCTAAACCCTAAGCCAAACTTGGTCCTACCGATTCTTCCTATCCGGCGCCACCGAGTTTAACTTGTCATAAGCCACTGCCAAACCCTAGCAATTCGGTTCTACCGATAGGGATCTCGGTCTCACCGAGATGGGATTGCAAACTCTCTGTTTCCCTTTCGTAACTTTTCGGTCTCACCGAAAGAGCGAATTGGTCCCACTGAGATTGCAATGTAAATTCAGTGTTTCCCCTTTGTAACTTTTTGGTCTCACCGAAAGAGCAAATCGGTCCCACCGAGTTTGCCTGACCAACTCTCTGGTTAGCTAATTACCAAATTCGGTCTCACCGAGTTTGTGTAATCGGTCTCACCGAGATTACGTTATGCCCAAACCCTAACCATTTCGGTCCTACCGAGTTGCATGTCCGTCCCACCAAAAATCTCTAACGGTCACTAGGTTTACATTTTCGGTCCGACCGAGTTTGTTGATTCGGTCCCACCGAGATTGGAAAACTGTGTGTAACGGTTGGATTTTGTGTGGAGGCTATATATACCCCTCCACCTCCTCTTCATTCGAAGAGAGAGCCATCAGAACACATACACCATTCCAACTCATATGTTCTGAGAGAGAACCACCTACTCATGTGTTGAGACCAAGATATTCCATTCCTACCATATGAATCTTGATCTCTAGCCTCTCCAAGTTGCTTTCCACTCAAATCTTCTTTCCACAAAATCCAAATCCTATGAGAGAGAGTTGAGTGTTGGGGAGACTATCATTTGAAGCAAAAGAGCAAGGAGTTCATTACCTACACACCATTTGTTACTTCTTGGAGAGTGGTGTCTCCTAGATTGGCTAGGTGTCACTTGGGAGCCTCCGACAAGATTGTGGAATTGAACCAAGGAGTTTGTAAGGGCAAGGAGATCGCCTACTTCGTGAAGATCTACCGCTAGTGAGGCAAGTCCTGTGTGGGCGATGGCCATGGTGGGATAGACAAGGTTGCTTCTTCGTGGACCCTTTGTGGGTGGTTGCTTCTTCGTGGACCCTTCGTGGGTGGAGCCCTGTGTGGACTCGCGCAACCGTTACCCTTTGTGGGTGGAGCCCTGTGTGGACTCTCGCAACCGTTACCCTTTGTGGGTTGAATTCTCCATCAACGTGGATGTAGGATAGCACCACCTATCCGAACCACGGGAAAAACATCCGTGTCTCCAATTGCGCTTGAATTCTCCAAACCCTTCCCTATACATTCTTGCAAGTTGCATGCTTTACTTTTCGCTGCCAATATACTCTTTGCATGCTTGCTTGAATTGTGTGATGATTGCTTGACTTGTCCTAAAATAGCAAAAATCTGTCAAGAACTAAAATTGGGAAAAGGTTAAGTTTTTATTTGGTCAAGTAGTCTAATCACCCCCCTCTAGACATACTTTCGATCCTATAGGGTCCCTAGTAGCCTGTTGGTAGTGCTACCACCGACAAGTTTCCCTTTAACATTCTCATCACGACTGCTAAATCGTTGAGCGGACTAGAAACAACATAAGAGCGCAAATGATCATGGTTAAGGTTCCTTTGCGTGCAGGTTTTTCATACAAATTTAGAACTGTCAAAGGGGAGTTGCAAAATATGACCAGAAAAAGATCCATAATTTTTCAACTAAGCTTTTCCTTGTCCTTCCCTTCTTGTCGTATAAAAAGGACCATTCGAACACCATCTAAATAGTCTTCCTGCCATTCTTCCTCCCCTGAGAAACTTGCATGCAAGGGGTCCTTTTACTTTTACAGATAAGAAACAGGAGAGCAGGGAATGGTTCAAGAACTTTGGCGGTTCATTGGCCATCTCATACGAGTTAGAGTATAATCATAACCAAATACACTTTATACATAAATAGAATGTAAAGATAGTTGGGAAAACATGCTGGATAGAAACCATGGCGGCCTTAGCATGGCAATTTGGTTTGTAGAGCAGCCTCAAAACAAAATGATGGCGCAGCTAGTTGTGACTGGGCTCCAACTGGGCGGGGCGGAGGTGGCGCCTAGAGATCTTGGATCTGATCGGGAGCCGTCTTGTCGTGCTAGCACTACTGGTCTTGATCGACGGTGCCACTCGGAGTTGCGTCACATCTGTTCTGGGAAGGATGTGACGGGTGGCTTGTAGCTGTACCCCCGGCCGCTGCCACCGAAGGATCCCGGTTCGCGCCAGAGCGGGTGTTGTGGCTCTAGTGAATGCGCTCGGCAGTGGGCCGAGGAGCGGGAGTTGTGCACCTGCACCGCCCGCGCCATCGTGGCTATTCTTGCTAGAATGTCGAGGAAGCTGGCTATGTCCAGCACCTCTGATTCCTACTCCGACCATGATGGGCTAAGTGGCCGCATTATCTGTGTGGGCCGTGCCACCCTGGTGTTCGCACCGCTCGCATTGGTCGCCTCGCATGCGGTTCCATGCGACAAAGCTTTGGAGGTCGAGTGATTCGCTGTTGTGCCACCTTTCTTCTTGGGAACCATTGAAGATGAAAAAGGTGATGATGTTGATGAAATTGACGTGCGTTCCACATATTTAGGTTCACGCCAGTGATTCCCCTACCTGGCGCGCCAAATATGTCGGTGTGCAACGACCATCTATGGGGCCAACGAGACCCTTTGCTGGTTCGGCAAGGGGGTGCACTCAATGCAGAGAGCATAATCAATGGTGGATGCGAGGAGATTTATGTAACACCCTGGATTTTCCCCTTTTCTTTTTCTGATGATTTTCTATGGAACTTTTCTTTTTTTGATTTGTTTTTCTCTGGCTATGTGGCTCTGAAACTTGGGAAGATCATGTCTTCCTAGGTTTTATAGTGGATTGTCATCCCCAAAACCATCCCTAGATCATGTCATTTTCATCCAATCCCAAATCCCAAAATTCTTTTATTGGGAATATTCCTTTTCTATTAAAGGAATTATCCTTTTTGCCCTAGGTTGTGAAGCAATCTATACTTCTGTCATTCTAAAATTTCCCAAATAATTCTCATAAATTGTTTGGGTCATATCTTGCTCAATTATGGGAAAAAATTCATTGCCATGTTAAAAAATAATCCTTCAATAATTCTTTACCTATCATGCCCTAAATGGCACTGTGTGAAGCAGGTGTTATTTATCTTTGCTCATTTGACCTCGAACTTTTTGGACATCTTTTCCTGTTCAAATAATTTCCATGTTCCAAATTTTAACTTAATTTGCCTAGTAAATCTTCCTCAGTGATTTTTCAAAGTTCCTGTCTGACGGAAGCCATTGTGAAGGAAGTCTAGCTTAGGTAATCCAAATGAGTTGAAATTTCGCAAGCTCCTTCATATGATCAAATCACGACTCTCCTAAAAATTTGAACTCATTTCATCCTTCCATGTGGTCCCAGCTCCATATCTTGGTTTCTGGTCAGAATTTCAGATTGTGAAGCAATTATATTTTATATTACTTCAATTAAGCTGAAAATTTTCCAAAGCATTCTACTATCTATATAAACTCCCTCCACCAAGTTTTGGCTCATTTCTCTAGCCATTTTCCCTGTGCAATTTTTCCAAGTTTCTGGTCAGAATGAAGCTCTGTGAAGCAAGTACCATTTTGGTATTTCCAAATGGCATGAAACATTTGCAGCAGCTTCAGATGATCAAATCACACACCTCATCCAAATTTCATCTCATGACAATCATGTATATGAGTGCACCTTCATAATGCCCAAATCTGACCAGTGGGGACCTTCTATAGCAAATACCCTCTAAACTCCTCTTAAGCTGATTTTTGGTGATCAACATCATCTTAGTATGTGATAATCACCAGAGAAATCCTTTCCTTCGTTCCCAAGCTGGTGCCCCTACTACACAACACAAATACTTGGCTGTTGGTATGCTTTGGGGCCATCTGCAAATCTCTTCTTTGCCGCTGGACCAAATTCTTTCTTTAGTTGGACTAAGGGCACTAAAGTCTATCTACTGGACATGGTCGGTCCGACCAAAGCAAGCCATTTGCACCAGTGCGTGCGGTGATCACGCTTGCGTCATGCAAATTGCGAGCTCTGGCCCATTCCGGACATTGTTTCCATCGTCTCCCTCCTTGTCTCGACCTCACACCTTGTTCTGGGGGTAGCCTGTGATCAACTGCATCACCCTGCGATGCTACCTCATCGTGGTTCGCCATAAATGCGTCATTGCTTTCGTGCTCGTGCCGCGTCCAGCCACTGTCCGCCATTAAATCCACTACCCAGCTCGCCCGTGAGCCTAGAGGCATCTCTCGTGCCTATATAAGTCGTGCCCAGGTCCTTCCGCACCTCCCAAGCTTCTCCCCGACTTTCCTCGCACACCGGAATCGTCTCATCTCGTCGTTTTCTTCTTCGGTCCGCCACGACCATCGCCCGAGTTGGTCCAGGTCGAGCAGCTGAGCCCCTCTGAGCCCCACTGACCTCGCCACCACCTCCTCCTCACCCCGTCGCACCTCCCCACCATCTCCTCTCGTCGCTAGAGTCCCTTGAGCCCGTCCTCCCCGAGCTCCGCCACGACCCGTTCCTCTCGGCCACCACTCCCTCCGACCGCCCTAGCCACTCCCTCGCTTCCCCGACTTCCCACCGTCCTCCCCGTAATCTGCGGAGTCACCCCACCCCTAGCCCTCACCGGAGTCGGCCCGCATCGTGATACGTCTCCAATGTATCAACAATTTTTTATTGTTCCATGTTGTAATATTATCATTCTTCGATGTTTTACAATCATTTTATAGTCATTTTATATCATTTTTTGGTACTAACCTATTGACATAGTGCCCAGTGCCAGTTGCTGTTTTCTGCTTGTTTTTTACATTGCAGGAAATCAATACCAAACGGAGTCTTTTTGGACTAGAAGACATCCAGTGGGCCAAGAAAGTACCTGAGGGGATCTCTAAGGGGAGCACAACCCGCACCACCTCTTTGCTCTATAAGTACCCCCAATATTCCAGAAACCCTAGGGGAGTCGACGAAAATCAATTCCAGCCGCCGCAAGTTCCAGAAACACAGATCCAATCTAGACACCATCTCGGTGGGGTTCTTCATGTCCATTGGTGTGTCTACGATGATGCGTGGGTAGTTCTTTGTAGACCTATGGGTCCGTAGTTAGTAGCTAGATGGCTTCCTCTCTCTCTCTCTCTCTTGATTATCAATACAATGGTCTCTGGAGATTGATACGCCTCCGTCGTATCTACTTTTCCAAACACTTTTGCCCTTGATTTGGACTCTAACTTGCATGATTTGAATGGAACTAACCCGGACTGACGTTGTTTTCAACAGAATTGCCATGGTGTTATTTATGTGCAGAAACAAAAGTTCTCGGAATGACCTGAAGCTTCACGGAACGTCTATTTGGAAATAATAAAAAATCCTTGCAAAAGATGAAGACTAGGGGGCCCAAACCCTAGCCATGAGGGTGAGGGCGCGCCTGCCCCCCTAGGGCGTGCCCCCTACCTCGTGGCCCCCCTGGAGCTCCTACGACCTCGACTCGAACTCTATATATTTGCTTTCGGGGAGAAAAAAATCAGGGGCCTTTTACGATATGGAGCCGCCGCCAAGACCAAAAACCTCTCGGGAGGGCTGATCTGGAGTCCGTTCGGGGCTTCGGAGAGGGGAATCTGTCGCCATCGTCATCATCAACCTTCCTCCATCACCCATTTCATGATGCTCACCGCCGTGCGTGAGTAATTCCATCGTAGGCTTGCTGGACGGTGATGGTCTGGATGGGATTTATCATGTAATCGAGTTAGTTTTGTTAGGGTTTGATCCCTAGTATCCACTATGTTCTGAGATTGATGTTGCTATGACTTTTCTATGCTTAATGCTTGTCACTAGGGCCCGAGTGCCATGATTACAGATCTGAACCTATTATGTTTTCATCAATATATGAGAGTTCTTGATCCTATCTTGCAAGTCTATAGTCACCTATTATGTGTTATGATCCGTTAACCCCGAAGTGACAATGATTGGGATACTTACCGGTGATGACCGTAGTTTGAGGAGTTCATGTATTCACTATGTGTTAATGCTTTGGTCCGGTACTCTATTAAAAGGAGGCCTTAATATCCCTTAGTTTCCACTAGGACCCCGCTTCCACGGGACGGTAGGACAAAAGATGTCATGCAAGTTCTTTTCCATAAGCATGTATGACTATATTCGGAATACATGCCTACATTACATTGATGAATTGGAGCTAGTTCTGTGTCACCGTTGGTTATGACTGTTACATGATGAACTGCATCCGACATAATTCTCTATCACCGACCCATTGCCTACGAGCTTTCCATATATTGTTCTTCGCATATTTACTTTTCCGTTGCTATTGCTATCATCACTACAAAATACCAAAAACATTACTTTTGCTATCATTACCTTTTGCTACCGTTACCATTACTATCATATTACTTTGCTACTAAATACTTTGCTGCAGATACTAAGTTATCCAGGTGTGGTTGAGTTGACAACTCAGCTGCTAATACTTGAGAATATTCTTTGGCTCCCCTTGAGTCGAATCAATAAACTTTGGTTGAATACTCTACCCTCGAAAACTGTTGTGATCCCCTATACTTGTGGGTTATCAAGACTATTTTCTGGCGCCGTTGCCAGGGAGCATATCTCTATTCTTTGAGTCACTTGGGATTTATATCTTCTTATTATTATGAAGAACTTGAGAGATCCAAAGACCAAGATTTATCCCTCAACTACGAGGGGAGGTAAGGAACTGCCATCTAGCTCTGCACTTGATTCACCTTTTGTTTTGAGTAAGCTTGCGACACCTGAACCTGCTTCTGCTATTCGTTCTAATATGTCAGATGTTATTGATGATGCCACTTCTGCTATGCATGATACTTATGATGAAACTACTTCTATGCTTGATACTACTATGCCACTTGGTGATTTCTTGATGAACAACTTGCTAGGGTTAGAGAGTGTGAAAATATTGAATCTGATAATATTGATGAAAGTGATGATGAAGACTCTTCCCCTAATAAATATGAATCGCCTTTTATTCCCGAGGGTTACGTTTTTGAAAAAGAAGCTGCTCTAGCTATTTTAGCTTGCAAAGATAGATACGAGCTCAAGAGGTTATTAGCTAAATGGAAGCAGCAATCTCTTAATGCTAGAATGAAACCTGACCCTTCTTTTGCTACTTCACCTATCTGTGTTACTCATAAGGATTATGAATTCTCTGTTGATCCTGATATAATTACTTTGGTTGAATCTGATCCTTTTCATGGCTATGAATCTGAAACTGTTGTGGCACATCTTACTAAATTAAATGATATAGCCACCCTGTTCACAAATGATGAGAGAACTCGTTACTTTTATATCCTGAGAATATTTTCGTTTCATTAAAGGGTGATGCTAAGATATGGTTTAATTCTCTTGATCCTGGTTGTGTGCGTAGTCCCCAGGATATGATTTATTACTTCTCTACTAAATATTTCCCTGCTCATAAGAAACAAGCTGCCTTAAGGGATATACATAATTTTGTGCAAATTGAAGAAGAGACTCTCCCACAAGCTTGTGGGAGGCTTCTCAAGTTACTTAATGCTTTGCCTGATTATCCTCTTAAGAAAAATGAAATACTTGATATCTTTTATAGTTGACTAACCGATGCTTCCAGAGATTACCTGGATAGTTGTGTTGGTTCTGTTTTCAGGGAAAGAACACTGGATGAAGCTGAAATTCTATTGAATAATATCTTGGCAAATGAAAATAATTGGACACTTCCTAAGCCAACTCCTGAGCCTATTCCTAAACCAACTCCGAAGAAGAGAGGTGTTCTATTTCTCAGTCCTGAAGATATGCAAGAGGCAAAGAAATCTATGAAAGAAAAAGGTATTAAAGCTGAAGATGTTAAGAATTTACCTCCTATTGAAGAAATACACGGTCTTAATTTACCGCCCGTTGAAGAAACATATGATCTTAATCTATTACCTATTGAAGAAGTACATAGTCTTGATAACCCAACTCAGGTAGTAATGGTAAATTCTCTCTATAGATATGATAAAGCTGAAATACCATTTACTAAGTTTGCTAGCCCATGTTTAGATGAGTTTGACAAATTTATGTCTAAGCAAGAAGACTTTAATGCTTATTTTGGTAGACAATTGAAATACAATTCAAGTATGCTTGAACACTTGGGTGATTATATGGCTAATGTCAAAGGTGAACTTAAACTTATTAGTAAACATGATTCTATGGTTACAACTCAAGTAGAACAAGTACTTAAGGCTCAAAATGATTTGCTCAATGAATTGAATAGTATAGAATAATGATAATGTTGTTAGAGTTATGACTAGAGGTGGTAAAATGACTCAGGAACCTCTGTATCCTGAAGGCCACCCTAAGAGAATTGAGCAAGATTCTCAGAGAAATAATATAGATGCACCTAGTCCTTCTAAAAGGAAGAAAAAGAAAAATGATAGGACTTTGCATGCTTCTAGTGAACCTGTTATTGATACACCTGAGAATCCAAATGATATTTCTATTTTTGATGCTGACACTGAATCTGGTAATGAACCTAAAACTAGTGATAATGTTAATGATAATATTCATGATGATGCTCAACCTAGCGATGATAATGATATAGAAATTGCACCTGCTATTGATCTTGATAACCCACAATCAAAGAATCAACGTTATGATAAGAAAGACTTTGTTGCTAAGAAATATGGTAAAGTAAGAGAACCATGTGTTCAGAAACCCATGCCTTTTCCTCCCAAACCATCCAAGAAAAAGGATGATGAGGATTTTGAGCGCTTTGCTGAAATGATTAGACCTATCTTTTTGCGTATGCGATTAACTGATATGCTTAAAATGAATCCTTATGCTAAGT
Organism: Triticum dicoccoides; assembly: GCF_002162155.2. Taxonomy (NCBI): domain Eukaryota; kingdom Viridiplantae; phylum Streptophyta; class Magnoliopsida; order Poales; family Poaceae; genus Triticum; species Triticum dicoccoides. The sequence goes on along the minus strand of NC_041382.1, from coordinate 277,464,443 downwards.
ACATGAAAGATATTGTTACAAATAAAATAAAGATACCGGAAGCTGAAATTTCCACCATGCTTGCAAATTATACTTTTAAAGGTGGAATACCAAAGAAACTTGGAGATCCAGGAGTACCCACTATACCATGCTCCATTAAAAGAAACTATGTTAAAACTTCTTTATGTGATCTTGGAGTCGGTGTTAGTGTTATGCCTCTCTCTTTATATTGTAGACTTCATTTGAATAAGTTGACACCTACTGAAATATCTTTGCAAATGGCTGATAAATCAACTGCTATACCTGTCGGTATTTGTGAGGATGTGCCTGTTGTAGTTGCAAACGTTACTATTTTAACGGACTTTGTTATTCTTGTTATTCCCGAGGTCGATAGTATGTCTATTATTCTTGGAAGACCCTTTTTGAATACTGCAGGGGCTGTTATTGATTGCACCAAAGGAAATGTCACTTTTCATGTTAATGGTAATGAGCATATGGTACACTTGCGAGGAAGCGACCTCAAGTTCATATTATCAACTCTATTGGAAAAATTCCATCGATTATATTTGGAGGTTTTGAATTTCCTCTTCCTACTGTCAAGTAGAAATATGATATTCTTATTATTGGGGATGTGCATATCCCCGTTGAGGTAACATAGTGTTATTCGAAATTTCTCCAGTTCCATGTTATTTGGAATGAGTTCGTTAACAAGACTTGATCAACCTTGTTAGTGGATTCCTTTTGATGAGCATGAGATGGATGAAACTAGAAGGCACAACTCTCTGTACCCTCTTGTTACTTTCTGTTATTTATATTAAATAAACTAAAAATAGTATTTTTCTGTCTGTTGTCTGAATTATCCATGCAATATAAAAATACCCCGAAAATAAAAGTTCTCCAATGCCTTGAAATTTAAATATGATTTTTTTCCGGAATATTTAAGAATATTTGGCACTAAGAACACAATAGGGGGGCATCCACCTGGCCACGAGGGTGGAGGGCGCGCCCTACCCCCCTGGGCGCACCCCCTGCCTCGTGGGCCCATGGTGGCCCTCCTCCACTTATTCCTGTACCCACACACTTCTTCTTCCTTCCACAAAAACGAATATCCAGCTCAAGCACGAGTTCTAGTTCATTTTGCTGCGATTTTCGATCTCCTTGCTCAAAGCACCTCTCACAAAACTGCTTCGGGGGATTGTTCCTTGGAATGTGACTCCTCCATAGGTCCAATTAGTTTTTGTTCAAGTGCTTTATTCATTGCAAAATTTTGTTGCATAGGTGACCCTGTTCTTGAGCTTGCATGTCAAATTTATATGGTCAAAAGTAATTTTGATGCATGATATAGGCTCTAGGCACTTGTAGGAGTAGTTGCTATCAATATTGTTGAGTTTGACTCACTTTTATTCGAAGTTACTAAAAATTTCAGAATTTTTCAGAAAATAATGAAGGGATTTTGAGGGGCTCATCAAGCCGAAGCTCGAAGGAAAAGCAAAATGAAAAAGCAGAGAGGCCCAAATATAATCTGCCTCGCACCGCGGAGGTTCGGCCGTGTGAATGGCCTTCCAATGATTTCTTGAGAGGAGCCAGGATTTATGATGATTTTTATGAATTGGCGGAGAATGCAGGCCTCACCGCCTTCCTCCATGACCAACGCAAACAATATGTCTTACTCACCAATATCTTTGTGCAAAACATTCATTTCCATGCTAGGAGCTCACCACCTACGGTGGAGTTTTATTTATATGATGAGCATAAGGAGATGTCACTTTATGATTTTTGCCGGGTTTGTTTGATCCCTTTCGATGGCACGTTAGAGGAACCACATCACGGCGATGTGGATGGGTTTATTGATACCATCACTGTAGGGGAAACGAGGAAGGTTTCCGATGCACGAATCACTAGCATACATTTTCCAGTTTTACGCTACTTTGCAATATTTGCTAGTCGTTGCTTAATTGGTCGCGGAAACTGTGGAAACCTTAGTGTTCCTGATATTATTATTTTGTTCCACGGTTTATTCAGTTATAACTCTATTAGTATGGGCGGTATTATTGCTAAACGGTTAAGTCTGAACCGTACAAAGGGCCCCATCTTTGGAGGCATCTATGCTTCACGCCTAGCTGCACATTTTAACATACCTATTAGGCATTATGAGATGGAAGAAAAATTGTTGCCCACTGTTTATTTAGATTATAAGAGTATGGTGGCACACGATTTTATTGTGAAGAATAGGGAAGGGGATCTTAAATACAAATTGTTCTTTCATAAACATCATCCTGAGACTATTACCCTGCCTGCTCCTTCCTTGTTTCATTTATCTACAGGCCAGTACCTTGTTCCGTTAGAGGCTATTCACGCCTACCGAAACCCTACATCAACCACAGAGCCAGAGTCGGAACCACAAGTTGATCCTCCATGACAGTCTAATTACCATTGGGATCCGGACATGATTGCCAACCAGTGGCAATCAGAGTCTTCGTCTTCGCAGTATGACCCCAACTATTATTATGGATATCCGCCAGGCCAACCGTGGCCATAGACCAACTTAGGCCAAAAGCCTAAGCTTGGGGGAGTACGTATTTCTCACCGACATTATATTCATGTTCACACACTCATTGCTAGATGTCGGTGCTTATACTTTTTCATTGTATCATCCATGCTAGTTTATTTTCCTTTTTATGCTTTCTTCTTGTATGCTCAATAAAACCTTAAGAAAAACAAAAAAAAATTAGTTGTAGCTTTCAATTAGTTTACTTTCCATGCATGTAGTAGTAATTAAAAAGAAAACCCAAAAAGATTTCCTGTTCTTCTTTTTGCTTGTTTGGAGCTTTCCTGTGTAAATAGTTTTATTTCTTTTCTCTTCTTTGGGGATCGATAGGAGAAGACCATGATTAAATTGTTGAAGTGGCTCTTATATACATTATTGTTGATCTGACAAAAGAGCCCATATTGCCTTGTCTTCTCCTGTTTATTGAATGCTTGTAGATTCCAGCTTAGTCCAATGCGCGTGCACTCTTATTATTATTCACATCGTTCGGTCGTGCAAGTGAAAGGCAATGATGACGATATATGATGGACTGATTGAGATGAGAAAAGCTGGTATGAACTCGACCTCTCTTGTTGTTGTAAATATGATTAGTACATCGTTCCTGATTCAACCTATTATGAATAAACATGTTTGCAATGACAACTAGAGATCATATTTTCTTGTACCATGCTTGATTAGCTAGGAGCTTATAATGGTTTACCTTGCATGCCAACATGCTATTAAAATGGTTGTGATGTGGTATGATAGGGAGGTATACTCCTCTGAATGATTTAAGTGACTTGACTTGGCACATGTTCACGCATGTAGTTGAAACAAAATCAACATAGCCTTCACGATATTTATGTTCATGGTGGATTATATCCTACTCATGCTTGCATTCGGTGTTGATTAATTTTAATGCATGTTCATGACTGTTGTCGCTCTCTAGCTAGTCACTCCATATTCTTTTACTAGCCTTCACCTGTACTAAGTAGGAATACTGCTTGTGCATCCAGCTCCATAAACCCCAAAGTTATTCCATATGAGTCCACCATACCTACCTATATACGGTATCTACCTGCCGTTCCAAGTAAATTTGTATGTGCCAAACTCTAAACCTTCAAATAAATATCCTATTTTGTATGCTCGAATAGCTCATGTATCAACTAGGGTTGTCCGTATCTTCCATGTTAGGCGGGTTATTCTCAAGAGGAGGGGACTCCACTCCTCACTCACTAGAAAATGGCTGGTCACCAGGATGCCCAGTCCCATGCTTTATGCAAATCAAATCAAAATAATTGCAAATAGAACTCCCCCTGGGTCTCCTGTTAGTTGAAGGCACTCGTTGTTTCGAGCAAGCCATGGATTGATGTTTGTTGGTGGAGGGGGAGTATAAACTTTACCATTCTGTTTGGGAACCGCCTATAATGTGTGTAGCATGGAAGATATCGCCATCTCTTGGTTGTTATGTTGACAATGAAAGTATACCACTCAAAATATCATTCATCTCTATTTCAAAACCGAGCTCTGGCACCTCTACAAATCCCTGCTTCCCTCTACGAAGGGCCTATCTATTTACTTTCATGTTGAGTCATCATCCTCTTATTAAAAAGCACCAGTTGGAGAGCACCACTGTCATTTGCATTCATTATTGTTAGTTTACATTGAGTATGACTTGACTGGATCTCTTTTACCATGAATTACAATGTCTAGTCAGTCCTTGATCTTTAAAGGTGCTCTGCATTTATGTTTTGTGGTCTTAGAAAGGGCTAGCAAGATACCATCTTGTTATATCATATTATGATTGTTTTGAGAAAGTGTTGTCATCCGAGATTTATTATTATTGCTCACTAGTTGATTACGCCATTGATATGAGTAAACATGAGACCTATGCGTTATTGTGAATATGGTTAGTTTATAATCTTTGCTAAAAACTTGAATGCTGACTTTACATATTTACAACAACAAGAGCAAACAGAGTTTGTAAAAGTTTTTCTTTATCACTTTCAGTTTATCAACTGAATTGCTTGAGGACAAGCGAAGGTTTAAGCTTGGGGGAGTTGATACATCTCCGTCGTATCTACTTTTCCAAACACTTTTTCCCTTGTTTTGGACTCTAACTTGCATGATTTGAATGGAACTAACCCGGACTGACGCTATTTTCAGCAGAATTGTAATGGTGTTATTTATGTCCAGAAACAAAAGTTCTCGGAATGAACTGAAACTTCATTGAACGTCTATTTGGGAATAATAAAAAATCCTTGCAAAACATGAAGACCAGGGGGCCCACACCCTAGCCACGAGTGTGGGGGGCGCGCCTGCCCCCCCTAGGGCGCGCCCCCTACCTCATGGCCCCCCTGGAGCTCCTACGACCTCGACTCCAACTCTATATATTTGCTTTCGGGGAGAAAAAATCAGGGAGAATGATTCATCACGTTTTACAATACAGAGCCGTCGCCAAGCCCTAAAACCTCTCGGGAGGGCTGATCTGGAGTCCGTTCGGGCCTCCGAAGAGGGGAATCCGTCGCCATCGTCATCATCAACCTTCCTCCATCACCAATTTCATGATGCTCACCACCGTGCGTGAGTAATTCCATCGTGGGCTTGCTGGACGTTGATGGGTTGGATGGGATTTATCATGTAATCAAGTTAGTTTTGTTAGGGGTTTGATCCCTAGTATCCACTATGTTCTGAGAATGATGTTGCTATGACTTTGCTATGCTTAATGCTTGTCACTAGGGCCCGAGTGCCATGATTTCAGACCTGAACCTATTATGTTTTCATCAATATATGAGAGTTCTTGATCCTATCTTGCAAGTCTATAGTCACCTATTATGTGTTATGATCTGTTAACCCCGAAGTGACAATAATCGGGATACTTACCAGTGATGACCGTAGTTTGAGGAGTTCATGTATTCACTATGTGTTAATGCTTTAGTACGGTACTCTATTAAAAGGAGGCCTTAATATCCCTTAGTTTCCACTAGGACCCCACTGCCATGGGAGGGTAGGACAAAAGATGTCATGCAAGTTCTTTTCCATAAGCACGTGTGAATATATTCGAAATACATGCCTACATTACATTGATGAATTGGAGCTAGTTCTATCTCACCCTAGGTTATGACTATTACATGATGAACCGTATCTGGCATAATTCTCTATCACCGATCCATTGCCTACGAGCTTTCCATATAATGTTCTTCGCTTATTTACTTTTCCGTTGCTATTGCTATCGTCACTACAAAATACCAAAACATTACTTTTTCTATCATTACCTTTTGCTACCGTTACCATTACTATCATATTACTTTGCTCCTAAATACTTTGTTGTAGATACTAGGTTATCCAGGTGTGGTTGAATTGACAACTCAGCTACTAATACTTGAGAATATTCTTTGGCTCCCCTTGTGTCGAATTAATAAATTTGGGTTGAATACTCTACCCTCGAAAACTATTGCGATCCCCTATACTTGTGGGTTATCAGAGATCCATATGATGTAAGCCTTTTTGCGGTGTGTTTGTTGGGATCCAATGAACTTTGAGTTTATGATCAGATCTATGTTTTTATCCATGAAAGTTATTTGAGTCTTCTTTGATCTCTTATATACATGATTGATTATAGCCTTGTATTTCTTCTTTGATATTTGGGTTTTTGTTTGGCCAACTTGATCTATTTATCTTGCAATAGGAAGAGGTGCTTTGTGATGGGTTCGATCGTACAGTGCTTGATCCTAGTGAGATAAGGGGAAACGACACGTATGTATTTTTGCTATTAAGGATAACAAGATGGGGTATATTTCTACATAAATAGATCTTGTCTACATCATGTCATCGTTCTTATTGCATTAATCCATTTTTCCGAACTTAATACACTAGATGCATGCTGGATAGCGGTCGATGTGTGGAGTAATAGTAGTATGTGCACATAGGACTCGGTCTACTAATCTTGGATATGATGCCTATATAATGATCATTGCCTGGATATCGTCATAATTATTTGGAGTTGTATCAATTGCCCACCAGTACTTGTTTTCCCACTGTTTGCTATTTTTCTCGAGAGAGGCCACTAGTGAAACCTAGGGCCCCAGGGTCTCTTTTCATCATATTTGCCTTTGCGATTTTATTTTCCCTTGATTTTATTTTCCGATCTACTAAACCAAAAATACAAAAATACCTTGCAGCACTTCATTTACTTTGCGATCTATTTACCCTATCTATCACAACTTTATCATGCCTTCTCGCCAATGTTACCCGAAATGTATTGACAACCACTTTAACACGTCGGGTTGCGAGTATTTGTTATTTGTGTGCAAGGGTTGTTTACGTTGTGTTGCTTGGTTCTCCTACTGGTTCGATAACCTTGGTCTCATCACTAACGAAAATACCTACCGTCGATGTGCTGCATCATCCTTTCCTCTTTGGGGAAATGCCGATGTAGTTCAAGCAGGCATCAAAAGGAATTTCTGGTGCCGTTGCCGGGGAGGATCTTCAACATCAACCAGGTTCCTAATCACAAATAGCATCTCCTCTTGTTTTCCTCTCCCCACTTCACAAAAATTTGTCGTTTTATTCGCCCTCTTTTTTGCTCGCCGTTTTCTCGTCAGATCTATTCGTGTTCTTGTCCTCTCATCAAAATGGCTAGTTTGAACACTCCTCCTTTGTTACCAGATTTTGAAGTTTTATACTCCAAACAAAGACAAGGAGAAAATTTGAAAGATGCTTGGTATAGGCTAATCGAGTCCTTTCGTGTTTGCAATTTAAAGAGAGATGCAAAAAAATTCCTTAGAAATTTTTATGTGGGATTGGCTTTGCATCATAGACAATTTTTAGATTTTGCCGCAAAAGGAAATTTTATTGAGCTTGATGTCAATGCTGCTTATGAAATCTTAGAAGGAATTTCGGGGGTTCCACCACAAAAGAATGGGTTTTCTTTCACCCCAGAGGGAGCTCAAAGTTTAGACAAACTTGGTGATTTTCATAAGCATATGGTCGAGTTGAAAAAATATAATGAACCTCTTAAACATCTCAACGGTAGCATCAACTGGATGAACACTTTGATTAACCTTTGCTATAAATGGTTGGATATTTTAGATCTGAAGATGGTTTCTTTCCCGGAAAATTTAGGGAAGTGCAAAGAGCCTCCTAGATTTGAAAAGACGCTTACTAAAGTGGCAAAGATTACAGAGACAACACTTAGATCCTACATGTATTGCCTAGCTAGGGGCGTAAAACGAGCGCTCGTTGGGAGGCAACCCAACTTGTATCTTTTTGATTTTGGGTTTTCTTGTTGTTTTCAAGAAATACCACAATTATGCCACTATTTAGATGTGTTTTGTGGTTTAAATTAGTGTTTGTGCCAAGCAAGGCCTTTGGGATGATTTGGGTGAGAGTTGATTTGATCTTGCTGAAAAATAGAAACTTTTGTGCTCACGAATTTTCTTTTCATTTTTATCAGAAGAGTGCTGTTGAGTTGATTATTTTCGCAGAAGATTAATAAACAAATTATTCACGCCGTCCTAATGTTTCAGAATTTTTGGAGTTACAGAAGTATTGGAAGTAGTCAGATTGCTATAGACTGTTCTATTTTTGACAAATTCTATTTTCTTTATGTTGTGTGCTTGTTTTGATGATTCCATGGTTTTCTTTGAAGAGTTTTTGCCATAGAAAAGTTGGAATACATTAGATATAATGCAAAAATAAAATATGAATGGGTTTGCAATAGTACTTATAGTAGTGGTTTGATTTGTTATACTAACAGATCTAATGAAGGTTTTGTTGAGTTTTGTGTGATTGAAGTTTTCAAGTTTTGGGTGATCTTACGATGGATGAAGGGATAAGGTTTAGCAAAGGCTAAGCTTAGGGATGCCCTATGCACCCCAAGATAATATTCAATAAGTAGAAAGCAACTAAGCTTGGGCATGCCGCCGAGTGCCATCCCTCTTTCTTCTAACAACCATTGGTATTTTACTTGAAGCTATATTTTTATTCGTCACATATTATGAATTTTGCTTGTAGCGTCTTATATTATATGAGACTTTGCTTGTTTTGATTTGTCTTTTAAGTCTTGAATCCTTGCTGGACACACCTTTTTGAGAAAGCCAAAATTATGCTATGCTTGCTCCTATGCTTCACTTAATTTTTTAGAGCCTTGGAATTGCTCTAGTGCTTCACCTATATCTATTTGACCACTGTGTGCTTTGTTACTTTTGAAGAAATGCTCTCATGCTTCACTTAGATTTATTTGGGATTTAGTAAAAAAAATTAAGAAATTCTCTCTTCCTTCACATAGATTATTTTGAGAGAAAGAAAAATTATGCTCATGTTCTTCACTTAAACTTGTTTGAGCCTATTAAAAGCAACCTATGAAAATAGTCCCAAAGTGATGGATATCCAAGGAGGATATAATAAAAACTTTCATGGAGATCATTGGACAAAATAAACTTGATTCTTGGTAATTGTGCTTTAGTAAGAATATTGATGTTAAGGTTAGTGATTCCCTATGCGAGCACGAAAGTCAATAGTTATGCAATGAAATTTATATCCTACTTGTGGTGCATTGTTCGGTGTTACTTATGCTTATTGCTTGGGTATGAGATTTTTCGTTTCTTGGTTGGTTGCTTCTCAATCTTTTTGCCAGCCTTGATTTTGCACCAAGTATGATCACTACTTGGGCATCCAAAACCCTTTAAACTAGTTTTGCTATATGAGTCCACTATGCCTACCTATATGCGGTATTTCCATGTCATTCTAAGAAAATTTGCATGTGCCATCTCTAATTTTCAAAATAAATTTCTCTTTCGTGCTCTCGTACCGCTCGCGAGGCGGTGAGGGGTGGCCAATATGTTCCATGCTAGATGTGTTATTCGCATGATGAGTGTTTATTCACTTGTCATTACACGAGAGTACGGCAAAGGTACTAGGGATGCCCAGTCCCGAAATGAAAAATGAATTTACTTTATGTTGTCAAATAATAATTCTTTGGAAAGTGTTGGTATGGAGGGCACCCGTGGATACGGTTAGCCATGGAAGGTGAAAGTAATGGTGGAAAAAGGAATGAACTTTATTTTCTCTTTGGGAACCGCCTATGATCTATCTAGCATGGAAAATTTTGGGAGCTCTAAGTCATTTTCGTTGGTGGGAAAAGTATGCATCCCAAATGTTTTTATCTCTCAAATTTTCGCTTTGAGCTTTGCCACCTCTACAAATCCCTACTTCCCTCTCCGAAGGGCCTTTCTTTTACTTTATGCATTTGTTCTTTTGAATTTGAGTCTCCATCTTATATTATAAAGCACCAACTAAGGGGCACTATGATCGTATTTGAGCATTGGGTGTAGCTAATATTAAAGTGTGTTTCATGAATGGATCAACGGTTGAGCATAATAGGCTAGGGATAACTTGCTTTAGTGTTGATATTTTCAAAGACATGGTTGCTTGTTGGTATGCTTGAGTATTAAAATCTTCATGTCAAAACTAGACTATAGCTTTTAACCATATAAAAGTCCAAATTCCCATGCTACAAAGAAAAGAAAATGTGATGAACATGTTAGGCAGCATTCCACATAAAAAATCTGTGTTTATCATTTACCTACTCAACTTGGGGATCCTGATACTTCTCCAACGTATCTACAATTTTGTTTGTTCCACGCTCTTATATTATCATTGAGGGGTCCTGGATTAGGGGGTGTTCGGATAGCCGGACTATACCTTCAGCCGGACTCCTGGACTATGAAGATACAAGATTGAAGACTTCGTCCCGTGTCCGGAAGGGACTTTCCTTGGCGTGGAGGGCAAGCTTGGCGATACGGATATATAGATCTCCTACCATTGTAACCGACTTTGTGTAACCCTAATCCTCTCTGGTGTCTATATAAACCGGAGGGTTTTAGTCTGTAGGATGTAGCCTCTCTGATCTCGTGGTAGATCTACTCTTGTACTACCCATATCATCAATATTAATCAAGCAGGACGTAGGGTCTTACCTCCATCAAGAGGGCCCGAACCTGGGTAAAACTTCGTGTCCCCTGCCTCCTGTTACCATCTGGCCTAGACGCACAGTTCGGGACCCCCTACCCGAGATCCGCCGGTTTTGACACCGACATTGGTGCTTTCATTGAGAGTTCCTTTGTGTCGTCGCCGTCAGGCTGGATGGCTCCTACGATCATCAACAGCGATGCAGTTTGGGGTGAGACCTTCCTCCCCGGACAGATCTTCGTCTTGGGCGGCTTCGCACTACGGGCCAACTCACTTGGCCATCTGGAGCAGATCGAAAGCTATGCCCCTGGCCATCAGGTCAGGTTTAGAAGTTTAAAATACACGGCTGACATCCGCGGGGACTTGATCTTCGGCGGATTCGAGCCACTGCTGAGCACGTCGCACTGTCACGACGAGCATGATTTAATTAGCCCTGCCGCCGAACAGTGCCCTGGAGGTCGCACCCGCACCGGCTTCGACCCTTAATTCGGAGCCAGCTGCGCCGATCGAGGATGGGTGGTTGGACACCGCCTCGGGGGCTGCGATCCCAACGGTGATTGAGCCGAACACCAGCCCCGCACTCTGCGAGACTCGTGACTCCAAGGAGCCGGACTCCTCTCCGGACTCCAAACCCTCCGTGCCCCTGCCGATCGAACCCGATCAGGCGCCGATCATGGAGTTTACTGCCGCGGACATCTTTCAGCACTCGCCTTTCGGCGATATTCTGAAGACACTAAAGTCTCTCTCTTTATGAAGAGAGCCCTGGCCGGACTATGGTTAGCAGGGTTGGGATACGGACGATGAAGAAATTCAAAGCCCGCACACCACCCACTTTGTAGCCACTGTCGACGATCTAACCGACATGCTCGACTTCGACTCCGAAGACATCGACGGTATGGACGCCGAAGAAGGAGACAATGAAGAACTAGCGCCTATTGGGCCCCGGAGCGCCACCTCGTCATATGATGTATACATGGTGGACGCACCAAAAGATGATGACAAGGAGCGGAAGGACGCACCGAAGGCTTGTTCCCTCGAAAAGTAGTCAATGCGGCGACGCAAGCGCCGCCCCAAATCCCGCCTCGACAAAAATAGCGATCACACAGACCCAGCGCTGGAGCAGGGCGAACCGCTGCCGGACAACGGCAATTCGGATAATCAAACCAAACAAACAAATTCTATCAAGGATAATGGTCCGGACGACATAACGCCGGACAGGCACCCGGAGTAGCAGTATGCCCGTAAAAGGCTTGTTGCCACTGCGAGGAGTCTGAAAAAGCAGAAGCAAAGGCTCAAGGCTGCACAAGACACACTTCAAATTAGATGGAGTAAAATACTCAACACAGCAGCGATGTACGGCGACAATCGCCCCTCCAAGAGCTATCCACAGCGGAAGCTGCTACCTGAATTCGATGAGGAGGCCTCAGACCCCCCACAACCAAATATCAAAGCAGACACCTGGTCGGATAGACGACCCCTCTATTAACACAGAACGGCATACAACGCCACTCACAATACAACATGCGACCCATGCGAGGGCTCGCACCCAAAGGACGGCGCAACAAGATCCATCTATGGACCACGCAAGCGCGCCCCAGCATACTATGCAACACCACAAACATCCGAACAGCGCAGTACACCCAGATACAGGGGTGCCACACACGCCCTATGATTCACCGATGAGGTGCTGGACCATGAATTTCCAGAGGGATTCAAACCCGTAAACATAGAGACATGCGACGGAACAACAAACCCTGGGGTCTGGATTGAGGACCACATCATTCATATCCATATGGCTCGAGGAGATGATCTCCACGCCATCAAGTACTTACCCCTCAAGCTCAAAGGGCCAGCCCGTCACTGGCTTAAAGGCCTCCCCGAAACTTCCATTGGAAGTTAGGAAGAGCTCGAAGACGCCTTTCGGGCAAATTTTCAAGGGACTTATGTCCGACCTCCGGATGCGGACGATTTGAGTCATATAACTCAACAGCCCGGAGAGTCACCGCGAAAGCTTTGGAACAGGTTTCTTACTAAAAAGAACCAGATTGTCGACTGTCCGGACGACGAAGCCTTGGCATCTTTCAAGCATAGCGTCCGTGACGAACAGCTCGCCAGACACCTAAGCCAAAATAAGCCGAGAATGATGGCCGCATTAACAAGCCTCATGACCCGCTTTTGCGCGGGTGAGGACAGCTGGCTAGCCAGATGCAGCACCAGCGACCCCGGTACATCTGAAGTTAGAGATGGAAATGGGAAATCATGGCGCAACAGCAATAACAAACGTCGGAATAAAGAAGACACCACGAAGGGCACGACAGTAAATGCCGGATTCAAAAGCTCTCGGCCAGGTCAAAAGCAGCCCACTAAAGGCACCAGGGATGAACTGTCTAGCCTCAATAAAATTCTGGACCATGTATGTCAGATCCATAGTACCCCTGGTAAACCTGCTAATCATACCCATAGAGAATGTTGGGTCTTCAAGCAGTCTGGCAAGCTCAACACCGTACACAAGGGGGAGGATACACCAAGTGAAGACGAGGACAAGCCTCCCAAGCAAGACACGGGGGAACAAAAAAATTTCCACCAGAAGTCAAAATAGTAAACGTGTTACACGTGATCAAGGGAAAAAGCAATGCGGCACTCCCAGGAAAATATACCCAAGTTCCTGACACCGCGAAGTCCTGCCACTGGTCGCCTCAACCGATCACTTTCGACCATCGCGATTACTCAGCAAGTATCCAACACGCAAGATGGACTGCCCTGGTATTAGACCCAGTAATTGGCGGATATCACTTCACACGAGTCTTGATGGACGGCGGCAGCAGCCTAAACCTAATATATCAGGATACAGTCCGCGGGATGGGGTTAGACCCAACACAAATTTGCTATAGCAGTACTACCTTTAAAGGAGTAACGCCAGGCCCAGGGGCTCGTTGTATGTGCTCCCTCCTACTACAAGTTATATTCGGCTCCCCCGATAACTTCCGTCGGGAGCATTTAACCTTCCACTTCGCTCCATTTCGAAGTGGCTATCAAGCACTGCTCGGACGTGAAGCTTTCGCTCGCTTTAATGCAATACCACACTATGCCTCCCTCACACTCAAGATGACCGGTCCACGTGGCATCATTTCAGTGCACGGAAATATCAAGCGATCTCTGCGCACCGAAGAGTGAGGCTGCCTTGGCAGCTGCACACTAAAGACGCCCGGACCAGCGAAAGCATCCAATAGGTCGTCAACACCTCAGACACAACTAATCGAATCCGGCGCCGCTACTTATACCAAATAAATGGTCACACCCCTATTTGTCAATACAAGGGGCTCAACGCGCGTAGACAAGTGGCAATTTCTTCTCATCTTGAATTATACATGGTTTCTTTAAAAAACTATCTTTTTGCACGACAACCTTTTTCACCTAAATTCCTCTCTTTTACAGACGATCATCGTGCTACACCCATCCAGGATATGGCACAACGGAGACACAGGCGCAGACGTCCAGCAGGGACCCGCTCCAAGGATTCTTTTTAGATTAAGACCCTGCGTAAACCTTTTTTACTGTCTCTTGTTGATACATATCCACCGTTGAGAAGGATGCTGACATCTTGGCATGTGGCCACGCCAGAACAATGCACGTACCTGGACACAAGGGGCTTCTTACAAAGGCCATTACTTAGGCCCGATTTATACCACAAAGACCGAATACCTTAGGGAGTGTTCGACGTCGCGAGTTTGGCCCTATATGCATCAGCTCCGAATCTTTGTCTTTGGTCAAATGTTGGGTTTGCCCGGCTCCTGTGTTTTGGTGCCTTATGTTCTGCTTTACCGGCTAAGGTAGCACTAGGTGAACTACTGTGATTGTGCCCTGGTTCATCCGGACGACCACCTGAGTAGAGAAAGCCGAAAACTGACTATCATGATGTAGCGTGAGACTGGTCAACCACTCGATGACCTGTTGGAATGTTAGAATTCCTCCGCCTTAACGAAGGGACATTTTCCGGCCAGGCATGTCCGCATCCCGGGATCGGTAGAGTGCGGAGCCACCAGGGGCTATCTAGTAGCCCCACTATCAAACTCCTATGGCTAAGTGAAAGTGCTAAAGCATTATAATCCGGTTGCCTCGGTCGCTCCGCTATCACCTCCTTAATAGGACCAAGACGTTGGGTTAAGTGTGAACGCGTGTTTTTGCAAGCACCTCCGCATTATATGCGTGGGGATTGAAGCCGACGACTGCAATCTTTCAGGTTATACACATGTGTACATAAATGGCCGCCCAGGAGGCATCATATTACTTTCAGGAAAAAGTATAAAAATAGCCTTATAAAAATCTATAAAAGCATTTCCCTTACAATGAGATTACATATCACTCAAACATAATATTTTTTGAGCACTGGGTCTCTATCAAACGAGCACCCTCAAGAACTTCTTCAAAGTAGTGCTCAGCAGCCCTTCGACCTATGGTCGAATCCCGCGCTGCAACAGTGGTGGCATCCATCTCTGCCCAGCATGCTTTAACACGGGAAAAGGCCATCCGTGCGCCCTCTATGCACGCCGACCTCTTCATCGCATTAATGCATGGCACCACGTCAAGGAACTGCTGCACCAAGCTGAAATAGTTGTTCGGTTTCGACCTTTCCAGCCATAGCTGATCCACAACAGACCTCATGGAGAGTCCGGACAACCTATTTAGTTCGGCCCATTCGGCTAATTGGTCAGACAATGAAAGCGGATGCTCAGGAGAATGGAATTTTCTCCAAAACAGCTGGTCTACTTCACGGTCCGTCTGACCCTGGAAGTACTTGGCCGCATCGGCAACGCTCGCTGCCAAATCCATATACACATCCTCCCAACTCCACAGCCGATCCAGAGGGGCATACCGTGGATCTCCGAACTTCCTCCGCAACATAAAGGATTTCCCAGCTACAATATCCCTGGCTTCCCGCAGCTCCTCCTTATTTTCCCTCATAGCAGAGCGGAGGTCTTTTCCCGTCGCAGCAGCCTTCTCAAGGTCCGATGCCTTCGCCTGGTTTTCCTTTTCAAGAACCCGGCAACGGTCGCCGGCGGATTTTAATTCTATGGCCATCTTGGCCATCTTATCTCGACTCTCGCCATGCGCGGCCTTCTCAGCTTGCAACTCTTCGGCCGCCTTCAAAGCAGCCGCGTTACCCAACCTCGCTTGTTCCTTGGATCGGGCAAGTTCTGCCCGCAAGGCTTCAACAGTGGCAGCTCCATTTGCAGTCACAACACACAAAAGATACTGGCATCATGCTGCTCTTCCTATGTGGCGTTTACCAGATAATGACACTTACCCTGTGCCTCGTCAAGCCTTTCGTTAACAAGATCGATGTCGGTGTCTGCCGCATCCAACTGCCGTTCTAAATGGGCAAACTCGCTAGTCCGGCTAGCCACCGGAGCTTCCATCACCTGCACATAGAGGCAGTATGGTTATTACCTGGGAATATGATCCTCTGTTCGTCGTTGTTTCCGATGATGACCAGAGTCTCAGGGGCTACTATCTACACAGGGCACACCTAGCATGTGCAGGACTATCATACATTATTTTACGTACCTCAAAGCCTGTCAGTAGACTCATAAAAGCTTTATGCAATCCACTTTCGGCGGACGTGATTCTCTCCATCACCGTATTCATCAGCACACGGTGTTCATCTGAGATGGCCGCTCGCCCCACCAACTCCCTCAGAACATCCGATCGCACACTAGACGGTGCCGGAGTCTTTTTTCTGCTCTCTTCGGGAGCCGGACACTAGGAGCTTCGGGGGTCAACAGGATTATCTTCTGGCCTTGCCGGACTCGGAGAGGCCCTCCGCGACGACACTTCAGGGTCGCACGCTTCCGGAGCGGAGGAGTCCGGAGGAGGCATTTCGCTCTCCATCATCTATGGAAGAAGATCCCCTGAAGATGAGCTCATTTGAGAGGGGCTAAGGCCCGAACTGCAAATATACATGCGGTGATTATTTTCTCAGAAGGAAAAGATGGCATATCTGTACTATTAAAGTATTTAGGGTCACTTACAACTCGTGGGAGAATTGATCCCCCCGCGGACTTTGTGCGGCAATAGCACCCCCCAAGGTAGGACCCTCTGTGGAAGACTTCTTCTCCCGTTTGGAAGCTTCGGCTTCCAAATCCCCAGGCGCGGTCCTTTTCCTCTTCCGGTCGTCTTCCTTCATGGAGACGCTCGCTCCCTCGGTTAGAATGGGCAGCGTTGGGGGCCCGCGTCCGCCCTTATTATCCTCCACAGTATCTTCCTTCAAGGGCTCCAGGCAAGGTGCGATCTGGAGCATCTTTTCCAGTACCGGATTTTCCAAACCCTCAGGGAGGGGGGCCGAACACCGAATCAACTTCACCTTTGTTAGCCAGTCCTGATCAAAAAGCGAACTCTCAGAAATAACTTCGTAACAAATAAGAGACAATATGTTCAGCTGGAAGATTTCTTACCTGTTCGGCGGCGCGGGTACTGCTCAGGCCCACGTCCTCGGTGATTTCCGGACACTCTACCTGAGGTCCGAAGAATGACTTTTACATCTCCTCGTGCGTCAGGCCGAGGAAATTTTGAATGGCACACGGTCCCTCAGGATTGAACTCCGACAAGCGAAGGGGCCAGCGTTTGCAAGGCTAGACTTGACGAACCAGCATAACTTGTGTTACCGCAACCAAACTGAAATCTCCATTGAAGAGATCATGAATGCGGCTTTGCAGTATAGCCACATCCTTGGCTGGACCCTAGCTCAATCTTCTGCTAATCCATGACATCAGTTGTGGTCAAGGGCCTGGGCGGAAAACAGGGGCGGCCGCCCACTTGGCACTTCTAGGAGTCGTCATGTAGAACCACTCCTGTTGCCACAATTCAGACACCTCTGGAATGGAACCTTTGGGCCATGGAGCTCCCGTCATCTTGCGTATTGAGGCACCTCCGCACGTCGCATGTTGCCCCTCGATCATCTTCGGCTTTACTTCAAAGGTCTTGAGCCACAGGCCAAAGTGAGGGGTAACCCGGAGGAAGGCCTCACACATGACAATAAATGTCATGATATGAAGAAAGGAGTCCGGAGCTAGATCATGGAAATCTAGCCCGTAATAAAACATCAGGCCCCTGACGAAAGGATCCAGAACAAGGCCTAGACCTCGAAGGAAGTGAGAGACGAACACGAAGATCTTGTTGGGTTCGGGGGAGGATATGGCCTGCCCTCGGGCAGGCAGCCGATGCGGAATCTCGGCGGTCAGATATCTGGCCCCCCTCAACTTTTGATGTCTTCTTCCGTGACGGAGGAAGGCACCCATCAGCCTTGAAGACTAGATTCGGACATGACTAAAGGTTCGGAGCACCTGAACCTGAACTTTGGGCGCTTGAGCTTGAGGTGGGGGAAGGTTTCGATTGAGCGTGGGAGGGAAAAATAAAAGCCTTGACCCTTTATAAAGAGGGTGAATATCAAGCGTCCTCTCCGTATCCGTTTGGGCATGCCTATAATTTAGGAGTCCTAGAAGCGGTTGGGTTACCCATGCCCGTATTGATGAGAATCCCGGAATAAGGGGACACGATCTCTGCCTTAACAAGACGTGCCAAGGAAACCGCCTCGCATGACGCGCTGAGGTGGGGTAATAAAACGACTCGGATAAAGGCTTGGCTGTGGTGTGTCGCACTACGGAATACGTCAGCGGATTAGATTTATGTAAATATTATTCTCTCTATGGCAATATGTGGAAACTTATTTTGGAGAGCCCGACACTATCTTTGTGTTCAAAATCTTCTATGTAGTACTTGGAGGAGGAACCCGCCTTGCAATGCCTGGTTCAGGGGCTACTGAGGGAGTCCTGGATTAGGGGGTGTTCGGATAGCCGGACTATACCTTCAGCCGGACTCCTGGACTATGAAGATTCAAGATTGAAGACTTCGTCCCGTGTCCGGAAGGGACTTTCCTCGGCGTGGAGGGCAAGCTTGGCGATACGGATATACAGATCTCCTTCCATTGTAACCGACCTTGTGTAACCCTAACCCTCTCCAGTGTCTATATAAACTGGAGGGTTTTAGTCCGTAGGACAACATACACAACAACAATCATACCATAGGCTAGCTTCTAGGGTTTAGCCTCTCTGATCTCGTGGTAGATCTACTCTTGTACTACCCATATCATCAATATTAATCAAGCAGGACGTAGGGTTTTACCTCCATCAAGAGGGCCCGAACCTGGGTAAAACTTCGTGAACCCTGCCTCCTGTTACCATCCGGCCTAGACGCACAGTTCGGGACCCCCTACCCAAGATCTGCCGGTTTTGACACCGGCAATCATTCTTGTATGTTTTACATTCATTTTATAGTAATTTTATATCATTTTTTGGTACTAACCTGTTGACATAGTGCTCAGTGCCAGTTGCCGTTTTCTGCTTGTTTTTCACATCGCAGGAAATCAATACCAAACGCACTCCAAACTCAGCGAAATTTTTTGTGGATTTTTTCGGACTACAAGACATCCAGTGGGCCAAGAAAGTACCTGAGGGGAGCTCCAAGGGGAGCACAACCCACCAGGGCGCGCCTGGGAGCCCATGCACGCCCCAGTGGGTTGTGCATAACTCGGTGGCCTCCCGCACTGCCTCTTTCCTCTATAAATACCCCAATATTCCAGAAACCCTAGGGGAGTCGACGAAAATCAATTCTAGCCGCCGCAAGTTCCAGAAACACTAGATCCAATCTAGACACCATCTCGGAGGGGTTCATCATGTCCATTGGTGCCTCTCCGATGATGCGTGAGTAGTTCTATGTAGACCTACGAGTCTGTAGTTAATATCTAGATGGCTTCCTCTCTCTCTCTCTCTTGATTATCAATACAATGGTCTCTTGGAGATCCGTATGATGTAAGCCTTTTTGCGGTGTGTTTGTTGGAATCCGATGAACTTTGAGTTTATGATCAGATCTATGTTTTTATCCATGGAAGTTATTTGAGTACACTTTGATATCTTATATGCATGACTGATTATAGCATCGTATTTCTTCACTGATATTTGGGTTTTTGTTTGGCCAACTTGACCTATTTATCTTCCAATGGGAAGAGGTGCTTTGTGATGGGTTTGGCCTTACGGTGCGTGATCCAAGTGACAGAAGGGGAAATGACCCGTATGTATTGTTGCTATAAAGGATAAAAATATGGGGTCTATTTCTACATAAATAGATCTTGTCTACATCATGTCATCATTCTTATTGCATTACTCTGTTTTTCCATGAACTTGATACACTAGATGCATGCTGGATAGCGGTCGATGTGTGGAGTAATAGTTGTAGATGCAGGAAGGAGTCGGTCTACTAATCTTGGACATGATACCTATATAATGATCATTTCCTGGATATCGTCATGATTATTTGAAGTTCTATCAATTGCCTAATAGTAATTGTTTTCCCACCGTTTGTTATTTTTCTCGAGAGAAGCCACTAGTGAAATCTACGGCCCCAAGGTCTCTTTTCATCATATTTTCCTTTGCGGTTTATTTTCCTTTGCTTTTATTTTCAGATCTACTAAACCAAAAATACAAAAATACCTTCTTGCACTTTATTAATTTTGTGATCTATTTATCCTATCTATCACAACTTTATCGCGTCTTCTCGCAAATTCGAGGCATCGTTACCCGAAAGGGATTGACAACCCCTTTAACACGACGGGTTGCGAGTATTTATTATTTGTGTGAAGGGGCTATTTACGTTGTGTTTCTTGGTTCTCCTACTAGTTCGACAACCTTGGTCTCATCACTGAGGGAAATACCTACCATCGTTGTGCTGCATCACCCATTCCTCTTTGGGAAAATACCGATGTAGTTCAAGCAGGCATCACATCGCCGGAACCACCACCGCCTCGCCCACCTCTGTTCTTATTCGGTTGCCACTCGTCGCCATCACTCCACCACTCTCCGGTGCCTCATTTGCCTCTGAATGGGTGTGGTTCTCCACCCTGAAGCCACCGGTGCCCGTGCCTTGGCTTGAGGTGGCCGCAGTAGCCTATTCCATCGCCGGCGCCCGCCCCATGTTCATTTGTGTAGTTCGCCGCCCCCGCGTCCTCCCACCTCCCCGGTGTGCCCGTCCCCTCTGGATGGGTGCGACCGACTGAGCCACGCCCGCCGGTGGCCTCCACCTGGCCGGACCTGGCCGGAGCCGCCCAGGCCCCTCGCCGCGCCCACCTCCCCTACTCCTCTGTTTCGGTCGAACACTGGCAGGAGGAAGGAGGAAGACGATGACGCATGGGACCCACCCCATGCCAGTGGGCCCCATCCGTAAGTGACCCCACCCTGGGCCCGCTCGTTTTAAGTGAAGACGATTTTTTGAAATGTGTTTTTTCTTTGGGAAGGCATATTCTGGTGAACCTTCAGTCAAAAATACACTTTCACTTCTCTGAAAGCGTACTCTGGTTCTACTGCGGCTCAAAATACGCTTCATCTGTTCTGAAAACATAGTCTCTGAAATGCGTTTTCTGTTTTTTGGCCCAGGGACCTGTTTGTCGGGAAACTTTTTACAGATTGGTCCCTGGTGTTCAATCTCTCATAACTCCGCAACCATAACTCCGATCGAGGTGAAACCAACGCCACTTCTTCATCTCGTCGAGACCTCTCCGTTGTGTCCACTTTCACTAGGTGGTACCACAGTGAAAATGACCATTTTGTCGTTGCTTCTAATCTGCCCCTTCGAGAGAGAAGAACGTCCGACGTTTCGTTCCGCGGCTTCACCGCACTTCTTCCCGGAGTCTCTGTCACCCCCAGGCAAGCCACAACAACCACTTGCATGATAGTCATGTAGTAGCCATGGTTTCTACTTCAATATTTAATAAAGGTTTGCCCGTTATCTTCCTGCTTGTTTGCTACTATTGTCGATGTTTCGGTTATGCTCATGGTTTCATGTTCACCTTCATGCTATGTTCCGGTGCATCTTGTTATCTTGTACTACTCACTAGTATCATTTTCATATGTGATGCTTGGTAGTAGTAGTACATCCTGGTAGTAGTGATGTTCGTTCTAGTGCATGTTATAGCCTGTTATCCAGTACCATTGTGGTGCGTGTTCCTTAGCACGTAGTTGGTTACATTACTAGGAAAAGGCCTACTAATGGCGCACCAGTTTTGCCTACTAATGGCGCATCACTGGTGCGCCATTAGTAGCACGCCACTAGTAATTTTTACTAATGGGGCACCATTGGTGCGCCATTAGTATCTGGTATACTAATGGCGCACCATCCAGTGCGCCATTAGTATATACCACCATGCGCCATTAGTGTGCCTCCCAGGGGCCATATTTAACCATGTGCTTTGGCACACTAATGGCGCACTGCAGATAGATGCTCCATTAGTATACTTGGCATACTAATGGCGCATCACTACAGAGTGCGCCATTAGTATGAATCTTAGGTTTTATTTTTTTTACTTTTCTGATTTTTGCACATGTTACAAAATATATTATTTGACAGAATATAGACAGTAGCACACAGCAACAGCAGATTCATCGAATACAATAGAATATTAGTCTCCGAATACAATTCATCATATTAGTCTCCGAATTCAAAAGACCGAACAAAGATAAAACATTATAAGTCTCGAGAACGCGAGTATCGAGTTTGTCGGAAGTAATACTAATCCTAACAAGTCCTACTAATCATCATCATACAACTTCTACTCGTTATTCATAACAAGTCATATGATCATCATCTTGATAGTCATCGAACCAACCCTACTTAATTGTTCTTAGCACATGATCATCAGTATTAGGTAGGACCTAAATACCCTCTTTAAGCTAAAATAGCATAAAACAATATAGACCCTGACTCTCCATTATGGAGAATGGAGAACATCCTGTCTCCAATTCTTGCGCTTCGCTTCCTTTTGCTTCCAAGAAGCTCCTTACGACTGTCCATACATTTTTTCCATCCTTTGATTCTCTTGTCTCCACTTCTTTTAGAAATCTTGTATGGACAGTTGAGATTCGTAGGACGACCTGGCTGTATGTTCAAAACATTAACACTACCTTTCTAATACATCATATGAGGCACACAATTCTCTGGGATTATCTGTTGAAAAACATAGTAATAACTTCATAGTTAGCAATGATGTACTAGTTTTACAAGTATGCAAAAGATGCACGGATGTCGTAATAGTAAAAATCTTACCAAGGTATCTCCATGGTAGTTACCGTAGTTGAACACATGCACTAGTGGCACGTATTTACCATAATGTTGAGGAGTTTGTTTGTGGATAATGTAATTCTCAATGTCAGTACAAAATCCGACCAGATGATTTTTCTCCTTGTAAGTTGTTAATTCGGAGCCATCGGTGTAGTGGGTTTTGTCTACCATCTCCCGCACATTCTTTGAACAATAAAAATAAGTTGTCAATGGAAATAAGCTGTCAACTATTTTGGAATAAACAATATAAATTAGCTAATAACTATGTTTGAGAAACTCACATAGCGGTAGAACTGGAGGCGTATCAACAAGGACCCAAATGTCCATATTGTCTTGGTTGATGTCAGGATTACCAAGATCCATGGTGATAAGCATACCCTCATCAAAACCATACATCTTGCAAAATGCTTCCCAATTTTTGCAACCAAAATGGGTTACGCTCTCAGAATTATATAGATTTACTTCAAAGTCCACATCGTGATGAGTCCTTAGGTGAATTTTCTTTGTTTCAGAAATTTCATGGTCTTCAAAATCCATCCTCTCCAAGACATAGCGTCTTGCATGGCATGGGATAAGCTATACTCGAATTGTAAAAGATGAAAATTACACGTTGAAATAGTTAAAGTCATGCTTAATTATGAAAATAACACTTGTCGTTGTTGTGTACCGTTTCAACTTCGAAGGTCTCCTCGAGCTTAATGCTGAAGCGCCGATCATCGTCCAGGTGAGGCATGTCGCACAGACCTCGATCGTCGTGGCACCAGTCGCACTCCGCCGGGAGACTTTTGTCATCCAATGATGATGAATACATATCCTACGTTCATAATTCAAAACTACATCGTTTAGGGTTTGTCGACACCGAGGCATCCTAAAAGCTAAGCTTTTATCATTTAGGGCTTGTCAATGCTGAGGCACCCTAAAAGCCTAAGCTTTCATCATTTAGGTTCTTATCGACACCGAGGCACCCTAAAAGCCAAGGTTTTATCATTTAGGGTTTGTCGACGTCGAGGCACCCTAAAAGCCTAAGCTTTCATCATTTAGGTTTTGTCGACGCCGAGGCACCCTAAACGCCTAAGCATACATAATTTAGGTTCTCCTCGACACCGAGGCACCCTATAGAAGCGAAGTTAAGTTTTCATCATTTAGGGTTTATCGATGCCGAGGCACCCTAGGTTGGGCCTAATCACTTGGCACTAATCACTTGGCTCTATTGCCACCTATGTTGGGTTTATCATCTAGGGTTTATCGATGCTAACGATAATTCTAAGTTGGGCCTAATCACTTGGCTCTATTGCCACCTATGGTTTAATGCAGCAAGAATGGCGGGGCAGTTGATCCTACTTAACTAAGTACTAAGATACCCCGACCCATGCATTAGTCGCAAGTACCCCATATGTCCTATTTTTAGCAAAGTCATGCTAAAATTCACGGAAAATTTCAGCATGACCTTTGCTAAAAATAGGACATATGGAGTACCCGAATTTGCCGGAACGGAAGTTAATCGACATTCCGGCAAACTCAAGGGCCTCTTGGGGTACCTGCAAATTCATTACCCCACCCCCACCTAGCTGCAACCCCACAACACCCCACAATATCATCACGACACGATGGTCGGAGACAAAACCCCCCAATATCATCAAAATACTCCAGTTATGAAGTAAAATTCCCGAAGTGTTCCAGGAGTAGAACCTGAAGTGTAGGCAGTGGCTTCACCTATGTGCATAAAAATCATAAAAATTCAAAATCATTTGAAACCTGATCACTAGTCATAAAATTTCAAAATCATTCAAAATCAAAATCTACTAATTAGTTCTTGTGCTCATCCAGTAGCAACATCTTTCATACATGATCAGTAGTCTTGTACCAAATTTTTATTTAAACTGAATTTGCAAATCAACAAGAGCTCTACTAGTTTTAGACTAGATTTACACTAAATACAGTAGAGTATTTGACCAGTAGTCATGTGAACTCTTTGAATTTGTAAACACTTCCAAACTTGAGCATTCAGAGTTCACAATTGCAAAAAATGTCCCTTGTTCCTGAACTTGTATTGTACTCCATTCATTCAAGCAGAAGGAAACAATTATTGTTGATACTCATGTGCTTCTTTCCAAATAATTTTATTTATTCAGAGTTTGGGAAATTTTGAACAAAAAAAGAACGCAAGATACAGACTGAATTTGATGTTCAAAAATAACTGATAGTAGCATGCTATGGTACAGATAAAGTTGTATCATAGTAACACATGGTAACATTTCTAGAATCCAAATTGAAACAATAAATCACAGCTAGCTAGCAACTGAAAATCAAATTGGCACTTTTTCCAAACTCATACATGTCTTCTCTTTTTGTAGCATCAGTGCTCACCTCAATGGATTAACTGAATTTTCTACAAACACCAAGTACTAGGGCACACAAAAGTTCTGAAATTTGTGTGCCTAACTGAATTAACTGAATTTTTAGTAACCAAATAAACTGAATTTTCAAAACTGACAAATATTAATAGGTTGACTATAGCAAATCCAATTTGCATTCTTCACTACACATAATTTACAATAATCCGAGGGGACAAATACAGCACTAGAAAAGTCAATTCAGGTTTATCTGAATTGGCAGCTACAGTGATGCCATTTAAAGCTAGCTAGAGGGAAAAGCCATTTAAAAAAATCCTCTCATCTCATATGAGGAGTGTTAATCCTAAGACTAATAGTTTGTTGTGCAGTACAGCTACAGTGATGCCCTGTCCATTTTGTCCCTCCCCAACTAGATACTAGAGTAGCACTGTTGATGCCCTGTTCTTGCTGAACTTTATGACAGTATATACAACAACTTATCCTCTTAAGCCAAAACAACTTTCTAAAAGACAGATGCAACTTGTTGAGCTAATTTTGAGCAGAACTCCTTGAGGAACTAGCAGCAGAAGGTACGGAACTAGCAGCAAGCTTGTATTATTGCTTACTAAGGTATTGAACTGATCAGAACTTCAGAACAATGAGCTTTACATACTAATTTTAGAGGGATTTGAAGCTAATTTGACCTAAATTCAAGAGGGATTTGACCTTATTTTGCATCTACACTAGCCCCTAATCCATGGCTAGAGCTATTAGTAGGAACACATGGTAGAGTAATTAGGCAGTCTTGAGGAACCCAAATCCATGGCTGCTAGATCGAATGAAACAAGGAGGGGAGTTGGGGGCACCTTCACCTTGGGTGGCTGAACGACGGCGCCGTGGATTTAGAGGTCTAGGTGGAAGAAGCCCTTGATTGCGGCGACTGTGGTGGTTGGGTGCACCCCTCCTGCTCCTCCTCCTCGAGCAGGTCAAGGTCAGCGGCTACACAGTGAGGAGAAGGCCCTCCTCTCCTCTCCGGGCGTCGTCCTGGTCACTTGCCAGCGCGGTCTACCTGTAGAGACGAGACAAGAAGGGGTCAGGGGTTTGGAGTGGAGGGGGGCTTACGAGCAGAGGAGGACGGGCGGAGGAGGAGTGGGGCTTACGGGCAGAGGAGGACGGGCGGCGGCGCAGTAGGGGCGGCGGAGGTAGGCACTGCTGGGCTCCTATGCCGGCTACGAGGCAGCGGAGGCTTCAGACGGCTGGGTGCGCCGCGGCGTCGGGCTGGCAGTCGTGGCGGCAGGCGGGGGAGGGAAGGGGGATCTGGCGAGGGAGAGGGAAGGGGGGATCGTGCGAAGGGCTATCCAGCTAGACACTATAGCAATGGCGCACCACCCTCTGGTGCGCCATTAGTAGTTTTTTTTTCTGATAACAATGGCGCACCCTCCTCTGGTGCGCCATTAGTAACTTTTTTTTCTGACAGCAATGGCGCACCCTCCTCTGGTGCGCCATTAGTAACATTTTTTTCATTATTTCTTGTTGCATCTAATAATTTGTTTTTATCAAATTTGTTATTTTCATGAGGACTAGAACAGAAGATATCATCAAATATCATCATTTTTTTTTAAAATATCATCAAATTTGTTTTTTATTTTTAATTGAAAATATCATCAAATTTGTTATTTGAAGATATCATCAAATTTCTTATTTGAAAATATAATCAAATTTGTTATTTAAAAATATCTTCAAAAAGTGGGGGAGGGTGCGGGTGTCGGCGGCAGCGGT
>NC_041382.1:277290686-277437449 GCF_002162155.2 Triticum dicoccoides | reverse complement strand
GGAGAGGGTGCGGTGGGTCGGCGGCGGCGGTGGAGCGGGGGAGGGTGCGGTGGGTCGTCGGTGGCGGTGGAGCGGTGAACTTCTTTATTATTATTTTTTTAAAAATTAAGAGGGGAGAGGAGGCGCGGGTGGGATCGAGATCGAGATGGAGGGGGAATCGAGATCGAGATGGAGGGGGATCGAGATCGAGATGGAGGGGGATCGAGATCAAGTGTCCTCATGAATATTCAATATTTTATCATATTGAATATGAAAAAATATCATCAAATTTGAAAAAATATTCATGAATTCAAAAAGTACCCATGAAATTTAAAAATATTCATGATATCAAAAAGTGCCCACAAAATTTAAAAATATTCATGATATCAAAATATATACTAATGGCGCACTTCTACAGGGTGCACCATTAGTAGTTTAAACTAGTAATGGCGCACTGTGAGGCGGTGCGCCATTAGTAGTTTTGCAAAAAAAAAGAATAAAAAAAATTCAGTACTGGCGCACTCCATGTCTGGTGCGCCATTACTAGTTAGAACTAGTAATGGCGCACTTCAGTAGGATGCGCCATTAGTATGTATGTAAAAATAAAAAAAATTATCACTAGTGGCGCACCTATTTTCTGGTGCGCCATTAGTATATAGTAGTGGCGCACTACTTCCCTGGTGCACCATTAGTGTCAATCCTATCTATAGCCCTTTTCCTAGTAGTGTTACATGCTTACTTAGTAGTATTCTTGTTACGTTCTCGCATGGTATTTTGTTTCTGATAATAGTGATCAAGCTATGCTCATGTGTAGTGTTATACTTGAAGGAAATATGCCCTAGAGGCAATAATAAAGTTGTTATTTTATATTTCCTTATTTCATGATAAATTTTTAGTATTCAAGCTAGAAACATATTAACCGGAAACTTGATACATGTGTAGATATATAGACAAAATACCGTGTCCCTAGTAAGCCTCTACTAGCCTAGCTCGTTGACGAAAGGTGGTTAAGTTTCCTAACCATAGACATGTATTCTCATTTGATAAACGGGATCATATCATTAGGAGAATGATGTGATGGACAAGACCCATTCGTTAGCTTAGCATTATGATCATTCAGTTGTGTTGCTATTGCTTTCTTCATGTCAAATACATATTCCTCCGACAATGAGATTATGCAACTCCCGGATACCAGAGGAATGCCTTGTGTGCTATCAAACGTCACAACGTAACTGGGTGATTATAAAGATGCTCTACAGGTATCTCCAAAGGTGTTTGTTGGGTTGGCATAGATCGAGATTAGGATTTGTCGCTCCGAATATCAGAGATGTATCTCTGGGCCCTCTCGGTAATGCACATCATAAGAAGCCATGCAAGCAAAGTGACTAATGAGTTAGTTGCAGGATGATTCATTAAGGAACGAATAAAGAGACTTGTTGGTAACGAGATTGAACTAGGTATGAATATACCGACGATCGAATCTCTGGCAAGTAACATACCAATGACGAAGGGAATAACGTATGTTGTCATAATAGTTCGACCGATAAAGATATTCCTAGATATGTGGGAGCCCATATGAGTATCCAGGTTCCACTATTGGTTATTTACCGGAGAGGTGTCTCAGTCATGTCTACATAGTTCTCGAACCCGTAGGGTCCT
Source organism: Triticum dicoccoides (assembly GCF_002162155.2). NCBI lineage: Eukaryota > Viridiplantae > Streptophyta > Magnoliopsida > Poales > Poaceae > Triticum > Triticum dicoccoides. Next base: position 277,435,811 of record NC_041382.1, on the reverse strand, counting down.
CATGCTTAACATTTGATGACGATTTTGTATTATATGAGTTATGTGATTTGGTGATTGAATGTTGTTCGGAGTCCCGGATGAGATCACAGACATGACAAGGAGTCTCAAAATGGTCGAGAGGTAAAGATTGATATATAGGATGATAGTATTCGGACACCGAAAGTGTTCCGGAGGGTACCGGGTACATATTGGGTCACCGGAAGGGGCTCCGGGCACCCCCGGCAAAAGATATTAGCCTTATGGGCCAAGAGGGGACACACACCTGCCACAAGGGGCTGGTGCACCCCCACATATGGGCCGGCCAAAGGGGACAAGGAAAGATAGGAAGGGGAAAGGAATAGTACGAAGTACTACTTCCTTCTCCCCCCTTCCTTCCCTCTCTGACACTTATGGAAAGGGGGGCGAATTGGAAAAGGAACCCCAAGTAGGATTGCTCCTACTTGTGGTGCCCCTGCTGCTCCCGTCCCTCTCCCACCTATATATACATGGGGAGGGGGCCACTAGAAAACACATCAACATCTGTTAGCCGTGTGAGGCGCCCGCCCCCACAGATTACACCCTCGGTCATATTCTCGTGGTGCTTAGGAGAAGCCTTGCGCGGGTCACTTCACCATCACCGTCACCAAGCCGTCGTGCTGACGGAACTCATATACTCCCTCGACACTTTGCTGGATCAAGAGTTCGAGGGATGTCATCGAGATGAACATGTGCAGAACTCGTAGGTGGCATACGTTCGGTACTTGATAGGTCGGAATGAGAAGAGGTTTGACTACATCAACCGCGTTGTCAAACGCTTCCACTTTCGTTCTACGAGGGTATGTAGACACACTCTCCCCCTCTTGTTGCTATGCATCTCCTAGATAGATCTTGCGTGGGCGTAGGATTTTTTTATAAATTGCATGCTACGTTCCCCAACAATACTTATGCAATGCTCATTTGGATATATGCTTCGTTGTTGTTATGCTCGATGATTATGTTGCACCTCCATGCTTATGTTGATATCATGTTCATCATTTTAGTTGCATCATGTTTTTTTCATATGACTCGGCATATTGCATTCAAGTTTAATCGGATAATAATGAACTTGAACAACTGTTGGCTGAGTCATGGTGCCACCAAATCGAGCTGACCAGTGCAGCCATACTTGCCTTATGGGGGGTCCTAACTGGGTCTATTGTCATGTCTCTCGTCAGTGACTCCAAAGAGGGAAGGTTATGGGCACATGCTACCCTAATCAGGTAGGCGGACGTAAGCCTTGTGAGCCCGAGTTTGGTTATGTGCACATGTCCCCATTTGCGATCCTTTATTATTTTGCCACGACGGTGGCCGTTGGGTGTCATTGGTTGACACGGGGCCACCCAGGACTTAGCCCAGAGAGGAGTTGGTCGGAGTGGCTGGGAGAGTATCATGGGCAATAGATCTGTTTTGTCGGAATGTCATTGGTCCACCTGAATGGGAGTGCAAGGCCATGGGTTCCGTGGTGTGGGTACAGTGTACTAACCTCTGTAGAGTGTGTGTTTAATCTATCTATAGACGCGCCTGCGGATAAGGGCCCAGTTCGTAGTCGGTCACACTATGAGCCAACTGTAATAATAACTTGATTAATCATAACCCCGGTTTGGTGATGAGAAAGAGATTGGTTGTGATCGAGAGAGGATCATGAAGGTATCGTGGATAACAAACTTGGTTGATTTTGATGTGATCAGGAGATGATCATGGTGGTATCGTGGATATCGAAGTTGGTTGATCTTTATGTGATCATGAGATGACCATGGTGGTATCGTGGATACCGATGTGTGGTAAAGTGATGCATGTGTTGGTTACGAGGTAACCTGAGCAGAGTAAGATGGTGCATGATAATGTTAGCCTGTGGCATGTAGTATCATCATGTTCATGTGCTCTTGCCATGCTAAAGTTGTATCATGTTCAGTTTGTGCATGCCATGTTGGTTTGTTAGTATCATGTTCATGATTGATTTAACCTGCTAATGCCATGCCATTGTTTGTCTTGCCTACTTTTGGTTATTGTGAGCTTGCAAGTACATTCAATGTACTGACCTGGCATGTCATGCCAGTTTGCAGGTCCTCCCTGGATTGCTTGCTTATTTGGTGTGGTTCCTGTGTTTGCGAGCTGGGATAAACATTCCAGCCAGAGTCCCTGCGGATTGGAGTCCATCATCACTATTCGTTGTTCCACTACCAATTGTTGTTCCACTGCCTCGAGTTGTTACGTTGCTTTCATAGAGCAACATTGGTTGGCGTAGCATCACCGTGCTGATGTTATTCATTGTAATAACAGAGACCTTGTATTCATATTCGTGTTGTGATAGATAGCTGATTTGTTCTATGCTAAGAAGTGTCGTATTCTAGAAGACTTCACCTCGATCTCTGGGTTGGAGGTTTCCCTGAGCCGGGGTGCCACATTTTACCCAGGTACGGGTCACCCGGAGGTGTGATACCCTACTCCTGACATGGTGTATTGGAAATGTGTGAATAGTGTGTTTCTGATGTTTGTGATAGACAAAACTAAATGTTTGTGAATTTAGTTGTGTCTCTCATAGGTTGTGCACAAGTCATCTATTGAGTAGGAAGGCTTGTGCACAAGTCATCTATTGTGAATAGTCACCTTATCATACACGCTTTACAATCATGAACTATTTCTGATGTGGTACGCATCGTAAACGTTGCACCACATAATAGCGTGTGTGATAGTTATCATGTACGGCACTATTACGACGGTCCGATGTTTTGTAAACCTATGTGATACTCGTATGATGATTAGCTAATCTTCATAATATTTATGGTATATGCTTCAGGAGAAGTGAATGTGTGTAATTGTTTGCTTATCAAACACGTTCTATAATAGTGAATTGTTTGTGATGGGGCGCGCATCATAAGCGTTGCACCACGGAATATCGATAGTGATGCAATGCTAGAACAAATGAGTAGCAAGGATGGAGCGTTTGGGATATGCGAGATATCACAAACATTTATGTGAAGAATCCTATTTGGGAGACATGCCTGCAACACATACGCTTAGTTATGCAAAACGTATGCATTACTACTCCCAATCCCCCACAGTTTCTGGGTCGTGTGGAAAGGACCCCCCGCCATCGCCCACACTCACTTGGCGATGGTTCAAAATGCCATCGCGGAAAGGGATTAAAAACCATTTATATAATAGCTCGTTGTACTAGTGGAAGCATATTATTGAGAGTCTGCTTCTTTCTATACAATGTTTGTTGCCCACTAATGATGAATCACAGGGCCGAAAGAAATGCAATTCTGTGATGTCTCTCTATATGTGGCCACATGCATTTGTAAAATCAAGTGGGAACATGATAACCCACAAGTGCAGGGGATCGTTTGTAGCCTTTTTCGATAAATAAGGGTGTCAAACTCAACGAGGAGCTCAAGGTAGAACAAATATTCCCTCAAGTTCTATCAACCACCGGTACAACTCTACGCACACTTAACATTTGCTTTACCTAGAACAAGAATAAAACTAGAAGTACTTTGTGGGATAGGTTCGCAAGATAATAAAGAACGTGAAAATAAAAGTTAGGTGATGTTCTAATCAAAGTACAATTTAATATAGCGAGTATGGAAAAGTGGTGGTAGGATTTGCAGAATTTCCCCTAAGCACTTGACTAAGTTACTAGACTGATAGCAAGTTTTTATGTGGGAGAGGTCACTGTTAGCATGTCATCCCTTACTTGGAACTCTGTTCACTTATGATTTGAACTATTAGAAAGCATCCTCAACTACTAACGTTCATTAAGGTAAAACCCTACCATAGCATTAACATATATGTATAGGTCTCCCTTCAATCTCATATGCATCGATTTCTATGTTTAGGAAGAAGCTTTTGTCACCCTTGGCCTCCAATGCATAGTCCTATCAACATACTACTAAAGCTATGATGGCATCCACACGAGTGCTCATATGATGGGCACCAAAGGACAGCAACATAACCACAAGCAATTTAAACCAAGCCTAGAAATTCATCAACTACTGATGGGACAAAAAAATCTACTCAAGCATGATAGGATGGCAACACATCATTGGATAATAATATGAAGCATAAATGATAGAGGCAAAGGTGACCCGTCTTCTGATGAGATGGTGTCTCTCGTTTTTTCTGGAGTAGACTTTGACGATCTAACTACGTACATGCGAGGATGTCGTGCCTTAGAAATCGCTAAATCAACTCCGAGAGGTTATTGACCACGTCGTAGCATGATCAACCTGACCACGACGGTCTTTTCCCTGCATGCAAATTAAGAATAAGCGAGAAACTAAAATTGCAATCTGGATATTGCGAATATAAGAGGAACGCTTTATTGATCAAGGTGGGGTTCTATGACGTCTTTGTCTGGTCGTTGAACACAAACGAAGTACACGAAGTTGCAGCTATGGCGAACTTTAATCTAAACAAAACCCAAAGTCTAAACAACGCCCTAAGGGCTATATATATAGAGGATTAGGGAGAATTTCATGATCCCCTTGGGGAGGGGTCCGAAACCAACCCTAACTCTGTTTCCCCACACATACAGACTCTAAAAACAGCCTGTACTAAAGTATTTCGAAATTACATGGGCCAGGCCCAATAATAAGATGACGCAGCACATATAATAGCCTCTGGACAAAATTTATGAAGTAGTATCTTGTATATTTCGTCCAAACCTTCATGCACTCATTATGATGGCTTCAGAGTCCTGAAATCATCACTTGAGACTCCGTTCTTATTCCCCTTGTGCATGCCATCATCTCCATGCCTGATCTTGCTCCAATGTTCATCCTTCTTGTCCAAGCTAGGCCCTTCATTTGTAAGCAAAACAAACATATCCAATTTAGGCAACATCATATTCTCATGAACATTAGAATCATTACAAAGAAACGAAAGTACCTAGTAATTTAATTGTTGTGTGCAAGCTCTAGTAATTGGTCCATTATGTATAGCAGTAGGGGTTGTGGGTGTAACAATGGTATTGATGTCCCATCAGCCTCCCCTTCTTGAAATGAAGCCGTCCCCGACGGAAGCTCATCTTCCTCACCCAAATAAGGCTTCAAAATTGCAATGTTAAAATTGGGACTAACCCCAAAATATGCAGGTAGCTCAAGTTTATATGCATTATCATTTATTTTCTCTAGCACCTTAAAAGGACCATTAGCACGTGGCATTAGTTTTGACTTGTGCAAATCACTAAACCTATCCTTATGCAAATGTAACCAAACAAGATGTCCAGGTGCAAAGACAACATGTTTTCTACCCTTATCTCCAACGACTGTATATTTAGCATTCATGCGCTCAATATTTTCCTTCGCTAATTCATGCATTTTTAATATCAATTCAACACATTGTTTAGCATCAAAATTAACTTTCTCTCAAGATGGAAGAGGAAATAAATAATTGGGTGCACGAGGTAAGAAACCATACACAATTTCAGAAGGGCACATCTTCGTAGTAGAATGCAGTGAACGATTATAAGAAAATTCAATATGAGGCAAGCATTCTTCCCACATTTTCTTGTTATTCTTAAAAACAACCCTAAGCATAGTAGACAATGTTCTATTGACTACTCCAGTTTGTCCATCAGTTTGGGGGTGACATGTAGTACTAAAAAGTAGTTTAGTCCCAAACATAGCCCATAAGCATATCCAAAAGTGGCTAAGAAACATGTTCACAATCTAAAACAATAGTATTTGGCACATCATGCAAGCAAATAATTTCACGAAAGAACAAATCATCAACATTAGCAGTAGCATCGCTTTTATAACATGGTATAAAGTGTGCCATTTTTGAAAATCTATCCATGACAACAAATATGCTATCCCTCCCCTTCTTTGTTCGAGGTAAAACCAAAACAATGTCCATAGATATATCTTCCCAAGGAACACTTGGTACAGGCAAAGGCATATACAGACCATGAGGATTGAGTCGTGACTTAGCTTTTTGACATGTAGTGCAGCGACTAACAAAATGCTCAACATCCCATCTCATCTTTGGCCTAAATAAATGTGTAGCAAGTACATCCCCTTCTTCTTCACGCCAAAGTTTCCCATTAATCCTCCTCCATGCGCCTCCTACAACAACAAAAGACGAATGGAGCTAGCTGGGATGTGTAGCTTGTTAGCACGAAACACAAATCTATCATTAACGATGAACATGTTCTAAGTTCTCCCTTCTTTACAATTCTGCAATACATCTTTAAATTCAGCAACATGCACATATTGATCATTGATGGTCTCCAAACCAGATATTTTAAAGTCAAGTTGTGAAAGCATAGTATGGCGACGAAACAAAGCATCAGCAATAACATTTTATTTACCCTTCTTGTGTTTTATGACATAAGGGAAAGTCTCAATGAATTCAACCCACTTAGCATGTCCATGTTTCAGTTTTGCTTGACTTTTAATATGATTCAAAGATTCATGATCAGAATGTATAACAAATTCTTTGGGTCATAAATAATGTTGCCATGTTTCTAAAGTCCGAACAAAAGCATATAGGTCTTTGTCATAAGTAGAATAGTTTAGACTAGGCCCACTCAATTGTTCAGAAAAGTATGCAATACTTTTGCCATCTTCTAATGACACACCTCCTAATCCAATTCCACAAGCATCACATTCAAGCTCAAAAGTATTATTAAAATCAGGAAGTTGGAGTAATGGAGCATGTGTTAACTTATCTTTCAATACCATGAAGGCTTCTTCCTATGTGGTACCCCAAACAAAAGGCACATCCTTCTTTGTAAGCTCAATGAGAGGTGCAACGATGGTGCTGAAATCTCTCACAAAATGCCTATAGAATCTAGCGAGGCCAAGAAAACTCCTCACGTGTGTGACAATTTTTTCTTGCGACCAACTCTCAATAGCTTCAATCATGGCTTTATCAACTTCAATTCCCTGTGGAGTAACAACATAGCCAAGAAAAGATACTCGGTTGGTGCAAAAGGTGCACTTCCCAAGGTTGCCAAACAAACCTGCATCACGTAGCGCAATAAAAATAGCACGTAAATGTTCCAAATGTTCCTCCAAATATCTGCTATAAATCAGTATATCATTAAAATAGACTACCACAGATCATCCAATGAAAGCACGTAAAACTTCCTTCATTAATCTCATGAAAGAACTAGGTGGATTAGTTAACCCAAATGGCATGACTAACCACTCATATAATCCAAACTTAGTTTTAAATGTTGTTTTCCATTCATCTCCCAATTTCATACAAATTTGATGGTATGCACTACACAAATCAACTTTGGAGAATATTGTAGAGCCACTCAATTTATCAAGCATACCATCTACCCTTGGAATAGGATCACGATAATGAATAGTAATATTGTTAATGGCTCTACAATGAACACACATATGAGATGTACCATCCCTTTTTGGAACAAGTATAATAGGAACATCACAAAGACTAAGATATTCGTGTATATAACCTTTGTCGAGCAGCTCACGTACTTGACGCATAACCTCCTTCGTCTCCTCTAGATTGGTACGGTATGGTGCACGGTTGGGTAACGATGCAACGGAAATAAAATCAATTTGATGCTCAATCCCTCGAATAGGTGGTAATCACAGTGGCACGTCTTGTGGAAAGACGTCAGCGAACTCCTGCAAAATGTGTGAATAGAGATTTGTCTTCAATGACTAGACAAAGACGTCACAGAACCCCACTTGTAGCGACCTGACCTCTGACGGTCAAGTCTTTGTGTATCTGTGCCATCCCTGCATCAGTATGCTGGCACACACAGTACATTAATGTATATATCAAAGTGCAATCACATGTATAAATAACGTAAAACTGATATATATCTCATAATTCTCAGCGGAAACAAACAAATGGGTATGGAGTCCCTTCAACGCCATCGGCAGGTTGAGTGTAGACCGTAACCCAATCAACGAAACTCACTCTTCATATAAAATCTTGCAACATGATACGTTGCAGCCGTGTAGGTCAATACATTGAATATACCGACAAGATAATTGTAAGAAAAACAGATGATAAACTATAGTACATGCAATATGGCTTTGTGGTTCTGGGTCTGAGTTTTTTTGCATAAAAGCTGGTTTTATTTTTCCCTACATCAAAGGAATATTAGGAGTCTGTACTACAAAATTTCCTATCATGACATGGTTCCGCCAACCGATGTCTCATCACCCAAATCATCATAAGTTTGCCACAATTAAATTATCAGTCCGGTGTTGGGAGTTCCGAGATAGATCCAAGTCCATATGCTCAAATTATTCGTAACCGGGTACACGGCTAAACGTATAGGTTTAAACCCACTGCAGAGGTTTGTACACTTTACCCACAAGATTTGATCCCTCTTTTTACGTTCTCGCACTTCAGGGTGTTTGACAACAAGACAACCGAAACATGGTCTTCTGAAGAGTTCCCCTGACCACTGTCCGGTGCTCATCCAATCCTACTGTAGTTCTACATCTGCTAGCACCGTCCCAGTCAGAGTCACAACTAAGGTCAACCAAGCCAGTGCCCATAGTGACTTGCGGTTGCACAGGTAAGCTTCCGCGCATGAAGTATTCTTCCGTATCTTTGACTCTGGGTGAAGCTTTCCGCAAGATGTCATGGCGCTTCTCCAAGCATCCGGGCCATCCACTGGTTGCTCTAGGGTGCCCATCAACCGTCCTTCACCCAGTAGTGTGTATTGAATTCTTGTCTCGAGTCTCGAAAGCTTGAAGTCTTGAAGTCCTGAAGATGCAGTCCTTGCAGATGCCATCATGAATTTGTCCTCATTGACATAGAGTCCTCCATTCTCACACCACTCCTGAGCAATCATACCAACCCCGTCTACTATAGCGTAGCATTTAAACTATATAACGTCCTGGGCTTGATAATAGGGAGATGGGTTTCTACCTCATGCAATCTACTCAACTAAAGGTTCAATAACACTACTGGAGGGATTGTTGAAAGGTTGCTACTACATGCAAATAAAACATAGGTATGAAAAACATAATCAAAGTGAACTTGCCTGGTATTACTTGATGAAGATAAAAACGCTCTCGGAATCTTCGATAAACTATTCATCACCCCGAGAAAATCTATATAGTCAAACATTGTACTCACATAAGCAATAATCCTAGCAAACAATACTAGCAATCAAAATAACAATCAAAAAGCAATAAATAAAAAAATAATGAAGTCAAAGAAAACCAAATAGAATTCGAAAGGAAACTTCAAGAAAACAAGGGAGAAATCAACTCACACAATAACAGTCAATACTGTCCTAGCAACACTATCTTACTCTAATAGCTTTTATGCAACAACGAAATTATAATTCTATTGCAACAACAGAAAATAATTTACTAAATTGATAACTAGCAAAAATAACTAATATAAAAACTACTATAACTATCTAGTTCACACTAGAAAAACTATAACAACTAACAAAGCACTAAGACAACAATAGACAATACTAAAATAACTATGACAACTAATTTACTTCTAAATATAGAATCAATAACAACATATATTGAATTGGCAAAAAGAATTACTTTAAAACTAATAAAACTATTTTTGTTAACTATCACTATGAACTAAACAAACAAATACTAAAACAGTAGCTAAATACTAATAAATAACTACAAAAAATTATCTACCATAGTCTAACAGAAACATATGACAACATGTAAAAATTTACAAAAAGAATTAACTAAAAATAATTAAAAACACTAATTATATGACTAAAACAACTACATAAGCAAAACAATACTGTTTTCGCAATAAACCTAATTTAAAATAAACTAAAAATAAACTACTATATGCTACTGGATAGATAAAACAATAAGAAAACAATAGCAAAAAGAATCAATCAAAAATCTATTCTAGAATTCAGACTAGAGCCAAAACAGTGTTTGAAGCATATTTGAAATAAACCGGATTTAAACTACTCAAATTCAAAATTTCAAGTCACTAACAGAAACTTCACAAAATTTGCGACACAGTGAAATTGGAATCACTCAGAAACATTAAGCAGTCTAAAAGATACAAGCAATCTAAGATTGAAACATTTTCTGTTTTTAAAACAGAAAAGAAAATAATTTTTAAAAAAACACCCAGGCACTAGCTATGTAGCAGGCTGTAACTGGCCTACGGGGTGTGCGTTCTGTAACTAAGCTATGCTCGGCCGTATTATCACTAAAACATACATGTGTTTTTAATAAAATAAGCCAGCGAACCGGTCTAAACCGACGTAAACGGACTAATAGAACCGATCTACTAAAACCGATCCGACCGATCTAAACAAAAACCTATCTAAAAAACCAAAACATTTTTTTCTTAACTGAACGAACAGCGCTCGGAAGTACAGAGAAGAATAAACGTACGTTGGGACGATGGGGCGACTCGGCTCTGGTGGTTCCGGTGGTCGGGGGCAGTGGCGGAGGTGTCGAGTAGATGCGGTGGTGAGTCGCGGTTCTGGGGTGGCGACGGAGTAACTTGGGAACGTCGGACGGCTGCAGGGCGAGGTGACGAAACTCGGTGCTCCGGGTGCTCCGGCGAAGACTACGAGTTTGGTATGGCCTCCATAGATGGAGAGGGGATGCAAGACCTTGTCAAAACGAAACTAGGGATCGAGAGTCGTTGAAACACAAAAGAAGAAGACTTAAGATGACTCACCGGAGTGGGAAAATGGCGATGAACTGCAACGTCTTCGGCTAGATTGGAACGACGAGTACAAGCTATAGGGGTGGACTTGGTGAGGGTTTTCAAAAGGAATCGGTCTAAAGGTGTCGTGCCTATTTATCGAACATATTTCTTGGGCGAGGGGAAGGCTAGAGATAGGGTTTCCACAAAGATTGCACGCGGCGGCTGCTTGTACATGTACATGTAGATTTCTGTTCCGATACATGTATTGGGGAAGAAAAAGGTACGCGGGGCCAGTCATCAGGAGAGAAAGTCAACGAGGGAGGAGATCTAGGCGGGCGAAGGGAGGCAGCATATGGGGGAACGTGCGCTGGGCGCTCGGCCTCCTTTTTTTGCCTGAGCGCTCGGGCATTGCTCGTCTCGCTGGTTGCGGCAGGCCGCGCTAGCGCTGGATGGGCCGACTCGCCGCCCTGCTCGCTGGCCTGGTTGCGCAGTTTTCTTTTTATATAAAAATGTTTTCCTTTTTTCCACAGAAACAAAAGAGAAAATAAACCACAAAAAATAAAACTATTATATAGGCATATAATATATCGAAAAAAATCATAAAAAGATTTCCTAAAACAGGAACATATTTCCACATGCAAATAAAATTCACAAAAAGTCACAAAAATTCAAACATTGTTGATGTTGCAATAAAACCCAATAAAATTAATTTTTTTAAATACCAAAATGATTTGAAATTTTATTTTCTCATAATTTTCCATTGAAGGGGATCATTTTACCCTTATTTCTATTTATTTATTTTTAGGAGAAAAATACTGAAATAACTCCAAATTGAAAGGGTTTTCAAAATACCTTCAAAGGGACTTTCTATTTTACTCTTTTAAACATCCAACTCATATTTCATATAATTTGAAGAGGTCATTTTATCTTCTCTCATGAAAATCATTGAGTTGCATAAAGTTTCTGAATTTGAAATATTTCCAAATGGAAATTCAATTCTTTTCGAAACCCTTTTCATTTATTTAAATGGAAGAAGTCATATCATCTTCACTCTAGGGTTTTTGTGATGAAATGAATTTGAATTCATGGAGATCAAAGTGCAAAGATGAAAGTTTGGGAAAGTCATTTGATTCCCTCTCATTCAACTTTCAAAAAGTTTCTAATTCCACTCAATTTCACACAATCAGTCACACAACAATCAAACAAACAATCATAAATATTTATTTAATATAACATTCCAAAATTTAGAATTTTGGGATGTTACACCACTCCTTCCTTGGTGAAATAACCTACTCCTGCCTTGGTGTACTGGAAATGTGTGAATAGTGTGTTTCTGATGTTTGTGATAGACAGAGACGGAGGTGTAATACCCTACTCCTCCCTTCGTGTATTGGAAATGTGTGAATAGTGTGTTTTCTGATGTTAGTGATAGAGAAAACTAAATGTTTGTGAATTTAGTTGTGTCTCTCATAGGTTGTGCACAAGTCATCTATTGAGTAGGAAGGCTTGTGCACAAGTCATCTATTGTGAATAGTCGCCTTATCATACACGCTTTACAATCATGAATTGTTTCTGGTGTGGTACGCATCGTAAATGTTGCACCACAGAATAGTGTGTGCGATAGTTATCTTGTAAGACACTATTAGGACGGTCCAATGTTTCGTAAACCTATCTGATACCCATATGATGATTAGCTAATCTTCTTAATATTTAACGCATACGCTTCGGGAGAAGTGAATGTGTGTAATTGTCTGCTTATCAAACACGTTCTATAATCGTGAATTGTTTGTGATGGGGTGCACATCGTAAATGTAGCACCAGGAATACCGACTGGATGGGAATGCAAGCACAAATGAGTAGCAAGGATGGAGCGTTTGGGATATGCGAGATATCACAAACAGTTATGTGAAGAATCACGTTTGGGATACATGCCCGCAACACATACGCTTAGTTATGCAAAATGTATGCATTACTACTCCCTATCCCCGATGGTTTCTGGGTCGTGTGGGTAGGACCCCCCCCACTATCGCCCACACTTACTTGGCGATGGTTTAAAATGCCTCCATGGAAAGGGGTTAAAAATCGTTTGTATAACAGCTCGATATACTAGTGGAAGCATATTATTGAGAGTCCACTTCATTCTATACAATGTTTGTTGCCCACTCATGATGAATCGCAGCGCCCAAAGAAATGCAATTCTGTGATGTCTCTCTATGTGTGGTCATATGCATTTGGAAAATCAAGTGGGAGCATGATAACCCACAAGTGTAGGGGATCGTTTGTAGCCTTTTTTTGATAAATAAGAGTGTCGAACCTAGCGAGGATCTCAAGGTAGAACAAATATTCCCTCAAGTTCTATCGACCACCGGTACAACTCTACGCACACTTAACGTTTCCGTTACCTATAACAAGAATAAAACTAGAAGTACTTTGTAGGATAGGTTCGCAAGATAATAAAGAACGTGAAAATAAAAGTTAGGTGATGTTCTAATAAAACTACAATTTAATATAGAGAGTGAGGAAAAGTGGTGGTAGGATTTGCGGATTTTCCCCTAAGCAATTGACTATGTTACTAGACTGATAGCAAGTTTTTATGTGAGAGAGGCCACTGTTAGCATGTCATGCCTTACGTGGAACTTTATGCACTTATGATTGGAACTATTAGAAAGCATCCACAACTACTAACGTGCATTAATGTAAAACCCAACCATAGCATTAAGATATATGTAGGTCCCCCTTGAATCCCGTATGCATCAATTTCTATGTTTAGGAAGATGCTTCTCTCACCCTTGCCCTCCAATGCATAGTCCTATCAACATACAACTAACCATGTGGTGTGATCCACAAGCGCACTCGTATGATGGGCACGAAAGGACAACTACATAACCACAAGCAATTTAAACCAATCATAGCAATTCACCAACTACCTCTAGCACAACAAAAATCTACTCAAGCATCATAGGATGGCTAGACATCATTGGATAATAATATGAAGCATAAAGCACCATGTTCAAGTAGGGGGTACAATGGGTTGTCGGAGTGTGGACCGTTGTAGATAGATGGGGGAAGGTTATGAAGATGACGGATTTCTTGGAGTAGATCACTTTCACATGGTATTGCCCCGGCGGCGTTCTGGCGCAACCGGGATAGAGGGGGAGAGATATCCCCTCCTCCTTCCTCTTATTTGGCCTCCACCCTAGATGGGAGGAGGGTTTCCCCTCCAATCCTCGACCTCCATGGCGGAGGAAGGGCAAGAGACCCTCCAAGATTGGATCGGTCTCTCCGTTTCTCTTCTATTTAGTGAATCGCAGATCTGGCCCTTCACTGTTTCTTAAATACCTGGAGATCTATAACTCCGATTGTGCTGAAAGTTTTACACGATTCTTTTACATAAATTATATTTTTTGCACCAAAGAAGATCCCCAACCGACTTAAGGAGATCCCACAAGACACCTGGGTGTGCCAGGGGGTGCCTGGCGCGCCCTGATGGGTGGTGGAGGTTGTGGGCCTCCGTTGACGTTGATTACAACTCCCAAAAATCACATATATTCCAAATAATTCTCCTTCCATTTATCTCCGCTTGGACTTTGTTTGATATGTATTTTCTTCAAAACAAAAAACATGCAACAAACCGGAACTGGCACTGGGCACTGCATCAATATGTTAGTCCCAAAAATCATATAAAATGTTGTCAAAACTGTATAAAAGTTGTATAATATTGGCATGGAACAATCATATGGATACGTCGGAGACATATCAGAGCATTAACTGACCAACTAAATGTGTGCCTATTAACTAATATCATTATCATATCACATTCATATTTGAAGAAGTAAGCTTTGGACATAATATGGGTGTGTTGTTTAGCTTCAAGTGTGGACTGCTGCTAGTGCAACACAAAGCATTGATACATCCATTTTGCATCATGCTTTTATATCAATATTTATTGCAATATGGGCTGTTACTACACATTATGTTACAATACTTATGCCTTTTCTCTATTATTATACAAGGTTTACATGAAGAGGGAGAATGCCAGCAGCTGAGATTCTGGGCTGGAAAAGGAGCAAATGTTAGAGACCTATTCTGCACAACTCCAAAAGTCCTAAATCTCCACGAAAGTCAGTTTTGGAATATATTAAAAATATTGGGCTAAGAAAGCACCAGAGGGGGGCCACCCACTAGCCACGAGGGTGGAGGGCGCGCCCTACCCCCTCGGCGTGCCCCCAGCCTCGTGGGCCACCTGTCAACCTAGCGATGCCCATCTTCTGCTATATGGTGTCTTTTGCCCTGGAAAAAATCATAAGGAAGCTTTCAGGATGAAGCGCCGCCGTCTCGAGGCGGAACCTGGGCGGAACAAATCTAAGGCTCCGGCGGAGCTGTTCTGCCGGGGAAACATCGCTCCAGGAGGGGGAAATCGTCGCCATCGTCATCACCATCCATCCTTGCTAGCTCTTGAGCACTGTGTTGGTTTTACCTTGAAGAGGAAAGGGTGATGCAGCAAAGTAGCGTAAGTATTTCCCTCAGTTTTTGAGAACCAAGGTATCAATCCAGTAGGAGATTACATGCAAGTCCCTCGTACCTACACAAACAAATAAGAACCTCGTAACCAACATGATAAAGGGGTTGTCAATCCCTTCACGGTCACTTACGAGAGTGAGATCTGATAGAGATAATAATGATAAGATAAATATTTTTGGTATTTTTATGATATAGATTGAAAGTAAAGATTGCAAAATCAACGGTGCCAAAAATAACTTGTTGACAGGAGATTAATATAATGAAGAATAGACCCGGGGGCCATAGGTTTCACTAGTGGCTTCTCTCAAGATAGCATAAGTATTATGGTGTGTGAACAAATTACTATCGAGCAATTGATAGAAAAGAGAATAATTATGAGAATATCTAGGCATGATCATGTATATAGGCATCACGTCTGTGACAAGTAGACCGACTCCTGCCTGCATCTACTACAATTACTCCACACATCAACCGATATCCAGCATGCATCTAGAGTATTAAGTTCATAAGAATGGAGTAACGCATTAGGTAAGATGACATGATGTAGAGGGATGAACTCAAGCAATATGATATAAACCCCATCTTTTTATCCTCGATGGCAGCAATTTAATACGTGTCGTCACCGCAAGATTGAACCCAAAGCTAAGCACTTCTCCCATTGCAAGAAAGATTAATCTACTAGGCTAAACCAAACTGATAATTCGAAGAGACTTGCAAAGATAACCAATCATACATAAAAGATTTCAGAGAAGAATCAAATATTGTTCATACGTAGACTTGATCATAAACCCACAATTCATCGAATCTCGACAAACACACCGCAAATAGAGTTACATCAAATAGATCTGCAAGAAGATCGAGGAGAACTTTGTATTGAGATCCAATGAGAGAGAAGAAGCAATCTAGCTAATATCTATGGACCCGAAGGTCTGAAGTAAACTACTCACACATCCTCGGAGGGGCCATGGAGTTGATGTAGAGGCCCTACATGATCGATGCCCCCTCCGGAGGAGCTCCAGAAAAGGCCCCAAGATGGGATCTCTTGGGTACAGAAGGTTGCGGTGGTGGAAATAGGGTTTTGTGGTGCTCTTGGATGTTTTCGGGGTATATGAACATATATAGGAGGAAGAAGTAGGTCGGTGGAGGCACGAGGGGCCCACGAGGGGGGAGGGTGCGCCTAGGGGGTAGGCGTGCCCCCCTGCCTTGTGGCCACCTTGTTGGTTGTGTGACGTCTACTCCAAGTCCTCTGGATCACGTTTGTTCCAAAAATAACTCTCCCGAAGGTTTCATTCTGTTTGATATTCCTTTTCTGCGAAACACTGAAATAGGCAAAAAAAACAGCAATTTTCACTGGGCCTTGGGTTAGTAGGTTAGTCCCAAAAATAATATAAAAGTGTAAAATAAAGCCCATTAACATCCAAAACAGATAATACAATAGCATGGAACAATCAAAAATTATAGATACGTTGGAGACGTATCAATCCTATCATCGAGAGTCGGTCAATCTCCATCAACATCTTCACAAGCACCATCTCCTCTCAAACCCTAGTTCATCTCTTGTATCCGATCTTTGTCTCAAAACCTCAGATTGGTACATGTGGGTTGCTAGTAGTGTTGATTACTCCTTGTAGTTGATGCTACTTGGTTTATTCGGTGGAAGATCATATGTTCAGATCCTTAATGCATATTAATACCCCTCTGATTATGAACATGAATATGATTTGTGAGCAATTACGTTTGTTCCCGAGGACATGGGAGAAGTCTTGTTATAAGTAGTTATGTGAATTTGGTATTCGTTCGATATTTTGATGAGATGTATGTTGTCTCTCCTCTAGTGGTGTTATGTGAACATCGACTACATGACACTTCACCATTGTTTGGGCCTATGGGAAGGCATTGGGGTAATAATTAGATGATGGGTTGCTAGATTGACAGAAGCTTAAACCCTAGTTTATGTGTTGCTTCGTAAGGGGATGATTTGGATCCATATGTTTCATGCTATGGTTAGGTTTACCTTTATTCTTCTTTCGTAGTTGCGGATGATTGCGAGAGGGGTTAATAATAAGTGGGATGCTTTTCCAAGGAAGGGCAATACCCAAGCACCGGTCCACCCACATAGCAAATTATCAAAGTAACGAACATGAATCATATGAGCATGATGAAAACTAGCTTGACAGAAATTCCCATGTGTCCTCAGGAGCGCTTTCCTTTATATAAGAGTTTGTCTAGGCTTGTCCTTTCCTACAAAAAGGATTGGGCAACCTTGTTGCACCTTGTTTACTTTCATTACTTGTTACCCATTACGAATTACCTTATCACAAAACTATCTGTTACCGATAATTTGAGTGCTTGCAGAGAATACCTTACTGAAACCGCTTGTCATTTCCTTCTGCTCCTCATTGGGTTCGACACTCTTACTTATCGAAAGGACTACGATATATCCCCTATACTTGTGGGTCATCAAGACTCTTTTTTGGCTCCATTGCCGGGGAGTGAAGCGCCTTTGGTAGGTGGAATTTGGTAAGGAAAAATTTATATAGTGTGCTGAAATTTACTATCACCTATTACTATGGAAAATAATCTTTTAAGGGGCTTGTTCGGTGTATCTTCACCCCGAATAGAAGTGCAAAGAGTTGCTCCTGAACCTACTGAAAATATTTATTTTGAAATTCCTTCAGATATGATAGAGAAACTGCTAACTAATCCATATCCAAGAGATGGAACATTACATCCCGATATGCACCTAGTCTATGTGGATGAAGTTTGTGGATTGTTTAAGCTTGCAGGTATGACCGAGGATGTTATCAAGAAGAAGGTCTTCCCTTTATCTTTGAAGGTAAAGGCATTAACATGGTTTAGGTTATGTGATGATATTGGATCATGGAACTACAACCGATTGAAATTGGAATTTCATCAGAAGTTTTATCCTATGCATCTGGTTCATCGTGATCATAATTACATATATAATTTTTGGCTCTCAAGCTTGGGGGAGGCTTAAGTCAATGTTATATGCATGCCCCAATCATGAGATCTCAAGAGAAATTATTATTCAAAAATCTTATTCTCGGCTTTCTCTCAATAACCGCTCCATGCTCGATACTTCTTGCACTGGTTCTTTTATGATGAAGACTATTGAATTCAGATGGGATTTATTGTAAAGAATTAAATGCAACTCTGAAGATTGGGATCGACAAAGGTAAGGAGTCAGGTATAACACCTAAGTTTGATTGTGTTAAATCTTTTATGGATACCAATGCTTTTCATGAATTTAGCACTATATATGGACTTGACTCTGAGATAGTAGCTTCTTTCTGTGAATCGTTTGCTACTCATGTTGATCTCCCTAAGGAGAAGTGGTTTAAATATCATCCTCCCATTTAAGTGAAAGTAGTAGAACCTATTGAAGTTGAAGAAAAGGCTATTACTTATAATGTGGATCCTATTGTTCCTACTACTTATATTGAGAAACCACCTTTCCCTGTTAGAATAAAGGATCATGCTAAAGCTTCAACTGTTGTTCGCAAGAGTAATGCTAGAACACCTACACCCCGTGAGCAAATTAAAGTTGAACCTAGTATTGCTATGGTTAAAGATATCTTGGTAGATAATATTGATCGGCATGTTATTTATTTCTGCGATGAAGTTGCTAGAATTGCTAGACCCGATACTAAAGGTAAACATAGACCTGTTGTTGGCATGCCTATTGTTTCTATTAAAATAGGAGATCATTGTTATCAAGTCTTATGTGATATGGTGATAGTGCGAGTGCAATACCTCATTCCTTATACAAAGAAATTATGCATGACATTGCACCTGCTGAGATAGAAGATATTGATGTTACTATTAAGCTTGACAATAGAGATAATATTTCACCAGTTGGGATTGTTAGAGATGTTGAAGTTTTGTGTGGAAAAATTAAATATCCTACTGATTTTCTTGTTCTTGGTTCCCCACAAGATGACTTTTGTCCCATTATATTTGGTAGACCCTTCCTGAATACTGTTAATGCTAGGATAGTGTAGCGACCAGACCTCAAACGGTCAAGTCTCTGTGCATCAGTGTCATCCCTGGATCGGTAATGCTCACACGCACAGTACTCGAGGAATTATAACAGAGTTTCAATCACACATCGATTACATCAAGTCATCAAAAAGAGTATGATTACATCAATAAATCATGGCTGAAGGCCATCTAAACTAAATAACTGCGGAAGCATCGAAGGTAAATGAGTCCATCAACTCCAACGGCACAGCTGAGTGAAAACAACGACCTATCGCACCTTATTCGTTGTCTGAGTAGTCTATAAAATAAGACGTTGCAGCCCGAAACGGGTCAGCACATGGAATATGCTGGCATAGTTACACCATAAAGCAATGATAATGCAAAGACTATATCTACATGCAATATTTGGCTGGTGGTGGCTGTAAGTTTAATGTTTGCATAAATCCAATTTTTTCCTACAACAAAGGAATAAATTTATTTAACTACTCCCATGTCGCCCATTATTTGAGAAGGTAACCGCAACTCAAATCCCAATTAAAAGTATCATCATTAACCCAACATCAAAATTAATTAGACTAACATGTTGAGATCACATCAATAGATTCAATTACCAGATACTCAAGATGTCCATAACTGGGGACACGGCTAACCATGATAGTTTATAGACTCTGTAGAGGTTTGCACACTTTTCCCCACAAGACTCGACCGCATCCATGATCAGATGATCGAGACATAGCCTTTTTGAAGCATTAACTCTCTATTTCGGGTAGACAGTGCCATCTACAACCCTCTACATCTGCTAGTCTACCTCTTCAAGAGCTCACGCAACTTACTCAACTATGCCAGAGCCCATAATGGCTTGTGGCTGCACACGGAAGTTTCTAGCATGAATAATCTTATGATCCCTTTGAGCATGGGTGGCATTCCATAGGATAATCACACGGGTACTCCGGGATTTCCAAAACAGACAACACCTGGTACTCTAGGTGCCTCAACTAATCCACCCAGATGTGTATTAAAGTTGCCACCTTAATGTTATCCAATTAAAATAACTCTCAACTTCCATGTGTGAATCACGATCCAATCCCCATCTACGAGCATGGCTAAACAATAATAAGCATAACATATATTCCTGGGGTGATCAAAAGGTATTAGGTTCCTACCTCGAACACTACAACCAAAACCACATGTTCCCAATCCTACCAATGCAAATATTTGTGGGGCAGAACTAGTGCATAGTAAAAACTGGGTATAAAAGAGTATGATTAAAGTGTAACTTGCCTTTCTGATGATCTGCAAACTCTAGATATTCGTAGTAACAAGCTTCGCACTCCGGGTAATCTAGCGTAGATGAAAAATAGCATTCATAAGTAATCACTCAAACGAAACACAAGAAAAGGTCCAAATCGAACACGAAACAAGCAACGGCTTAAACTAACAAGAGTCAAAACCTAACAGCATTATTAACATGTGAATTAGATCCTAACAGAAAGTACATATGATTAGCTACGGTTTGCAAAAAGATTCAACTCAAATGGAGGAACGAAACTCAAAATACAAACGAAACAAGATCGTTTACTAATCTGGACTAAAGTCGAATTTTGTAGTACAAAAATCATGTTCAAGTTGATTAACTTGAAAGAGGGCTTCAAGATGAAGATTTTGGCGCTTATTTCATCTAATTTGGATAAACGAGTAAAAAATATACTAGTTTAAAGATCAGCGGTTGAATCGCGATAAAAAATAATCGCAGATAAGTCCCTGGGTGAAAATAACATAAAAAGAAAAGACTAACGAACGAGCATTCACTGTGTGAACCTAATCGGCGAACAATGTTCTTTAAAACAAACGAACGGACGAACGTGCACTAAATAAAATAAATAGACAAAACCGATCTAAGAAAATAAATCGTAAAACTAAAAAACCAGGGTTTAACCGAGAAAAACCGGCCGGTCAAACGGGGTCAACGGCGGCGGCTCCGGCGAGATCTGCAGCGGCGGTCGACGGCGTCGGGCGGCGGCGGGTGGCAGCGGGCGCGGCACGGCAATGGCGAGGCGGCGCGGCGTCGTCGGCGGCGCAGGCATCGGCGCGGGCGGCGGCATTGCTTGGGGAGGGGGCTGGCTCGGGGAGGAGTCCGGCTCGGACTCCCCTCGGCGTCCATGTGCGGCACGGCGGTGGGAAAGGCGGCGGCACGCGGGAGTGGGCCGGCTGGGCTTCGGCCCAGTCGGTCCAAGAATTATTTTTTTAACAAAAAATTTCCCGAAGAAGAAATCCTAATAAAATATAAAACAAATTCTAAAAATACCAAAAACAATTTTTGCTGTCTAAATGGAATATTTAGAACAAAGTGAACATTTTATCGGCCTAAAAATGCAATATTGAAAAATGCATATTTTTCTAATTCATATAAAATAGCAAAAAATACCAAAAAATCATAATTTGTTTTTTGAAAAAATTCACCAATATTTCTCTAACTTTGAAGAAGTCATATTATCTTCTCTCATTTATTTTCGATACTGG
Source organism: Triticum dicoccoides (assembly GCF_002162155.2). NCBI lineage: Eukaryota > Viridiplantae > Streptophyta > Magnoliopsida > Poales > Poaceae > Triticum > Triticum dicoccoides. The sequence continues at coordinate 277,414,151 of NC_041382.1, read as the reverse complement.
AAATATTTGGAGAGAAAAATGATAAAATCAAATTGATCATTTCTTCAAATTTGAATTAATTTCAAATATGAATTTTATGAAACCTCCAACTCTCTCCGTGGGTCCTTGAGTTGCTTAAGATTTCTAGGATCTCAACCAAAATGCAAAATTAAGTATGATATGCATATCAAAAATTGGGATGTTACAAACCTACCCCCCTTAAGATGAATCTCGCCCTCAAGATTCGGGTTGGTCAGCAAAAAGGTTTGGGTGGTCTCTACGAAGGTCTTCCTCTTGCTCCCAGGTGGCTTCCTTCTCAGTATGGTGGCTCCACTGAACTTTGCAAAACTTGATAACCTTGCTGTGAGTAACTCGGCTAGAAAACTCAAGAATCTTGACTGACTTCTCCTCATAAGTCAAATCACTATCTAACTGAATCGCTTCTAGTGGCACTGTTTCTCTTAGAGGAATATCGGCCATCTCTGTGTTGCACATCTTCAATTGGGAGACGTGAAACACATCGTGAACTCCTGACAATCCTTCTGGCAGTTCCATCTCGTATGCAACTTCTCCCATACGTTCCAAAACTCGGTATGGTCCCACAAAACATGGTGCTAGCTTTCTCTTAACTCCAAAACGCTTAACTCCTCGAAGCGGGGACACACGAAGGTATACTCTGTCTCTGACTTCATAAACTTTCTCCTTGTGTTTCGAATCCGCATAACTCTTCTGCCTGAACTGGGCTACCTTGAGTCTGTCGCGAATTAACTTAACCTTCTCTTCAGAGTCTTTGATTAAATCTAGTCTGAGCAACTGTCGATCTCCAACTTCATCCCACAATAACGGTGTCCTGCACCTCCTTCCGTACAAAGCTTCGAAAGGGGCCATCTTCAAACTGGCTTGATAACTGTTGTTATAAGAGAACTCCGCATATGGCAAATTGTCGTCCCAACTAGATCCATAATCTAGCGCAAAAGTTCTCAACATGTCCTCCAGAATCTGATTGACTCTCTCAGTCTGTCCATCTGTCTGTGGATGAAAGGCTGTACTGAACTCTAGCCTGGTACCCAAAGTCTCATGCAACTGATTCCAGAACTTTGAGGTAAACTAGGTTCCTCTATCTGATACGATGGCCTCGAAACTCCATGCAGACATACGATCCAGGTAATGTATATCTTCGCCAACTTAGCACTCGTATAGGTGGTCTTCACCGGGATGAAATGAGCTACTTTCGTCAAACGATCGACTACAACCTAGATAGAGTCATAGACTGAATGTCTCCTGGGCAATCCAGTGATAAAATCCATGCCAAACTTATCCCACTTCCATTCGGGTATCGGCAATGGATGTAGCAAGCCAGCTGGCTTCTGATGTTCTTCCTTAACTCTCTAACATACATCACATACTGCTACATACTCGGCAATATCCTTCTTCATTCCTGTCCACCAGAAACTTTCCTTCAAATCCAGATACATCTCAGTGTTTCCTGTGTGAATTGAATACGGAGAATCATGGGCCTCCTGCAGAATCAACTTCATGATCTCGGGGTCATTAGGCACATATATGCGATCCTCACACCATAAAGTATCGTGCTCATCCTCACTAAATCCTTTAGCCTTTCCTTTGCTCATCCTTTCCTTTATCTCGGCAATCTCCTTGTCAGTCTTCTGGGCTTATCTGATCTTACCCATCAAAGTGGATTGTATTTCCAAGGTTGCTACATAAACTCTCGAGACTATTTCCAAACATAGCTCTCGAAGATCCTCTGCTAACTCCATGGATAATCCTCCGGTCATGAGCGAATTAACATAACTCTTGTGGCTCAATGCATATGCTACTACATTGGCCTTTCTAGGATGATAGTGTAATTTCATACCATAATCCTTAATGAGCTCCAACCATCTCCTTTGCCTGAGGTTCAACTACTTCTGCGTGAAGATATATTTCAAACTCTTATGATCCGTGTATAACTCACAGTGGTTTCTGATGAGAAAATGTCTCCATGTCTTCAGCGCATGCACTACGGCTTCAAACTCCAAATCATGCATAGCATAATTCAACTCATGCGGTTTAAGATGTCATGAGGCATATGAAACAACTCTTCCTTCCAGCATAAGCACTGCTCCAAGTCCTCGACGTGAAGCGTCGCAATACACTTGATAATCCTTTTGTTGGTCTGGAAGAATCATCACTGGGCTGTAACCAAACGTTTCTTCAACTCCTGAAAACTGGCTTCACACTCCTCAGTCCATTTAACTTGGTGTTCTTCTTCAATAACTCCGTCATGGGCTTTGCAATCCCTGAGAAATTCTCAATGAACGTTTGATAATATCCTGCGAGTCCGAGAAAACTCCTGATCTCTGATGTGGGTGCCACCCATTTAGTCACAGAAGCAACCTTGGTAGGGTCTACTTCTATTCCTTCTCTAGATATAACACGTCCTAGAAATCCAACTTCCTTTAAACAAAACTCACATTTGCTGAACTTGGCATTCAACTGATCTTCTCTGAGCTTCTCAAGAACCAAACGCAAATGCTCCTTATGCTCTTCTTCGGTCTTTGAGTAGACCAATATATCATCAATGAACACCATGACGAACTTATCCAAAAACTCCATAAACACTTTGTTCATCATGTTCATGAAATAGGCAGACGCGTTAGTCAGACCAAATGACATAACGGTATACTCATATAGCCCGTACCTTGTGGTAAAAGTTGTCTTAGGTATATCCTGCTCTCGAATCTTCAACTGGTGATAACCTGATCGAAGATCTATCTTAGAGAAAACTTTAGCTCCTTGCAACTAGTCCAACAAATCATTGATCATCGGCAAAGGGTATTTGTTCTTGATCGTCACTTCATTCAACACACGGTAATCAACAACCATCCTTAATGACCAATCCTTCTTCTCCACTAGAAGCACTGGGCTCCCCAATGTGATGAACTTGGTCGTATGTAACCTTTATCCAGTAACTCCTTAATATGCTTCTTGATTTCCTCCAAATCCTGTGCGGGCATCCAATAAGGTCTCTTTGATATTGGCTCGGTGCCTGGCAATATCTCTATCAAAAACTCAATGTCTCGATCCAGTGGCATGCCTGGCAAGTCCTCCGGAAATACGTCGGGGTAATCCTCCACCACTGGTACTTCCTCATGTACAACTCCTGATAAGGAATTCACTTGAGTCCTCTTCGGCACATGCTGGGATACATACTTGATCTTTCTCCCATCTAGGGTGGTGAGGAATATCAATTTACTAGCACAATCAATGTTCCATCCGTACTTCGATAACCAATCGATGCCTAATATTATATCCAATCCTTGTGACTCCAAAATTATTAGGTCCGAGGGAAACACATAGTTACCAATCCTTAAGGGTAACCGATCACACCATAGGCTGGCCATATACTCTACTCCTGGTGAGGTTACTAACATGGGTGACCTAAGGGCTTGGGTTAGGCGGTTATACTTATCCATAAATCCCCTTGATGTGTATGAATGTGATGCACCAGTATTAAAAAGAACAAGTGCGGTAAATGCATTAATCAAAAACTTCCCGACAACTACGTCAGGTTGATACTCAATATCCTCCATGCTGATGTGGTTACCTAACCTTTGGTGAAGGGGTTGGGATTCTTCGCAGAACTCCCATTGTCATTTGCTTTCTTTGCTTCAGGACATTTAGTGGTGTAATGCCAGTCTTCTGGCACTTGAAACCGGTAATGTGGCTCAGATCCGTCTTGGTTGGGGTTGAAGGGTTGGAACAGTTCTAGCTACTGCTACCACCATTCCCATTGCCATTCCTGGTGCCACTATGGTTGTGCGAACTTGCTCTGTTGTGTGTGTGTCCTCCATGGTTGTGGCATCCATGGTTGTGGGTATGTCCTCTCGAGTACAGGGAATATCGGGGCTTCTGCTGGGCTCCAGAAGTGTACCTCCCCTGTCCATACTTACTCTTGCGATTATCAATCTGTTGCTGCTTGCCTTCAATCATAAGAGCCCTGTCTACCAACTCCTGGTAGTTGTTGAATGTTGTCACCGTCAACTGCATGCTCAGCTCATCATTCAGTCCTTCCAGAAACTTCTCCTGCTTAGCGGCATCTGTAGCTACGTCATCAGGGGCATAGCATGCTAGCTTACTAAACTCATCCACATACTGGCCCATTGTGCGTCCTCCTTGGCGCATGTTGCGAAACTCTCGCTTCTTCATGCTCATAGCTCTAGCTGAAACATGGGCAGTGCGGAAAGCCTGCTGAAACTGATCCCATGTAACAGTGTCAATGGGGTAAGTGGCTGTGAAATTCTCCCACCATGATGTTGCGGGTCCATCTAGCTGATGTGCGGCAAAACGCACTTTCTCCGCATCTGTGCATCCTATAGTGGTTAGCTCTCTTCCAATCTTGCGGAGCCAATCATCTTGCAAAGCCCACCATGAAAGGCTTGGTGCTACTAGAGAACACCGGCGGATTTAACCTTAGGAAATGAGCCAGGTGATCAACAGGGGGTGGTGGTTGTGGGTTTTTGTTGTTGTTGCCTTGGTTCTGATTCTGGACTAAAAGTTGCATCAAGGTATTCTGCTGCTGGATCAACTGAGTGAGCTCTGGTGGAAAGGCAAATCCATTGTCACGTCTCGGAGGCTTCTGATGGGTTTAGAAGGGGTGAGAAAACATAATAGAATAGGGGTCTAAGAGAGATTCACTACCCATAATGCTCATGAGACAAACACAATCAATTTCACTTCAATCAATAACACACAAGTTGCACAAAAAGCGGTCTAACCTATAATTACAAACTCGATCGTTGCAACTACTTGTAGGGAAAATACTACTACTTACAATGGTGGTCATCTAGAAATTTTCATCAGAAGAAGACTCCGTGATATCTGCTCCAGATTCATCAACATAGTCATCATCACTATGAAGGTCGGAGTCGATGTCATCGAGGATGATGTAGTCTCCAGGCTGGTTGTCCTTCTTTGGCACGGGGTCTCCCATGAATACTCCTAGCTTCCTTGTCAGGTTGTCATTCTTTTCTACCAATATTGCAATCTCCTCATCGTATCCATCGCCTGTAGACTTGATCTCCTCTTCCACCTCGTTATTCCTCCTCACTAGTTTCTTGATCTTCTTGATGTGGATAATTTGTTGATTCTCTTATCGACGAATATGATCTCCCATCTCTTGAATGTAAGCTGCGATTGATCCATCCCTCCTGGTACAAATCATCTCCCATTTGTATCTCGGCAGCCACATATCTAGTAGACGGTATTCTCCAGCTCCTTGTAGTACACCTCACATATGTGTCCTAAGGTGATATGTGCGGCCATGCCCTTTCCAATACTCCATCTTGGTGCATCCAGGTAGAAATCAATAGGCTCCGTTGTTGGCGCAAAGGCCCTCCCAGGTATCCAAACTTTGATCTTCCAGCGCTCCTCTTCCGGTATAGATGTAGAGAAAGTCCCCGTGAAGCTTGGCAATCTGATGTTTAGATACTTAGTGACTTCCTTCAAGTGCTTTTCGAAAGGGGTGTCATCATCCGACTGAGTGAACTTGTTCCTGGGATCCTCCATCTATAGAGTAGAAAGAGAGGAGAATTAGAAATGAGTAGAGAAGAGAAATCATGGGGCTCATTCTAGTGGTCACGTCCTACAGTCAGCATGTGCTCTGATACCATCTTATAGCGACCAGCCCTCAAATGGTCAAGTCTCTGTGCATTAGTGTCATCCCTGGATCGGTAATGCTGACACTCACAGTACTCAAGGAATTATAACAGAGTTTCAATCACACACTTATTACATCGAGTCCTCATAAAGAATGATTACATAAATAAATCATGGTTGAAGGCCATCTAAACTAAATAACTGCGGAAGCTTCGAAGGTAAATGAGTCCATCAACTCCAATGGCATAGCTAAGTGCAAAACAACGACCTCTCGCACCTTATTCATCGTCTGAGTAGTCTGCAATATAAGACGTTGCAGCCCGAAATGGGTCAGCACATGGAATATGTTGGCATAGTTACACTGTAAAGCAATGATAATGCAAAGACTACATCTACATGCAATATTTGGCTGGTGGAGGCTGTAAGTTTAATGTTTAAAGCCAATTTTTCCTACAACAAATGAATAAATTTATTTAACTACTCGCATGTTGCCCATTATATATTTAACTACTCGCATGTTCCCCAACTCAAATCCCTATTAAAAGTATAATCATTAACCCAACATCAAAATTAATTAGAGTAACGTGTTGAGATCACATCAATAGATTCAAGTGCTAGATACTCAAGATTTCCATAATCGGGGACACGGTTAAACATGATTAGTTTATACACTCGGCAGAGGTTAGCGCACTTTTCCCCACAAGACTCGACCGCATCCATGATCTGATGATCGAGACATAGACTTTCTGAAGCATTAACTCTCTACTCCGGGTAGATAGTACGACATACAACCCTCTACATCTGCTAGTCTACCTCTTCAAGAGCTCACTCAACTATGCCAGAGCCCATAATGGCTTGTGGCTGCACACGAAAGTTTGTATCATGAATAATCTTATGATCCCTTTGAGCCTGGGTGGCATTCCATAGGATAATCACACGAGTACTCCGAGATTTCCAAAACAGACAACACTGGTACTCTACGTGCCTCAACCAATCCACCCAGATGTGTATTCAAGTTTCCACCTTAATGTTTTCCAATTAAAATAACTCTCAACTTCCATGTGTAAATCACGGTCCAATCCCTGCCTACGAGCATGGCTAAGCAATAATAAGCATAACGTATATTCCCGGGGTGATCAAAAGGTATTAGGATCCTACCTCAAACACTACAACCAAAACCACATGTTCCCAATCCGACCAATGCAAATATTTGTGGGGCAGAACTAATGCATAGTAAAAACTGGGTATAAAATAGTATGATGAAAGTGTAACTTGCCTTGCTAACGATCTGCAAACTCTAGAGATTCGTCGTAACAAGCTTCTCACTCCGGGTAATCTAGCATAGACAAATAATAGCATTCATAAGTAATCACTCAAACGAAACACGGGAAAAGATCCAGATCGAACATGAAACAAGAAATGGCTTAAACTAACAAGAGTCAAAACCTAACAGCATTATTAACATGTGAATTAGATACTAACAGAAAGTACATGTGATTAGCTACGGTTTGCAAAAAGATTCAACTCAAATGGAGCAACGGAACTCAAAATACAAACGGAACAACATCATTTACTAATCTGGACTAAAGTCAAATTTTACAGTACCAAATTCATGTTCAAGCTGATTAACTGGAAAGAGGGCTTCGAGACGAAGATTTTGGCATTGGTTTCATCTAATTTGGATAAGCGAGTAAAAAGTTATACTAGTTGAAAGATCAGGGGCTGAATCGCAATACAAAATAACCGCAGATAAGTCCATAGCCGAAAATAAAATAATAAGAAAAGACTAACGAACGAACGTTTGCAGTCTGAACCTAACCGGCGAACAATGTCTGTTAAAACGAACGAACGGACGAACATCCGCTAAATAAAATAAACCGACAAAAACCGATCTAAGAAAATAAACCAGAAACTAAAAAACCGGGGTTTAACCAAGAAAAAGCGACCGGTTAAACGGGGTCAACGGCGGCGGCTCCGGCGAGATCAGCGGCGGCGGCGACGGTGTCGGGCGGCTGCGGGTGGCTGCGGGCAGCGGTGGGTGGCTACCGGCGCGGCGCAGGCGAGGGCAGGCGGCGGCGCGGCGGCTTGGGGCTCTAGGGGGCCCCGAGCGCGCTTATAAAGGGGGCGGATGGCGGCGTTGCTTGGGGAGGGGGCCGGCCCGGGGAGGAGTCCGGCTCGGACTCCCCTCGGTGTCCGTGCACGGCACGGCGGCGGGGAAGGCGGTGACGCGCGGGAGTGGGCCGGCTGGGCTTCGGCCCAGCCAGTCCGGGAATTTTTTTTTAAATTGCCCGAAGAAGAAAATCGTAATGAAATATAAAACAAATTCTAAAAATTCCAAAAACACTTTGCCGTCTAAATGGAATATTTAGAACAAAGTGAACATTTTTTAGCCTAAAAATGCAATTTTGAAAAATGCATATTTTTCTAATTCAAATAAAATACCAGAAAAAACATAATTTGATTTTAAAATTCTTTCTCCAATATTTCTCTAAATTTTAAGAATTCATATTATCTTCTCTCATTTATTTTTGATATTGGAAATATTTGGAGAGAAAAATGATAAACTCAAACTGATCCTTGGCGACATCAATCAACTTGTCGTCCACGAAGTGCAGGAGAGTGCATGGAATGTCGGCGGCGCCCTCCGAAAACATGTACGGCATCAGGGATGCCCAATCAAACACAAGGAGATGAAGTCATCGGCCGAGAGGCTTAGTTACTGTGATGGCGTCGAGCTCGGCTAATGTCGAGGCACCGCCAACGGCGGGCGTGCAAGTGACGGAGGGGCCGATGCTGCCGAGGTGCCGGCTGTCGTATTCATCCCACACCCGGGTGCATTAAGCTCCAATGCCGGCGCCGACACTAGAGACACCAATGCCGCCTCCGCTAGAGACACCAATGGCGCCGGCGCATTGTGCGAGTTGCTGCCCGTGAAGCTGGGAATCGGGGGCGGCCCCTGTTGGCCGCCCGCAATCCACTCATGCAGCCCCTCAAGCAAGGTAGGCATAATGGCGGTGATCGTCGCTCCTAGTTGGTCTTGCACTTGCTCTTTGACTATCTCCGGAATCCACGCCACTTGTGCCTTGAGTTCTTGAACCTCGCGCTCCTGGCTTTCTGAGCTGGTCTTTGTCTCCTTTCGCCCAGCGTTATAGTATTCCGACCATTTCATGGACAAGTCTTTGCCGGCCACACGGCCAACTGACGACGGCTTACTGAACTTATCCTTGTGTTTCATTATGTTCAACGCCCTATTTAAAGTGGTGTCCCAAGGGGAGCTCTGAGACGACCCCGCACTACTGCTTTCAGTTTCCTGCAGAAGGACCGTGAACCATTTAGAAATTTGGCTTCATTAATTAGAATGCAACCATATGGAGCTAATTATGCGGGGGTGTATTCCTTACCAGAACAAGCTCAAGCGCCTTGGTCTTCGGATCCGTGGTAAGCTCCTTTGTTCCCGGGTCCATCTTGTAACGGGCCCTGACATAGTTCCTGGTCTGCTTGTCACGGTATTTATCGAAGAGGGGCGGTAGGCCTTGCTCGGCACGCTCCACGTCCTCCTTCTCCCATATAGGTTCCACCACTCTGTAACCGCCGGGACCGAGTTTGTGGACCCCTAAGTTCAAGTCCCGCATATGTTTCCCCCACTGACTTGATTCCGAGGATGCGTTGCTCTTGCACTTGATCTTGAACTTCAGGTAGTCAGCTTCGCTGATCGAAGGATATGTCTCCTTGATCTTCTCTTAACTATCGCCACTTAGAATCCTTCTCTTCACCGCGGCTCTCCAAGTAGCCAGGGTCGTGCTCATCTTCGTGAGGGCAGCACTGTTCACTTTATTCCCTGAGAGGCAGGTGTTTGCGAAGTCACCGGGGAACTTGTATCGTTTGTGCAACTTCGTTAAGAGGAGGTTGCGCAAATTCCCTCGGTCACGATGCCTTAGGTTCTCGGTGTTGATCGAGACAGTGCTCTAAAGAATGCACCCGAGTTATCCCGCGTACCCACTGACTAATTCTTTGGGCGCTGTTGGATTCCCACTGGAGGACACTTCGGTAAATTCCTCCTTGACGGTGCTGAGCACGTTCCGGCGCCGGTCCTTCTGTTGCCTCTTCGGTTGGCTGCCATCTGTGCGTGCGCTGCCATCATCAGTGGTGGCATCCTCGGTGGCCCCATCAGTGGTGTCATCCCCGACACCACTAGGGGTTGTGTTGTCGGGATCGGTGTCTTCCGCGGCGTCCTCATAGCTGTGAGGTTCTTCCTCCATCTCCTGGGACAGCTTCCATAATTCCTTGCCTGATCCGCCGGCCTCATTGTTGTTGGCCATGTTCGCTCTAAATAGGAAAAAAGGCTACTAGAGTTATTTCTTAAATGCAGTCTAGGAAAAAATAAATCCACAAGTCAATATATCAGGACCCATCACATCTTCATAGACTCGATGGGGCATCAAATGCCCTTCCTCATCTACAACTAGTTGTCCGCCTCAATCGATGGGTTTTCTCACATTTTTCTCATTAAAACTAGATTTCGATGGCTAGCATTGGGAAGTTCCACTCTACTAGTAGAGGGGAAAACATGAGGAGCAGCTTGTAGGTTTGCTTGCTCCGGTGGGACGGGATGGAGGATGTAGCGGTAGCTACTCAAAGTAGTAGTAGTAGCACCCCTATATCGTACATAGATTTATTTTTTCCCTGCTGCTCTTACTAGTTTTAGCTTATCAAAGTGGATGTATGTATCACATGTTTTTTAAACTAGATTTGCATTGTTGGTAGGTTATTTTGTGTATGTGATCTAAAATAAATACAAAAAATATTTTTTGCCCAGCTGCTCTTACTAGTTTTAGCTTATCAAAGTCGATGTATGAATCATATTCTTCTGGTGCATGAGAGAGTGAGGGGTAAACCACAAGCTAGACAAGTGAAGGTGGTGGAGTGTGCTGCATCCCACACACTCAGCTGACAAGTGTAAAGCTAGATAGTGTGTGTGTGTGTGAGAGTCCACTTAGCTGAAAATATTGGGAGACATGATTTATATGTTAAGTGACCATCACACACACTCAGATTAACATTCAACACCTGGCCTTTGGTTGAGGTTGCATTGCCTGGCTAAGAGATCCGAGGTGTGTGATTTGAAGTTTCATGGAGAATTCTGTAGCCCAGATAGGCATATATGTTAATAAGGTAGTACAATAAGATAGTACTAGGGACTAGTGTTAGGAAAGTTAGCTAGCAGAGGAGGCAATCATGCTAGATGGATAGATGGAGTACAGCCTTGAGAGTTGCTGCATCTGCATCTGCACCCACTGTTGCCATATCATCACATTCGCTCCACTCCATATCATCATCTGCACCCATCATTGGGTATTTTGTGTATGTGATCTAGATTTCCAGTTATGTTTGCAATATTAACAGGATTACACTACTAGAGTTAAAAAATTGGGCATCTTCTAGGTCAAACTATAAATGATGATTAATTTTTGTTTCGGTTGAGAATCGGACACCTTCTAGGTCAAGAAAATTGGGCATGACCATTGCTAATTTTCTTGACCTAGGAGTGCCCCATTCTCAACCGAAATGGAAATTAATCAACATTTCAGGAGAAAGGGGTCATTTCAGAAGATCACAAGTAGCAGCAGCATCACAAGTTGACAAAATCACAAGTAGCAGCAGCATCACAAGTAGTACAGCAGCAGCATCATCACAAGTAGTACATCAGCAGTGAATATAGTTTTTATATGAAGTTTCTAAATTTATATGCAAGTTTCTGAAATTTATGGATGTTTCTGAATTTTATATGAAAGTTTCTGAAATTATATGAAAGTTTATGAAAGGGGAGAAAGGAGAGGAAGTACCCTAGCAATTTATGAAAGTGTCTAGTACACTAAACTCCAACTCCAATACCAGAGGAAATGGGCAGTAGATGGGCATCACTAGACCACCTACAACAGATGCAACAAATTACTCCTAGAATATCTTCAGTTAATTTAGTAAATTACTCCTAGAATATATATCTTCAGTTAATTCAGTAAATTAATCCTAAAATATATATCTTCAGTTAATTCAGTAAATTACTCCAGTTAAGTTAAATTACTCCAACTCCTATTTGCAAGATCACAAGTACAACAAGAAGTACTCTACTTCTATTTGCAACATCACCAACTGCTCTGGGTACAAGAACAAGCAGTACTAACCAGCCGCTCCTTGGAGTGCAGATGCAGCTCCAGCTCCTTAATGTGCAGATGCAGCTCTAGCTCCCTGGAACCAACAAACAAAATTGTTCAACCAAGATTTCCAGACGAGCCAAGAATTACAAAGAGACAAGAGCCAAGAATTACAAAGACACAAGAGCCAAAAATTGTAGAGGAGTAATCACGCTTCACCTAAATAGAAAATGTTGCTAGTTGTTGTTTGATTTGAGAAAACAACAACAATGATTTGAGCAAACAGCAAATGCCTAATGTTGCTACTTGCTCACCTATCACTACTCTCAGAATTAATCTTTGCAACATACAACCACAATCTCAACATGGAGTATGAGGAAATAAACCTATGAATAGTGTAAACATATGACCACAACATGATGAGCAAACAGTCAGCAAGTAATCAAGAAAGTAAACAATGAACCTTGGATCTGCAAGTAAACAGATCAAGCAAGTATTCGTCTCACTTAAGCAAGCAAGTAAACAGTGAGGCGAGTACTCATCAGGAGATAAAAAACAACTTGATATTTTCCCTTTTCATATATATCACCGTTAGTCGTTGCATGTGTTCACTGTTGCTAACATGTCGAAACAAAAAGCATTTGTGCATCTAAAGAAGATTCAAACTACATACAATTCGTAAACATTTGCCCCTTGCAAGCATTATCACAAATACCTACCAAGCAAAAATCCTTTCACATGTAATGGACTCAAACACGCACTGGAAATATCATGCGGCAAGTACTCTTCAGGAGATAACCATCATCGTGTTCTCACAACATAAGTCAGATCTACGACAGGTGCTCATCCAGTGTAGAAATCAGTGGGGAATTTTGAGTGGGCAGAGGATGTAATAGGAAGGAGGGAGCGGGAGGGAGGGAGGAGGAAGGAGGGGTGGTGGCTACCTGCCTATGGACCGGTCGCCGGCGTAGCTCCGGGAGGCGGCATTGTTGGGCGGGGGCGGCTGCTCTGGGTACAGGGAGGGAGGCGTTGCGATGCCGAAGGCGGGGCCGCAGAGGCTGGGCGCATGTGGCTGCCCGGATTGTACAGCGCTGGTGTCTCCCCACGGCCGGCGACCGATGTGTAGAGGTGGTTGTCCAGGACAGGGCGATGGCGGCGAGGCTTTCTGGGCTCTGGGGGAGAGGAGAGGGCGGAGAGGGCGAGGGGAAGCACAAAGGGGGCAAGTGGGGAGGGGGCCCGAGGAGGCAGGGCTGCAGCGGTGGAGCGGGCGCAGGCGGATGATGGCGAGCGGGAGCGGGCACATGAAGACGGGGGTCGTCGGGTTAGAATTGGTGGATTTGGCGAGGGGGGAGAGAGGCCAGAGGGAGAGGGGAGCAAGTGGAGTGGGGGGGAGGGTTAGCAATGTGGCACCTTTTAGGGGTGCGCCATAAACATATGTATACCAATGGCACACCTTCTAGGGGTGCGCCAAAAGCACCGCGATAGCAATGGCGGACCTTCCCCTGTTGCGCCATTACTAAATTTTTTTGGATTTTTAGTTGGATGTAATAATTTTTTAGAACATGACCATAAATTTTAAAATGTTACGATATAAGTAGTTATTACTATTTTTCAAATACTTGTGTTGCAAAACATTTGTGAATTGGTAAAACATTTATGAATATGAAAAAATATCATCAAATTTGAAAAAATATTCATGAATTCAAAAAGTGCCCATGAAATTTAAATATATTCACGAGTTCAAAGAATATTAACAAATTCAATACTTTTTGTGAGTTAGAAAAATGTTTGCATTTTCAAAAAATGTTTACAAATTTAAGCAGGAAAAGGAACACTGAAAAATAAAATACCAGAATAAACATAAATAAAAATTGGTATATCAATGGCGCACCTCCTAGGGGTGCGCCATAAATACCTTTATAGCAATGGCGCACCTTCTCCTGGTGCGCCATTACTAACTTTTTTTATTTTACCAGAATAAACATAAATAAAAACAATTAAAATACTGGAAGAAAACATTAATCCCTAGTGTTTTGAACAAAAGAGGTTACTGGATAGAGGACTAGCACAGAATAAATGCCATTTCCATATGTCGAAATACAATCGAGAAATGAAGACTACAATTTAAACCATTGTGCAAAGATTTAGAATTAGATCGATGACATGGTTGAAATCAAGTGATACATGTAATAATTGAGCTTGCCACTGACACACACACACACGCGGCCGACACATCGTGATTCGATCTTAGCTATCTTTTCAAAATCTTCTTGCCCTTCTTTTTTGCAAATGGATTTCTTCTCTTGAACGGACGTCCTTTAGGTAGGGTGGTCCTACTTCTTCTTGTGGTGGTTGGTACTTCATCGTCGCCGTCATGTTCCATCTTCGGGGCGCCGTACTTGTCGAAGTCTTGCTCATTGGCGACTCCATCATTTCTGATGATCTTCCTTTTGCCTCTCCTCACGACAACATGACTGGGCTTTGGCGGCTTGGTAATGAAGAAGCATTGGTCCACTTGGGAAGCCAGTACCCATGGCTCATTTTTCACGGTGACGTTTGCGCCCATGGTCTTGTATTTGGCTTCGGGTATAACCATGGTGGTGAAATACCAGTCTTCTTTTAGGACACTCTTGGCCCATCTGACATGGAGCATCGAGACCTTCTCTCCAGCGCAGCTCAGCTCCTAGATCTCCTCGATCCTTCCGTAGTATCTGTCCTTGTCATTACCGGTGTAGGATTCCATCGTTACCCCGGAGTTATGATAATAATCGCTCTTCATGTCCTTTTCCTCGGTGTAGAATGTGTAGCTGTTGGTATGCCTCATAGGTCATCATGTTGTGCTCGGGGCCCTGTGACAAGGCGAATATGAGTTTTCTTCCGCGGAAGAATCCTCATGTAAAGGGTACAACAGAATCTTCTCCTTGAACCAACGCGTGAAATGTGAGTTATGCTCTTTGATTATATCTGAGTCCGTCCTCTGTTGGCCTCGGTCATTGTACGTCTTCTCAATAAAGGTTTTGTGCTCTACCACCCAAGGATTGACCAGGTCTATGTGTTGTAGTGCGACTAGGTTTGCTCTTTCAAAGTCGGCGAGTCGACCCTTGAAGTCGACATGCATTTCACGGAGACCCTTGAAGTGACCCCATCCAGCGAGCCTACCGAGGTGCCTGTTGACGGGCAGACCAACGGGGTTCTCGATGCCTAGATAATTCATGCAGTAGGAGATGCACTCTTCGGTCAGAAAGCCCTTGGCTATGCTTCCCTCTGGACGTGACATGTTGCAAACGTATCCTTTGATGACACCATTCATCCTTTCGAACGGCATCATGTTGTGCAGGAACGTCAGCCTGAGTTGGATGATATCCTCCACAATATGGACCAGGAGATGCACCATAACATCGAAGAATGCGGGCGGGAAGTACACCTCAAGCTCGCATAGTATCACCACGATCTCTTCTTGTAGCCTTCTGAGTTGCCTCACGCCAAACAACTTCCAAGAGATGACGTCGAAAAAGTTGCATAGGCCGAATAGCATTTCACGGTGTCGGTGTACCAAAAGAGGGATACACTTTTTGTACCCCTATAACTGTGCACGGGCAGTCTGAGCCACGGGCACCACCACACTGAGCAAGGCAAGGGAGGTGAGCCAAGGTAAGGCCGAAGCTCGAGAGAAGTAGAACAACGCCAAGACCAAGCCCACAAAGAGCAAAGGAGACGAAGCGGACTCCCCCCGGCAAGATCCTTGCCGGGAGGCGGTTTTAGCAAACCCGGCAAGACCCTTGCGTGGCAGCTCGCCCCACACCTACGGAGTGACTCACCCTTGAGTCCACTGCCCCCATGGGGCAAGGATTCATGACACATCCCCGTGGTGGCATGCAGATCTTTGTGAAGGTATTCAAGGTCAGATGCACCCTTTAGAAGATGATGATCCTTGGCGGGAACCCAGCCAAGGAGGACTACAAGGCCCCTGGCAAGAGCCTTGCCGGGGATGACAACAGGCACCACAGCAAGACCCTTGCCGGGGCCCCGGCAAGGCCCTTGCCAAGAACACACGCAGGGCCACCATCAGGCCCACGCCAGTCAAACCTCCACCGCCGTTCGCATGCAGCTGCCGACCCAACCAGCTAGGCAGGCACCTGCATGGCGGCATGCGGATCTTTGCGGAGACCCACCACTGCGCCACCTCAGCTGCCTGCCTGCCTACATGGCACCGTGGGCGCCGCTGGCCAGGGCACGTGTCAACACGAGAGGGAGCAGCGACGGACGAGACAGGGCTCTCCCCCGTCCCCGATAAAGCAAGGACACCTAGGCAAGACGCATTAAATGCGCCTTCTCATGTAATGTGATGGATAACCTCACATCACTGTACCCTTTCCACCTCCTGTGTGCTACTGTGGCAACCCCTTTCCTATAAAAGGAGGCCTGAGGCGACCAGGAGGAGGATTCGGCTTTTTGGAGCTCCTCACGCCCCATAGCTAGCTCAAGAACACAGATATACAATCCACCAAAGCAGGAGTAGGGTGAGTAGGGTTTTACGCATCCTCGCGACCCAAACCTGGATAAACGAACCGTGTGCTATCTGTTTGATCCGCTCTTCTCACGACCCCGCGCCCTGCAACCATAGTAGGGATTCTTGTGATCCCATAGGTGTCATTCCCACCGACATCTTTGGCGCGCCAGGTAGGGGGCACAGTTGTGAGAATCGGCTTTAGCAGTTGGTTCGATGCTTCTTCATCGTCATGGCGCCCAAGAAGAAGATGACGGTGGCGGTTGGCCCGTCGGAAACCGGACATCCCGTCCCGACATGGGCGAGCAGCGGACCGGTCGCAGAAAGGACCTGAGGAGCCGTTCGCGAACACCAACACCGTCCCAGCAGCCGGAGTTTGGGAGGCGGTGATGTTCGTGCGCCTGGTAACGGGCCGCACGCCGCCAAATCCAAAGACGGAGCCAGGCCCTCCGCGGGTGGCGCGGGGCCTTCCAAGATCCCTGTCACCCCGCCCGAAGGCGATGCGAGGGCCTCCAAGACTCCCACGCCGGCGCCAACGGCGCGCTCCTCTCAAGCGGCACGTGACGAACGGCTTAATCACGCCGAAGACCCCGGGCGTCGCCGTGGGAAGAGCCTCGAGCGCCACTCCTGGGAGGTACAAGACCTGCCCGCTCGCCGAGGTGCTGGTGAAGATGGCATGCGACCGAGGGGTCGTGATAGAGCTCCTTCTGACATGGTCAGAAGTCGAAGCGCGTCGCGATCCGTGCAGGTTTTGCTGCCACCAACGCCAGCAGAAGCCCTGGCGCGCGCGCAGTTGCTCCTCGATTTTCCTCCCACTACGGGGAAACAAGACGAATGGAGAGCCACTATCCGAAGCCTTGTTGCGGTGGCCAACAAAGACGAACCGAGTCCGGTGGAGCCCCGGGTCGATGCTCCGATAGAGTCCCACACACCAGTGGCAGGAAAGCCGGCGGCGCCGCGACCACGGTGCACTCGCCTCCTCCTCGCCCGGTACCGCGGATGCTAGCCCGTCGCGATGTTACGGGCGACAAAATCTCCATAGTGTCGTCCGACCTGCGGACCCACTGTGACCAGCGCCAAGTCCTTCGGGAACGAGAACATGAAGACGCTCGAACCACTATCGAGCGCCGGTGCGGAGCGCGGCACCAGTCAGACAGGCGAGCAGGACCTACTGTGAACCACCCGGCACCGGAGAGCCCTGGAGGCCTACCTTACGAGGTAGGCTGTCCGGCTTTTACCCGTGAGATGCGGCAGTTCCAGTGGCCCACTCACCGCACCTTCAAACCTGACATGGGCGAAAAGTACAGCGGCAAGACCCACCTGTCCGAGTTCCTCAGCATCTACACCATTGCGATGCAGGCTACCGGAGCTCGCGGCGATAAGGTGCTTGCGAATTACTTTCCGTTGGCTCTTAAACCCAACGCCATGTCATGGTTGATGCACTTGCTGGTAGACTCTATTTCCTCCTGGTCGGATTTGTGCCATGAGTTTGTGGGCGCAATTACTGGAGGCCACCAAGCCCATGGCCAAGCGAGTGACCTGCACGTCATTCCCCAGAATGGAGGCGAGAGTCTCCGCAAGTATATACAGAGGTTCAGCCGGATACAGTACAATATCCCTGATGTTCACCCTGCCGCTATCATCAGCGCGTTCCATCAGAACGTGCGTAACCGCAGGATACGTGAAGAGCTGGCAATGAACAAGGTGAAAGATGTAGAAGAACTCTATGTTCTTGCTGACAGATGTGCCCGGGCTGAAGAGGGAAGGAAGTACCCCGGCGAAGATGCCGGCGTGGAAACCGACTCAGATGAAGATGCTGCCGCCCCGGCGAAGAAGGGCCGGCACCGCAACAGGAAGCGCAAAGGTAAATCCGTGCTTGCCGTCGAGGGATCTGATGAAACCGGCAACACCAAGAAAACCAAGGCAGATGACCCCGGCAAGGAAATTGTCGGATGTGTCGCCTGACGGGCCTTGGCGGTTGCCGAGAAGCCAGGAAACTCCGACAAGTGATACTGCAAGATCCATCGCACCAAAGGCCATGCTCTCTAAGACTGCCGACAGGTTGAGCTCCTCGCTGAGAAGCAGAGGGCTGAATATGAGAGGCGGGACAAGGAGAAGGGCCAAGACGGTGCTAAGGGTCCGACAAGAAGCGTGACGGGCAGGAGGGCCGTCGCGGCAAGGATAAACAACAGGAGAGTCCCACCCAGGGCCGTGACAAAAAGCTAGAAGACGACGATCACGAAGAGGATGACGAATCCGGCGACCAAGAGTTTTAGAAAGCTACAGAGACCATGTACGTCGACGGCAGCGCCTCGCTGCATACTTCTCACCGCTAGCTTAAACAGTGGGCGCGAGAGATTACAGCGGCAGAACCGTCGTTTGATGCCCAAAGGCCGCTGAAGTGGTCCAGCACACCTATCATTTTTGACACCGAGGATCACCCTGATCGCACTACTGCGGTCGGGTGCTTGCCATTGTTGGTTTCACCAACAATACGCAACCTCAAGGTGACAAAGATGCTAGTCGATGGCGGGGCCGGTCTGAACTTGATCTCACCTGCCGTGATCGAGAAACTACAGATTCCTGATGGAGACCTCAAAGAGATGGGCATGTTTCAGGGGGTCAACCCGGGAAGAAGCCAACCTAAGGGAAAGGTCACGCTGCCCGTGACTTTTGGAAGCGATCTGAACTACAGGACGGAGAGGATCGTGTTTGATGTTTCCAAGATCCCCTTGCGCTACAATGGAATCCTTGGCCGCCCAGCGCTGGCCAAGTTCATGGCGGCGTCACACTACGCCTACAACACCCTGAAGATGCCAGGACCTGTGACGATCATCACCATCCCCTCCGATAAGAAAGATGCGATGATTTGCCCTGACCAACTATACCAGCAAGCAGTTGCAGTAGCTGCCGCCACTAGGGCACTTGCTCCTGCCGCTGGGACCCCGGGAGGGAAGAAGAAGACCGGTGAGACCTCGGACACCCACTCTGGCAAGCGCACCTCTTCGGAGTGTAGCGCTCCCGTCGAGGACGTGCCAGAGAGATCCACTGGCGGAAACAAGAAGCCCAGGGCCATACCGCCGGAAACCAAGAAGGTTTCTGTCAATGAGGGCGACACGGGAGGGGCTTTCACCATAAGCTCCACCCTTGACGACAAATAGGAAGACGCGCTCGTCACCTTCCTGCGGGCGAATGTCGATGTGTTTGCATGGCAAGCTTTCGACATCCCCGGTGTTCCCAGGGAGGTGATTGAGCACCACCTCCTTGTCTGTCCTCATGCGCGGCCCATCAAGCAGAAGGTCAGAAAGCAAGCTTTGGAACAAAAAGAGTTCATCACAGAGGAGATCCGGAAACTGGAAGCAGCGGGTTTGGTAAGAGGAGTGCTCCATCCAACGTGGTTGGCCAATCCGGTCGTAGTGCGCAAGGCTAATGGGAAGGCGGGCCCGATGGAGTGGACGCCAGAAGCCGAAGCGGCATTGCAAGATTTGAAGAAGTACCTCTCCTCCGCGCCAATACTAGTTGCGCCTAGGCCACAGGAGACGTTGCTGCTATACTTGGCGGCAACGAACCGGGTGGTCAGTGCCGCACTAGTGGCACAGAGAGAGGTTGACGACGAGGTAATGGCAGCGACAGAGCCCGACACCACCAATGCAGAGACGACATAGCCAGTTGAAGTGCCGCCGAAGAAGAAAATGATGCAGCATCCGGTCTACTTTGTTAGTTCCCTCCCGCAGGGAGCTAGATCAAGGTACTCCGGCGTGCAAAAACTGCTCTTCAGCCTTCTTATGGCCTCGAGGAAGCTGCATCACTACTTCCAGGCACACGAGATCACTATCGTCACTCGCCTCCCTCTGCAATAGATATTGCACAATCCAGTTGCAACGGGAAGAATTGTGGAATGGGCACTGGAGCTGTCCAGCTTTGGCCTCAAGTTTGAAAGTACTTCAACGATTCACAGCCGAGTCCTGGCGGAGTTCATTGCAGAATGGACCGCAACACCTGATGAAGAAGCCCAAGAGACTGCTCTCCCCGGCAAGGAGGCAAGTTGCAATTGGATCATGTACTTTGATGGAGCTTTATCCTTACACGTCGCCGGGGCTGGCGTACTGCTTGTCGCGCCCACCGGAGAGCACCTCAAGTTCGTGATCCAGATGCACTTCCCCAAGGAGGTGTCAACAAACAATACGGCAGAGTACGAAGGGCTGCTTGCCGATCTTAGGATCGCGGCGGACCTCGGAATCAAGAAGCTCATCGTCAGGGGCGACTCGCAGCTCGTCGTCAAGCAAGTCAACAAGGACTACCAGAGCCCGTTGATGAAGGCCTACGTCGATGAAGTGAGAAAGCTGGAAGAGCGTTTCGACGGTATACAGGCTGAATATGTTCCCCGAGCGGAGAACGATATCGCGATTACCTATCAAAACGCATTGCCCTCAAGCTACCTGTGGAACCAGGTACCTTTGTGCTCGAGCTAACTCAGCCATCCCTTGATCCATCAACAGAGCAGAACAAGAGGAAGAAATCAGGACCCGGCAAGTACTTTCCTGCCGAGCTCCCCGGAGCCGCCGGCAAGGATGTTGCCAGGGACACTGCGCCCGCCACGGGACGGCTAGCTCCGGCGGAGCGTCAAGCTCTTGCCGTCGAGACAACCGCTCCTATAGCGGAGGAAATTCCTTTAGTCCTCGCCGTCGAGCCCCAGGCTCCAGCGTGGGCACAGCATACCGTCCGATTCCTCCAAACAGGGGAACTTCCTGAAGAGCAGGAAGAAGCGGAAAAAGTAGCCCGTCGCTCTACCATGTACCAGTTCGTCGATGACGTCCTGTACAAAAATAGGTCGAACAGTGTGAAATTGAAGTGTATCCCTCGGGAGGAAGGACTGGAGCTGTTGGCGGAGATACACAGAGGCATATGTGGATCCCACATCGGGTCAAGGGCCCTTGCCGGCAAGGCATTTCGGCAAGGCTTCTTTTGGCTCACCGCCCTCCAGGATGCAACGACACTAGTCACCAGGTGTGAAGCGTGTCAGTTCCATTCAAAGAAGCTTCATCAGCCAGCTCAAGCCCTTCAAACCATTCCTCTCTCCTGGCCCTTCTCGGTCTGGGGGCTCGACATACTGGGCCCTTTCCCCCGCGCTGTCGGGGGCTTTGAGTACTTGTACGTTGCAATCGACAAGTTCACAAAGTGGCCCGAGGTGGAGGCAGTGAGGAAGGTCACAGCTCAGTCAGCCAGCAAGTTCTTCAAGGGACTAGTGTGCCGTTTTGGTGTACCCAACAGGGTCATCATCGACAACGGCACACAGTTCACAAGCCGCACCTTCATGCAATATATCCAAGACCTCGGCAGCAAAGTCTGTTTCACTTCCGTTGCTCACCCATGAAGCAATGGTCAAGCTGAGAGGGCAAACGCTGACGTACTACGAGGCTTAAGGACCAAGACCTTTGACAGGCTGCACAAGAGTGGAAGGCGCTGGATTGATGAGTTGCCGACGGTTCTTTTGTCGATCAGGACGACGCCAAATCGAGCCACCGGCCAGACACCCTTTGCCCTAGTATACGGGGGCAGAAGCAGTTCTCCCCACTGAACTCATATACGGGTCACCTCGAGTGCTTGCTTATGATGAGCTTGAGCAAGAGCAACTGCTACAAGATGACGCAATGCTCCTTGAGGAAGATCGTCTTCGGGCGGCTGTGAGAGCAGCACGCTACCAGGAAGCCTTGCGCCGCTACCATAGCCGCAATGTTCATGCCCGAAGCCTTGAGGGAGGCGACCTTGTCCATCGGCGCGTTCAATCGGCCAAGAATTCCACCAAGTTGACACCAGAGTGGGAAGGCCCTTATCGGGTAATACGAGTCACCAGGCCCGCCGTAGTCCGCCTGGAGACCGAAGATGCCGTTCCGATGAGTAACTCCTGGAACATTGAGCATCTTCGCAAGTTTTACCCGTGAGGCGCGGCTTGCCGGGCCCCCCGGCAAGCCACCTTTTGTACAAGCATTGCCGATGATGCATGTAACCCTTTGTACAAAGCCAGGCGCAGACCCTGAGCATAAATAAATGAAGCGCTGGCGCCCTAAGTTATAGCATGCATGCTAGGTCGAGTCTCGTCCTTGGTTAGGGTTGATAGTGCTTAGCGGCGACTAACCCCTAGCTTAGAGGTTGAGTGTGCATCTCTTTGCCGTTCTTTCGTCTTCTTTGGTTCGCAGGACTCACAGATATCCTTGTTGGATCACTTCAAGACGAAAAAGAGAAGAGGGGCAGACCAGCATCTAGACCCCGAGAAGCCAGTATTGCCGGGGGCTGCAAGAGCAAAGATTCACCCACGGCAAACTAGAGTTGCCGGGGGCTACAACTTCAGATAAATTCTTCATCCCTTATCATGCGTTCCCTTATGGACTGAGGTATGTGAAACCTCGTTTTTTCCTAGAGCTACCGTGCTCCCCTAACTCTAGGCCCTAGGGCTCGTTCCTGGTGCCAGGTTTGGTCGTAGTCGCGGCAGCGAGTGGATGAAACAAGGAGCCTGAACCCACCTCATCCCTGCCTCCGCCAAAGGTGTGAGAAAGGTCGAGCGAAGTGGGGAGACGGCAAGGCCTGTTGCCGGGCAAGGAAATGTTTATCTTAAAGATATCAAGGATTTACTCCTTGTCGTGAGTTCTGCCCACAAACAAATGACCCGGCAAGCATCCCTTTTTCATTAAAAACATTCCACTCAGGTACAGTCCATAGGGAATGAAAAACATGAATGATGGGATTATAAGTTTTAAATTCAGCTAAGGCCTGAAGGCTTACAAACTAAAAAGAGATAAGGTGCCCATAATCCCTTTCTTGTCCCTCTCCTTAGGAGGCAGGTCAAGGAGGCAAAAAGGGCAAAAGGGGCGCCTAGGCGAGCTACAGGTGGCAGAAGACACCAAGAGAACATCTCGGTGGCCGTCCGAAGGCTGGATGGTGATGGCAGCGCCGGAAGCAGAGCTCGAAGATGAGGCGGCAGGACGTCAGCACATGTCGAAGGCGTCGGTGCCCGCGTACTCCGATTTGATGGCCTTTCTGCCCGCCCTCTTCCTCTTCCGCAGCCTCCCAATGCCAGCCGCCCAAGGAGACGGCCCTGAGATGTTCAGGGAGCTGGCGACACGGATGATGGGGTCGCCGGTGCCGCACGGAGCGGCGCCCGACACCTAATCGGACCCGTCATCCTGCCGCCTACTACCCTCGTCGTCGCTGCCGCTGTCCTCCTTGTAACTCTTGCCCGAGGAGGAGTCTTCGCTATCAGAAGAGCTCTCCACGCAGCACCTTTCACGGGTCCCAAAGCACCCGAAGACCTTGACGGAGAGAAGGCCACCCTCCATCAACTTGCAATGGAGAGTGAGCCCCTCCGTCAAGCGGTGGATATGAGCGAACGTCTTCCATCCTCGATGAAGATACATCTCGTGAGGGGCTGGGAAGTCGATGCGAACATGCGTGCCGCTGATCCCACAGCCCCTCATGTGCAGCCGCAGCGACTTCGGTGGATCTAGCTCCATCTCCCGCGTGAATGGAGTGGGGAGACGAAGGCGACGGCGAGGCAGCCGGCGCAGCCTGATGAAGAACTCGCAAGGGTCATCCCCAACGTGGCCCTCCAAGGGGGGAGGAACTGTTGGCGGAGGCGAGGCCGGCGCGCCGCCCCGTCCTCCTCTTCCCCGAGCGCCTCGGCCTCGCCCACGGCCTCGCCCCCTCCCCCTTCCCCTCGCGGCCGGCTCTGCCACCGCGGGTACATGAGAAGGAGGGACGCGTTGTCGAGCGGCGACCCTCGCCGCCACCGTTGAAGGACCAGGATTCCCTCTCTCCATGGCGGATGGAAGGGGGGAGCAGAAGCTGAAGGAAGGAGGAGATGAAATAATGCGGGACGCCATCCCCCCCCCTCGCACTCTTTATAAAGGAATGGGGTTGGGGCTCGGCCGCCCCGCTCAGCCAATCAAGACGCGGAAGGCGCAGGGAACTGGGACCGACCCGCCGCCCGAGCCTGCGGCGGCCCGGTTTCCTGCCTCCACCGTTCGCCGCCCCAAGCGCATGAGAGCCACGTGGCAGGCGTGCAGGATCGAGGCGACGGGTGAGGCGACCTCTACCCACCCCGTGATCGTGGGGAGTGGACGCCTTGAATACCACGCCTCGGCCCCGTTCCGTAAATGGGCCGCGCCTCCACGCCTCCCTCCGTTTATGGGGAAGGCGCGAACCGCCCCCTTTACTACGACGTGATGCATGCATGGAGAGCTCAGCCCCACGCATGCCGCCCATGTCACACACGCCTCCCCACATCGTGCCACGTGTGGGAGTCGTGGGAAGCGCAGCGCGCGAAGAGACTTACCGCGGTAAAAACCGCCCTGCTTGCCCGCGCATCGTTTTTGGGCCTAGCCCAACGACGTGATTGCGCTTACGTGTGGCCCAGGCCCGGGGGCTCCTGTCGGTGTACAAAAAGAGGGGTACACTTTTTGTACCCCTATAACTGTGCACGGGCAGTATGAACAACGGGCACCACCACACTGAGCAAGGCAAGGGAGGTGAGCCAAGGTAAGGCCGAAGCTCGAGAGAAGCAGAACGACACCAAGACCAAGCCCACAAAGAGCAAAGGAGATGAAGCGGACTCCCCCGGCAAGATCCTTGCCGGGAGGCGGTTTTAGCAAACCCGGCAAGACCCTTGCCGTGGCAGCTCGCCCCACACCTACGGAGTGAGTCACCCTTGAGTCCACTGCCCCCATGGGACAAGGATTCGGGAGACATCCCCGTGGTGGCATGCAGATCTTTGTGAAGGCATTCAAGATCAGATACACCCTTTAGAATATGATGATCCTTGGCGGGATCCCAGCCAAGGAGGACCACAAGGCCCCCGGCAAGAGCCTTGCCGGGGATGACAGCAGGTGCCACAGCAAGACCCTTGCCGGGGCCCCGGCAAGGCCCTTGCCAAGAACACCCGTAGGGCCACCATCAGGCCCATGCCAGTCAAACCTCCACCGCCGTTCGCATGCAGCTGCCGACCCAACCAGCTGGGCAGGCACCTGCGTGGCGGCATGTGGATCTTCATGGGGACCCACCACTGCGCCACCTCAGCTACCTGCCTGCCTACATGGCACCGCGGGCGCCGCTGGCCAGGGCGCGTGTCGACACAAGAGGGAGCGGCGACAGACGAGACAGGGCTCTCCCATGTCCCCGATAAAGCAAGGACACCTGGGCAAGATGCATTAAATGCGTCTTGTCATGTAATGCGAGGGATAACCTCACATCACTGTACCCTTTCCACCTCCTGTGTGCTACTATGGCAACCCCTTTCCTATAAAAGGAGGCCCGAGGCGACCAGGAGGAGGATTCGGCTTTTTGGAGCTCCTCATGCCCCATAGCTAGCTCAAGAACACAGATATACAATCCACCAAAGTAGTAGTAGGGTTTTACGCATCCTCGTGGCCCGAACCTGGATAAACGAACCGTGTGCTATCTGTTTGATCCGCTCTTCTCACGACCCCGCGCCCCGCAACCGTAGTAGGGATTCTTGTGATCCCATAGGTGTCGTTCCCACTGACACACGGACGTGCGTGTCCATGATCCCACGGATTGCAATGGGAAGTATCTGCGTCATCAGCACGTGACAGTCATGAGACTTCATCCCCCTGAACTTCTGCTTCGCTGAGTCTAGGTATCTGCTTATCTTCCCCACGTAACCGTAAGGAAGTTTTACTCCTATGAGGCAGGTCAAAAACTTCTCGATCTCCTCCTGACTTAGAGTGAAGCACGCGGGAGGGAAGTCATTTCTGATCTTCTTGGCCTTTTTGCCTTTGCGACGACTTTCCGTGTCCTTCGCCTCATCATCATCATCATCATTAGCGTGAAGCTCCTCCCTGATGCCCATTGATTTCAAGTCTGCCCTTGCTTTCGGCCCATCTTTGGTCCTCTCTGGCATGTTGAGAAGGTTACCAAGAAGATTCTCGCACACGTTCTTCGTGATATGCATGACATCAAGGCTGTGAGGGACACGGAGGATCTTCAAGTACGGCAAGTCCCAAAAAATAGACCTTGTTTTCCATACCTCAGCAGCGGCTCTGGCGCCTTTCGATTCTTTCCTGGTTCTGGCACCTTTCACTTCTTTCCCGATGGTGGGCACTCTTTCCAATTTTTCAACGGCTCGTCTATTTCCTCGCCGCTCCTCGTACGTGGGCGTCTTCGAGATCCGGTTTCACCATCGAACAGATCCTTGCGTTTTCTCCATGAGTCATCGTCGCGAAGCCACCTTCGATGTCCCATGAACATGGTTTTTGAAGACCCGGGATCTCTATCTAGCTGGCGATATGTTGTGTCATCCATGCACCTGACGCATGCACAAAATCCGTGGACCACCTACCCCGCGACATATCCGTAACCGAGATAGTCGTGCACCGTCGTGAGCAGTGCGGCTCTCATAGGGAAATATTCTTTCTCTGTGGCATCACACGTATTGGCCGGCATTTTCCACAGTGTGTTTAGCTCCTCTTTCAGCAGCCCCAGATACAGATTGATGTTGTTCCCTGGTTGTTTCGGCCCTTCAATTAGCATACTCATGGGAATGTACTTCCTCTTCATGCACAACCAGGGGGAAGGTTGTACATCCACACAAACACAGGCCAGGTGCTCTGTGTGCTTCTCTGGCTGCCAAACGGATTGACTCCATCGGCGCTCGCGCCCAGCACGATGGTCCTTGGATCGTCCCCAAATTCTGGGTGTTCGAAGTTCAACGCTTGCCACTGGCTCGCATCCTTAGGGTGACTCAGCATCTTGTCTTTTTTATTTATCTCCGGATCATTTCCGTCATCTTCTCGCTTCTTCTCCTCCCTATCCGCATGCCAACGCAGGAGCTTTGCTACCTTAGGGTCCGCAAAATACTGCTGCAGACGCGGAGTGATCGGAAAGTACCACACCACTTTTCGAGGAGCTTTCTTCCTCTTCTTGTATCGAGTGACGCCGCACACCGGACATATGGTAGACTCCGCGTGATCGTCCCAATAAATGATGCAATTATTCATGCACACATGGTATTTCACGTGCGGTAAATCCAGAGGACACACGATTTTCTTTGCCTAATCAAAACTGGTCGGGCACTTGTTCCCCTTGGGATGACGTTCGTGCCAGAATGACATGTTCTCGTTGAAGCATGCATCGGTCATTTTGTGTTTTACCTTCATCTCCAGAGCAATGAGCATTACTTTCAGGCGGGTATCCTCGGGCCTGCATCCTTCATACAATGGAGTAACCGCGTCTATCTCCAGTTAATCTAGCCTGGCTTTCTCTCGGGCTGCAGCTCTTGCGTTATCCGTCTACTTGAGAAGCAGCTCTTGAATATGAGGGTCATGCACCCATCCCATCGATGGTCCGTCGTCGTCTGCTCCGGCATCTTCATCTTCATGATCATGCCCTTCATCTTGATCTTCATCATCATCATGTCCGGCATCTTCTACATGATGACTGTGTACTGCATCTACTTCGTGATCATTTCCTGGAGATTCTTCGTCTGCTCACTCGCCCTCACCGCAGTTGTCTTGCTGCCCTTCCTCATTTCTTGCCCGGCCCCCATGGACGACTTCATAATCATCTTCATCACCTTGCCACCGATAGCCATCAATGAAAACACACAAGAGTAGGTGGTCCCGCACCTGTACGGAATCTGGGTCCATAAGGCTCTTCAGCTTGCATCTTTGACACAAACATCTTATCTCTGTCTCATTCTTTTGAAGCATCTCGGCCTTCGTGGAGCTCAAAAACCTATTCACGATGCCTTCAGTCATCGTGCGGACCATGGTCGCCTGCGGGGTAGAGCAAAACGATATTTTAGATCCAAAAAAAATTGGCACGACTTTGCCTAAAAATAGGACCAAAAAGAATGCATAGTGCCAAATTCTTGCCGAAACGGAAATGAATCAACATTCTGGCAAAATATTGCCAACTATCGCATTTCAAATACCGGTACCTGCAAACACAAACATATTCAACACCACAAACATATGCAACACCACAAACATACGTAGATCTAGGCCATAAAAAGGGTGTACGTTGTTGGAGGGAGAAAAAAGTAGATCTAGAACATAAAGAAAGCTTTCCCCTTACTTACCTATCAAAAAAAGGAAATTTAACCACTTAATTTGGGTGAATCTATGGTGCAAATGAGGTGAGGAGGAGGAGGCAGCCGAGACCAAGCTTGGTAGAGGTGGAGAGAATGAAGTGGGGAAAGTGAGTGTGGTAGGTGACTTTCCAAAATATCTAGCTGCTCCCAGGTTACCAATGGCGCACCACCTAAGAATGCACCATTAGTAACCAGGGTTACTAATGGCGCACATGGTGTGTGGTGCGCCATTACTAGTTTTGAAAAAAAAAGATAAAAAAATTGTTAGCAGTGGCGCACCAGGGGATAGTGCGCCATGGCGCACTATCCACTAGTGCGCCACTATTAACATGTTTTTTTACATTTTTTTCAAAACTAGTAATGGCGCACCACACACCAGGTGTGCCATTAGTAATGTGGCCAATAATGGCGTACCTATATCTGGCGCGCCACTGCTATATAGCAGTGGCGCACCACATACATGGTGCGCCATTAATGTCCATATTATCTATAGCCGTTTTCCTAGTAGTGAGAAGGTTCCTCCAACTCAATCCCAATTAATAATCATCAACCCAACAAATTAATTAAATAGAGTGATGAGATCAAATCAATAATTCAAGTACCAGATACTCAAGATGTCCATAATCTGGGACACGGCTAACCATGATTAGTTTTTACACTCTGCAGAGGTTTGCACACTATTGCACTCCACATGAGGCCAAGTATGGTAAGGAGAACAGAAATCAGCGCAAGGTGCGCATTCAAAGAATAGAGAGGAGATGGGCAAGAGAGTGGAGGGAGCACAGGTACGTTACTCCCAAGTACATGAAGAAATTCGATCTCAATCCTCCATGCCCAAGACCTCCATTGGCACCTGGCCAAGAAGCAGATCCCACCAGCCTCAAGCGCATTGAGGATTATCCTGATGAATGGGCCAAGCGCCAGGCCAAGCTAGCCAAAGTAGCTAAGTAAGCATCAAGGAAAATCAATGAAGACAATGCTGGCGCTGCTGCCACTGCTGAGGCCTCTGCATGTAATCCCAAGAAGGCTATACCAAAGAAGCCTGCTTACAAGCCAAGTGCTTCACCCTCAATGCCCTCACAGCCAAGTTCCTCAGCAATGCCCTCACGGTCGGACTCTTGAAATCCCTCACGGCCTACTCCTCATGCTGCTCCCGCTCCAAAGTCCTCAGCTCCTCCGCTAAAGTCCTCAGCTGCTCCGACCAAATCCTCACCACCTGCGCATCTTGCCACATGCCAAAGGACGATGGGCATCTCTATTGCCTCAGGAGCATCTGCTAGTTCCTCAGCACCACCGCATTCTTCCACTGGTCCCACTCTATTGAAGACCAAGTCAACTGCTGGACGAGGCTCTCGACCAAGTCTTCAAAAGAAGCAGTCGCTTTTCAAGTGCCGTCCGATGAAGACGAAGCTGATGATGATGAACTTGCAGAAATCATCAGAGACAGACAGGTCAAGGCCGCTAGAGCCAAGGGCACAAGTGTGCCTCTACTTTTGGATCCAAAGTTGATCCTTGACTACATTGATCTATGGCACAAGCACCCCAATACTCTTATGCCTGACTTCAAGTTGACTCCTGGACAAAGTCATATGTTGACTCACATCATACAAGAAGAAAAATGGAAGTTTGAGAAGGCCAGGCAGATCAAGAAAGCGCAGTACAAAAAGGAGCGCTACCTGAAGAAATTGCCAGGGCAACCACTAGTGTTGTGCCTGAAGAAAGTGAAGACGTCAGGGCAACTGCATCGGTTGCGCCTGAAGAAAAGCAAACAAATCCCTCTACTCTTCCTGCGCCTACACCAACACCGATCCTTCCATCTACATCAGATGTGAAGAAGACCAAGGCTGCAGAGCGTGCAACTGTGAAGAAAAGGAAGGCATCAACTTCATCAGATTCTTCAGCCCCGAAGAAGATGAAGCCATTGACTAGCTCATTTGACCACCCAATTGATGTTGTTCCTATCTCAACCATGCCATCGAAGGACCTTGTTCCTTTTGATGAAGAATATGTGATTCCAAGTGAATCAGACAATGACATTCCCTCAACTGCTTCGTCAGAACAGCTAGATGAAGAAATTGAAGTGGATGAAAACCCTTCAACCCCAATTATCTCATCGCCCATGCCTCAGTTCACTACTGAAGAGGCCGGCGTTGAAGAAATGGATGAAGAAGTCGATGTGGACATTGGATGCACCACGCCAGTGCTGAATGATGACTTTTGGGAAAGTCAGCACCCCAATTCTCCCTTATTCAATCCTCTGTAACAAATTCCTCAGTCCCAGTGACTACTGAAGTTCAAATGGGATTGGAAGAACCTCGTGCGACTCCGTCCATCCATGAAGAAATTCTAGCCACTAGTGTTGATGAAAATGTAAATGAAGAATTGAAGTCCCAAGCTTCCACTGAAGAAGTACCTGAAATTCCTCAGCCTATGGAACCTGAGATCGAGATCCCTGAGGTTGTGATGCAATTGACTGACACTCCTCACCCCAAGCCAAAGGATCCCTTCTCGAAGAAACAAAAATTCAAGGCCAATGACTTTTGTGGTGAGCATGTATTCTTCACTGACTACAACCCTTATGACTCTGCTCGTCTAAGGAGGAAGCATTTCTGGACTACAAGCCAGGCGAACTTCTATTCTTCACTCCTTTTCAACATGGACAAAATCTTCTACCATGAGCATATTCCTCATGTGGACATGGAATCATTGCCTTGCTTCTCTCCTGTGCTCGGTGTGCTTCATGACGCGGGCCTCCTCAACATTTGCTCTAACATTGTAGATTGGAATGAAGATCTCATTCTTTAGTTCTATGCGACACTGCACATCACCGGTAATCCCGAAGACATCAACACCTGGGTCTTGGACTGGATGACCGATAATACTCATTTTAAGGCACCAGCCTCTGAATTGCTTCACGCCCTGCCCAGAAGTCCACCCAGTGAAGGAGCTCGCTACCTATACCAAGAACCTGAACTCACTTCTCATTACATGCAAGTGTTAATGAAGCCTCTGAAGCCCAGTCAAGCCCCAAGGACCAAATTCCTCGTAAAGGACTTACTCTATGTGCCGAAACAGTCTATCACATTCTGACAAGGACAATGAGTCCCATCAAAGGCCACGAATCATTTGATGAGGAAATATTTGGCATCATGAAGAATCTGCTATTCAACATCATTCATAGAATTCCTATCAACTATTATGATTTCTTCATGAGGACTCTGGCAAATGTTGCACTCTATCCGTTTGAGTTGAAGCCTTATGCTCCTTGGATTATGAGATTCCTCAGAACAAGGTCTTCACTCAACTACAAGGACGATTTTCAAAATCACCTCAGCTATCTGCCCCCTATTGAAGTCCTCAAGCAGACTTATACCTCAACCGGTGAAAAGGGCAAGGCACCTCTGGTCATAGATGAAGGCATTCGTCCATTGGATGGTCAGTTTTGCAAAGCTGCATCTTACTCCACCAATGATGACTCTGCCACTCATGATTCTGCTGCCAATGCACCCAAGTCTACTCCTCAAGCCACAGCTCCATGTATGATGACTGACCGTGAGCTGATTCTTAGTCTTCACCAGATGGGGATCGAAACCATAAATGGGTTAAGCGTCAGTTTGGTTCTATTCTTCACAACATGACTACTACACATAATGCAGTGAAGAAAAACCATTACTACCTCCATGAAGTTTTTCGGTCGCACTTGGGCTGTCTTATCACATCTGTATGGTGAAGAAGATCTGAAGAAAGTGGGTCTCAAGGAAGATTTTGACTGGTCTGCACCTCCATCGAGGAAATTCAAGAAGGTCAAGGTTCCTTCTTTGGTGACCAGCTCATATTCTTCATCGCGTGATACCGACGAGTATGAAGACTTGGACGACACTGCGGCAGGCCCTACAACGACAAACAACCCCAACAACGCTGGTGCTCCTCCATCAACTTGATATTCTTCAGGGGCGTTAGTCCTCATTTTTTCGATCCTTTTGGAAATTCAATGACAAAGAGGGAGAAATTTGAGTTAGTCTTCAAGCGGGTCTACCTATATGGGCGTTTATTCTAAGATACAACTCTCATTCTTTTGAAGACTTTGCTGGATCGTGTTGTAAGCTTAAATTCTATGGTGGCCTGATATTTTGCTGTGTTTTCCTACATGTTTATTCCTCGTTAATATTAATGCACGCATGCTGAATTACATCAGTCACCATATTTCATCATGCATTTCAAATTCTTCCTATTATATGTTAAATGCGTGTATGGATTACAAGATATACGGGGAGATCTCCATGATTCTACTCTTCAAAGTGTGCATTGCTTCAAAAGCAAATTCCTCACTACGCACATCTTCAGGGGGAGTTCTTCTATATTTTGCAATCAAATTCCTCGATTCCAGTATTTACACTTCATATGTTTATCCCCATTGAAAACTTAACCTATATTGTCATCAATCACCAAAAAGGGGGAGATTGTAAGTGCATCTAGTGCCCCTTAGTGATTTTGGAGTACTGAAGACTTATAGGTTAAGGGACTGTTGTGTTTGTGAGTGTACACAGGTCTGTAAGTCTATGAGGAGTTTGATATTTACAGAGAAAGTCAACCCATAAAAATGAAGTTCTTCGATTGAAGACTTTGGATTTCTGAAGACTTTGAAAGTGAAGAAATCGGTGTAATCCTGAAGACTTGAAATTCATTCGAGGAACATGGAGCATGAAGACTTCTGTTTTCGTAGTTTCATTTTCTCTTTCTTGAGTCATAGAAAACACCGTACTATTAAAGTGGGTTGAGGAAATACTAAGGAAAAATTTCCATCTGATGCTCAACTCAAATCCTACACCTACTAATCCCTTCGAGTGAAGCCATTGGAAATATCATACAGTTCAGTCATATTCTTCAGTGACAGAGATGAAGTTCTTCTAGTCTCTGAGGAATTTGTTCTGACTGAGGAGTTAGGAATTCGCTAGTGAGGATTGCCTACACAGTGAGGAACATGATAGCCCTGAGGAATTTGGTACTCAAAATTCTGACCGTTGTTGTGCTATGCGCCAGCTGTCCCAAAATATCTACCCACCTAACGGTCATATCATTGAAGGGCATTTATGTCTTATCATGTCAGGCTGCTCCCTAGGCAATAAATATCCGCCCCTACAACCACTAGCTGGTTGGCTGCTTCGAGAGAAACTGACACTTGTCATTTGAGAGCATCGCGTCCTCCGAGGACTTTGAGTGAAAATCTCCAAGTGAGGAAAACCCAATCCCAAACACCTACAAACCCCAAGTGATTGAGTATCACTTAAGAGATTGATCCTGCGTGGATCCGACGCTTGTTACCTTTGAAGACTGTGCATCTTCCAGACGGTTAGGCATCATGGTCTAGAGCATCCAAGAGGAAATTGTGGATCATCGAGTGACCAAGTCTGTGAAGGTTTGGAAGTCACCTGAAGACTTACCACGAGTGATTGGGTAAGGTCTGTGTGACCTTAGCTCAAGGGGAATACGACGAGGACTGAGTGTTCTGGACTGCGTGTTCAGAACTGGGTGTCCGGGACTGTGTGTCCTCAGGTTTAAATACCTAGCCTCCCTAACCAGACGTACTACTATCACAACAGTTGGAACTGGTCTACCAAATCATTGTCTTCACCAAGCTACCTGGTTCCATTTCCTCAACCCTTCCATTTCCTCATTTATGTGTTGAGTGCTTGTTCATATCTATTTGAAGAATTTTAGTGAAGACTTCCTCTATTTCGCAGTTCAATTTCTTCAGTATGTTTGTCTTATCATGTGTTTACGCTTTCTGTACTCTGTGCTTGTTTTCATTTCATCATGAAGACCATGCTCATGCACTGTTATGTTTACTTCTAAGTATTTATATCACTGCAAGTAGTTCTTCACTCAGGAATTTCCTCACCCGCAAATTCCTCAGTGAAGAATTCATAAAATCGTCTATTCACCCCCCTCTAGTCGATATAACACACTTTCAGGAATGATCAAAGTGTTACTTGCCTTGCTAACGATCTGAAAACCCTAGTGACTCATAGTAGCACGCTTCGCACTCCGAAAACTCTACTGTGAACAAACAATAGCATACATAAGCACTCAAGCATAAGATGCAAGGGTATTTGCAAAAAGAAACAACCAAATCGGAGCTACGAAACTCAAACTACGATCAAAAGAAATATGAATTCAAATCTGCTTGCAACCAAATTTTAATTTTTCAAAACCATGTTCAAGTTGATTATCTGGAAAGAGGGGAACAAGAAGATTTTGGCATTGGTTTCACTAGATTTGGACAAACGAGCAAAAAGTTGCGAGGGTTTGAAGATCACGGACTAAACTATGAGAAAAGTAATCGCAAATAGGTCCTTGGCCAAAAATAAAATAAAAAGAAAAACCTATCAAACGAACATTCACTAACAGAACCAAACGAGCGAATGTGTTCGTTAAAATGAACTAAACAGAAAACATTCACTAACTAGCGAACCCTAAAAAACGATCTAAACCGTTGAACCGAAAAAATGACAAAACCATGAAAAAACCGATCTATGTTTCATACCTAGAAACCGGCGAAAGCTGGCAAGACGGCGGTGGTTTCTGGCGTGACGGCGGCTCCGACGAAGGGCATCTTGGGCGGCAGTGGCGCGGGGCTGCAGGGCAAGGCGGCCGTGCGGCGGAGTGCGGCAGCAAGGCGGGCGGCGGCAGCGGCGGCGCGAGCAGCGGCAGTGGTGGTGGCTAGCGTCGCGGCTTGGGTGCGACGGGGAGGAGATGAGGCGGTGGGCGGCTGCGGGTTATAAAGGCCGAGGGGGTAGCAGGTGTGGCTTGCTGGAGGAGGCACCGGGGCGGCTCGGGAGTCATGCCCCGGCGGGACTAGGATAGCGGCGGCGGCTGGGTCTCTCCCGCGAGGGAGGAAGGCTGCGGCACTGCGGGCCGGCCTACTAGGCTGGGCCTTCGGCCCATTCGGGCGGGAAGTTTTTTTTAAATAAAATTTTTCACGAAGAAAATCCTAATAAAATATTAAAAAATCTAAAAATTCCAGAAACAATTTTCACGGTCTAAACCTAATATTTAGAACAAAGTGAACATTTTTCTGGCCTAAAAATGCAATTTTCAAAAATCCATTTTTTTCTAATTCAAATGTGACACCCTGGATTTTGCCTTCTCTCTTTTTTCGGACTTGCCCTCTCTCTTTTTCCGAACTTGGTTTTCACCATGGTTTCTGCCCTGATTTGATTTGGGTTTTGAACCATCTCAAATGGACTTGTCACTTGGGCATATTCTGGACGTTCACCCAAGTGACCTATCTACCTTATTCTTCCAATAAATTCCCAAAATATTCAAATGAATATTTTCCCTAAAACAAAAAATATTCATTTTCCTCTCTGAAACTCACTTCAGAAACTTGTGCTCCAAAGCAACCTCAATTTTTCTTGCTCACAAAAATCTGAGATAAATCATGAATATTCTTAGAACCCTGGCCCACCTTCCCATGCAAAAATATTGCACCACTTTTTGGAATATTTTTGCTATAGAAAATCATTTATCTTCTGACCTAAAATTCTAGTTTGTACAACAAGTACCTTTTCCTTAAGCTGTTGGCCTTGATCTTTCTTGAGCTTAAGCACCCTCCTAAGAAACCCTAAAATCCAGGAGATCAACCCTAATGGCCTTCTAGAAGGTGGTCAAAATTGGCGACCAAGTTTCTGGTAAGAAACTTTCCAGCTTAGTTGAGTCCAATTTGGTCGCCCTGGGTATGAGCCTTCACCTCACCTAGACGTAACACTGCACGGTCGAGCATGTAGACAAGGTTTGGCCGCTCCTGGACATCATTTTGATCATGCCAGCTTGGTGACCGCGCGAGGACACGGCGCCTGGCAGCGTCTCGCCGCGCTCTGGCTGGCGCCTTACCCTCTGTTTCACGCGTGCTCATTCTAGTGCTCGCCGCCGACTGCCGCACCGTGCCACAAGCCTCGACCCATCACCCTTGACTTCTCCCTGGCACTCGCCAACGCCGGAGTCGCCGCAGCAAGCACGGGCGTGTCGCGTCCAAAACACCATAGTGCACGCGTGCGCTTGTCCTCTTCTCCAACCGCCTCATGTGCTCGTCCGCGAGCGTGGGCAAGCTCCTGCGTTGACGCTGAGCCTTGCCCCCTCACATTGCAGCTTCTCGTCGATGTTCGCGTCATGTCCAGAGCACTCCGGCAATGACACGTCTCCCCTCTTACTCCGGCTATATAAAGCAGCCCCACCTCGAATTCTCGCCAAGCCACACTCCACACAACCCCCACGAACACGTAGAATGACCGCAACTCGGTCGGGCAGGCCTCTGGCCGTCGCCCCGACCCGAGGACTCCGGCGATCCCCGCAGGCCAGCTGCTGCTCTCGAGGGTCTCTCGAGCTCAAGCAGCTGATTGGGCGGGGCCTTGGTGGTCTGTTGGTGCTGCGTGCACACCGCCAAGCCCTCGGGGCCGCCCCTATCCGTCGTCTTCCCCCTCTCCAGCCAACTCCGTCTGCCACCGAAGCTTGCGAGCTTGAGCGCAAGCCACTCCGTCCACCTCTCGCCAGGCCACGGGTACGGGAAGGTGCGCCTCGAGCCCCGCTTCAATCCTATCCCTCTATCCTAGCCCCAAACTCCCCCGCCGCTAGCGTGAGCTCCAGCGAAGCATCGCCCCCCTCTGATCTCGATCCCCCCCTCTCTCTCTCCTGACGGGTGGGGCCTAGTGTCAGCCTCACCACTCGCGCCCGAAGTGGTACGAGTGGAGACGCACTCCCGCTTTACACCTTCAATGTCACCCCCCAGATTTTTGTTTAATTCAAATTTAATTCAGAAATTTGACTAAACTATGACCAGCCACCATTTCTAAACCATAAGTCCAAATGAATTGATTTTTTTTGCATTGTCTTTGTTACAGAAATCTCTAGCAGCACACCAAAGGGTGGATTTTTCTCTGCTTCCTAGAATTTCTAGTGATTTTCAGAATGTGTTTTGACATTTACTTTTGTGGTTTTAAATTATTTTCAGAAGGAGAAGCTTGTCTTGAAGCAACCTAAGAGGAGTGTGATCCTCCTATACACTAAGGCAAGCCACACCAGCATTTGGATGGTGTTATTTCAATATCTATGATTTTCTACTTGAATATGAGTTCTTATTTGCATTTAAAATTTGATAAATAAATTTGGTTGATTGTTACTTACTTTATTATGCATGATATGCTTGTTTTAGTTCCTGGTTGAATGCATGAACTTGTTTGGTTAAGTAGAGTAAGATTTTGCACTATGCATATTTCCATGGAAATTAATGGTAGTAATTTTTACTAAGTGATACTTTCGTTTAAATAAAGAACTAATAAAAATATTGCTTGATGATAAAAATGAGTTATAACCAGAGAGTTTTGATCTTTAGTGTTGTAAGATAATTATGTGGTTAAGTTTGATCCATGTATGTGAGTTGTTTGCTTTGCATGAAGAGTAGTTGCATGAAAATTTTTATATCATGTTATTGATAAAAAGTTTTTATCAAAGTTAAACTGGATTAAGTTCAACTTGAATATGATGTTGATCACATCATGGTGCCACTCAATCGGGTTTTAATTCAGTGCGACCACATTTACCTAATGGGAAGGTCTTGATTCGGTCCTTTGTTGTGGCTCACACTGGCGCCTCCCGCGAGGGAAGGTTATGGGCGTGCATACCGTGGCCCGGTAAGCGGACATAAGCTTGTGTGCTCGTTTTTGTTTTATGGTACCTTGTCCCCGTTTGGGACTGTTTTGCCACGACGGTGGCCGTTGGTGTCTTTGGTAGACACAGGGCCACCCAAGACCTAGCCCTGAGAGGGAGATGGTCGGAGTGGCTAGGGAGAGTGCATGACAAAGGGAGGGTTTTGTTGGAATACTTTGGTCCACCCGAATGGGAGTGCAAGGCCAGGTATTCCATAGTGTGGGTAAAGTGCGCTACCTCTACAAAGTGTATTTAATCTATCGATAGCCGCATCCTTGGTTATGGGTAATACTCGGGAGTAAGTCACACCATGGATCAACTTTTATAATAAAGCTTGCAAACTAAGTAATTTTTGTGATGCATTGTTTCGTGGTGAAACTTGAACACTCAAGGTGTTCATGAGTAATTGGTTTCAGGTGCGACCCCGGTGTGGTCACCGTTTGGTTATGAGGTAACCGTCTCGTAAGCGAGTCCGTGTGACTCGGTGCACTATTTGGCTGCATTGCATCTGTAGTATTTCTAGCATTGATTTAACCAAATTAATTATCATGATATTGTCTGTCATCGTGCTTATGTTTGTTGTGAGCTTGCAAGTACATTCAATATACTGACCTGGCGTATTATGCCAGCTTTCAGGCAAGTCGATTCGCATTAGTGCGCATCTCGTGTTTAGGTCGTGTCCATGTCGGTGTCCCTGTGCTATGGAGTTCCACTTCATCGTTCTTCCGCTGCCGTGTAGTTCGTGTGATCGAGGCCCCATCCATGTTCATTAAATAATGTACATACTGTCCAGCAGCACCGTATGTGCCGCTTGGCCTCGTATCTTGATGTAATATTAGACCTATGTATTCCGCTAGTATAAATAAAGCGGTTGTTTCTGTACCATGTTGTTGTGTATTGCCAGAAGACTCGATCTCTAGGCTAGTAATGCAAGGTAAACTAATTTCTCTGAGCCGGGGTGCCACAACGCTTGGTATTGAGCCGCGCTGATTGTAGGACACGCTAGACCGGTAGTGCATTAGTACAACGGTAGATAGCTTTGTTTGAGTGCTGGTAGTCGTAGAAATTGGTTGTGCATTGCATGCATGTTTAATTGTTGTTATTACTAACCGTATGGTTTGTGAGTGTAGATGGCACTGGTACCGTTCTTGTACCATCCTGAGCCAGTTCTGTACACATCACCGCACCTACTTCAGAACATGTGGAAGCGACTCTACCCAGAGGGTGCTGATCCAGAGTATCGGGTGTATCGCGAGCATCTGGCCGGTGCATTGTATGAGTATTTTGCTGAGGTCACTCTACACCACAGTTGCCCATCTGGCACTTACACTCGTTCGACTAAGGGTGGTCTTGCTTCTACGCCATCTCAGGTGGTTCAGTTTGCTGCTATCGAGGGTCTTGTAGACTTGCGCTACAACAAGGTTCGCATGCACACCCACCCTGGTCTTTTCGACTACCCATCTCTGCACGAGAATGGGCGTATCTGTTTTCCTTTGATCAATCTGGTGTGCGATCGTCCCACTAGCCAACTTTCTCGCTACATCATTGCTAGTTATCTCCTTAACTACGAGTTAGCTTGGGAGCTTACAAGCGCTCGCACAGCTCTCGCGGTTGCTCGTATGAGGAACCCTCTGGCCGTTGTCACATATACTTCTGCTCCAGTTCATTCCACCTTTGTTCCACCAGCGACCTCGTAGGGTACCGTTAAACCTCTAACGGTGAACCCTCGCAGCACTCCTGCTGCATGGTCTTCTCTTGTCGCTACTCCTCCCGCTCGCATGCTTAGATCCCATCCCCCGCATGCCCCTAAGGGAGAGCCCTCGAGGCAGCGCCAATGCACCTCTCTTCCCCTGGAGGTCTCTACTATCAGTTCAGGATCTGGGTCCGGCTCAGGAGACGAGCCTGCAGCAGCACCATCTGAGAAGTAGATCGTTAGTGTATCGTTGTAGTCGTGAGCATGATGTATGGTTGTAATCGCAATTGTCATGATGCGTAGTTTCATGTATGAGGGTAGTAGACCCGTTGTGACATTTACTTTCATGTTGGCACTATGTATAATTATGTTGGACTCTTTTATTCGACTTGGTTTTCCTTCGCCGTTTTCTTCCGGGATTTGTCATTGGCTTGTTCCCCCATTTTGGAATATTCTCATCATGGTTTCTATGTATTGGGAAAACGAAAAAATAGGATGACGCATGGAGGCAGTAGCAATCAAGCTGGTGAGGATGTCCATGTTCGTCGCTCCGCAAGACAGGCAGGACACTCCCCTGAGCCATACCAGCCACCTCCGCCTCCGCCGCCACAACCTCCTTCCACCGAGCAAATCCTGCGAATGTTTGAAGAAAGAAGGAGCAACAATCTGTTGGAAATACTGAAAAGTGTACAACTTATGGTTGGGCAAAATGGAAACCAGAATGGCCATCATTCCAAGCTGTCAGATTTTCAGCGAACTAAGCCTCCATGTTTCAGCCATGCTACTGATCCTTTGGACGCCGACGACTAGCTAAGGACTATTGAGAGGAAATTGGAGATTTCTCGCACTGAAGGAGACAAGGTTCCCTTCGCAACGCATTATCTTGAAGGAGCTACCGCTAATGCCAAAACAATATGGCATGCAGACGAGGAAATTACTTGGACAAAATTCAAGGGTCATTTCCGCAAGTATCATATTCCCACCGTAGTCATGAAGAGCAAGCAACGCGAATTTCTCGCTCTCACTCAAGGCAGCATCACCGTCAACGAGTACCTGAATAAATTCAACCATCTGGCCCGCTATTCTCTCCACGACGTGGCCACAGAAGAGCGGAAGATGGATCGTTTTCTTGGAGGCCTGAATCAGCATCTCAGGTGCACTCTCAGCATGTTTGATTTCCCAGACTTCCTGAACATGGTGAACAAGGCTCTCATCGCAGAAAGGAACACAAGCTCCTGCACAACAACAAGCCAGCTGCTAATGACCAGAAGCGCAAATTCGAGCCAAAGAAGGATATGAAACCAGTGCAAAAGGCTCGTACTTGGCAGCAGACTCAGGTGGAGTAGAAACTTAATTGGCAACAGAATGTCAACAAGACTACTACACAAGTCAAAAATGTCGTGAACAGCCTGGTGCGCGATGGTTGTCAGCGCAACAATTCGTGCTTCAGCTGTGGCCAAACCGGACACTACGCCCGACAGTGTCCCAAGAACACCAAACACGTAGCTCCATTTCAGCCGCAAGTCAACTACATGGAGCCGTATTCTGCCCCAGATATGATCCAAGGGAAAATTCATCACATCTCCGCAGATGAAGCCCAAGAGGACCCGGAAGTCGTCATTGGTATGTTTCTTGTTAATGACATACCTGCCGTAATTTTATTTGACTCTGGGCTTCCCACTCTTTCATTTCGCGGAGTTTTGCTTCCCAAAACAATTTTCCTTGCTCAATTTTGGGAAAGCACATGCTGGTACAATCCCCGAGATCCCTACTCCGAAGCAATCTTGTTTGCCGAAATTTGGAGATTGACATGAAGGGAGTCAAGTTTCCAACATCATTGATAATCATCGATTCCAACAAATTGGATGTCATTCTGGGCATGAATTGGTTAACCCAATACCAAGTCTGCATCAGCTGTGCGACCAAAGAGGTTACCCTGAAAAATGTGGAAGGTCGCACCACAAGTTTCTATGCCCGCAAGCGCATCCCTATGAAGGAAGTG
This sequence comes from Triticum dicoccoides, assembly GCF_002162155.2. Lineage (NCBI taxonomy): Eukaryota > Viridiplantae > Streptophyta > Magnoliopsida > Poales > Poaceae > Triticum > Triticum dicoccoides. Next base: position 277,372,355 of record NC_041382.1, on the reverse strand, counting down.
GTTTTCGTAGCCATGGCAGAAGAGGTGGAATTAATCCCAGTGGTCAGTGAGTATCCAGATGTATTTCCTGAAGAATTGCCCGGCATGCCCCCAGACCGAGAATTCGAGTTTGCTATTGACCTGGTGCCTAGAACCACGCCGATACATAAGAAATATTATCAGATGCCTTCCTCGGAATTGGTGGAATTGAAGAAACAACTAGATGAGATGCTGCAGAAAGGATACATTCATCCAAGCTCTTCACCATGGGGATCACCAGCAATCTTCGTGCACAAAAAGGATGGCAGTCTACGAATGTGCGTAGACTACCGACAGCTGAATGATGTCACCATTAAAAACCAGTATCCACTTCCAAGGATTGACGATCTGTTTGATTAACTCAGTGGAGCCCAAGTATTCTCAAAAATTGATGTGAGGACTGGATATCATCAACTCAAGATAAAGAAGGAAGATATTCCTAAGACCGTGTTCACCACTCTGTACGGTCTTTATGAATACACCGTTATGCCCTTCGGCCTCACCAACGCTCCTGCATTCTTTATGCATATGATGAACAAGGTGTTTATGGACTTCTTGGACAAATTTGTGGTGGTGTTCATTAATGATATCCTCATTTACTCCAAGAGCAAGGACGAACACAAGGGGCATCTTCGACCAGTTCTGCAAAGGCTTCGCGACCATCAACTTTATGCCAAATTCAGCAAATGTGAGTTTTGGCTCTAGCAAGTGGGATTCCTCGGGCATGTCCTATCGGCAGAAGGAAATGCAGTGGACCCAAGCAAGGTAAAGGACATACTTGATTGGTCTGCACCCACCACAGTCTCACAAATCCGGAGTTTCCTTGGACTAGCCTGATATTATCGTTGTTTTATCGAAGGATTTTCCAAGATCGCCAAGTCAATGACTGACCTTCTCAAGAAGGATACGAAGTTCGTATGGACTAAGGACTGCGAATGGAGCTTCAATGAGTTAAAAACCAGGTTGACATCGGCACCCATATTAACTCTTCCAGACATCTACCGCAGTTTTGATGTCTACTGCGACGCATCCAAAAAAGGACTGGGGTGTGTACTCATGCAAGATGGCAAAGTGGTGGCCAATGCATCTCGACAACTGCGACAACATGAAGGGAACTATCCTACTCATGATCTGGAATTGGCCGCGGTGGTGGTGTACGCTTTGAAAATCTAGAGACATTATCTAATTGGAAAGAAGTGCCAGATATTCACTGACCATAAGAGTCTCAAGTATATATTCACTCAGCCCGACTTGAACCTTCGACAGCGAAGATGGCTCGAGTTGGTTAAGGACTACGACCACTGAATAAATCATCACCCGGGTAAAGCTAATGTGGTGGCTGATGCCCTGAGCCGCAAACCATCTAACCTTAATGCACAAATGGACTCCTTACCTCCAGAGCTTTATGAAGAAATCATGCAGCTAAATTTGGTGATCACCGACGTTCGCCTTACCAATATATTGGAAGTTGCCCCTACTCTCGAAGAAGAAATCCGCAGTGCTCAAGCGGATGATAAGGTGTTACAAATATATGTTCAAAAGATGCACCAAGGGCATGCACTGGATTTCTCTACGGATCAGCAAGGTTCGCTAAGGTTCCGAGGAAGACTTTGCATACCCAACCAATAAGGTCTGAAGAAGAAAATATTGGCAGAAGCGCATGAAGCACCATACTCAATTCACTCTGGTGGTACCAAAATGTATGAGGACCTTTGTCGGGTATTTTGGTGGGATGGAATGAAGAAAGACATCACATACTTTGTGGCCTGTTGTGACATATGCAATAAGGTAAAGGCAGAACATCAAAAACCCGCCGGGCTCCTCCAGCCTCTGTCGGTATCCCAATGGAAATGGGACGATATTTGCATGTATTTCATCACTAGATTACCAAGATCTCATCGAGGAAACGACGCAATATGGGTAGTAGTGGACACCTTAACCAAGGTGGCACACTTCCTGCCTATCCGGACTACATACCATGCAAATCAACTCTCATAGTTGTATGCATCAAGAATCGTCAGTATGTATGGAGTATCCAAGACTATCACCTCCGACAGGGGATCTCTATTCACCTCTGCATTTTGGTCCGAACTACATCAAGCCTTGGGGACCGCTCTGAAGTACAACACGGCCTATCATCCTTAGACAGATGGACAGAACGAGAGAGTAAATAAAATACTCGAGGATATGCTCCGGGCATGCACACTGACACAAGGAACCAAGTGGGAGGACTGTCTTCCCTACGCCGAGTTTTCCTACAACAACAGTTTCCAGGCCAGCTTAAGGATGTCACCCTATGAAGCCCTGTATGGCCGGAAATGCCGCACCCCATTGAATTAGTCTCAAACCGGAGATAGCCGCATTTTCGGGACTAATTTGATGCTGGAAGCGGAGAAGCAAGTCAAGGAAATCCGGGACAGAATGCAAATGGCCAAATCCCGACAGAAGAGCTACTATGATGCCAAACATCGTCAGATCAGCTTCGAACCCGGAGAACACGTATATCTCCGAGTCACCCCTATGAAAGGAGTCAAGAGGTTTTAGACCCGAGGAAAATTGGCACCCAGATATATCGGTCCATTCCCCATCATGGCTAGAGTCGGAACAGTTGCATACCAGTTGGAATTGCCACCAGAATTGTCAGAAGTACACAACATGTAGCTAAGGAGATGTATCTCGCCACCAGAGAAAAGGACTGATATGGCAGAGATAGAATTGGCTAAGGATTTGACTTATGAGGAACGGCCAATTAGAATATTGGATCACACCGAAAGGGTCACTCGCGGCAAAGAGATACGGTTTTAGATGGTTCAGTGGGAGCATGACAATGAAGAAGAAGCAACCTGGGAAAGAGAGGAATTTTTAAGGACTGCATACCCATAATGGTTTTAGCAAGCAACCGAATCTCGAAGACGAGATTAATCGTAAGTGGGGGAGGTTTGTGACAGCCTGGATTTTGCCTTCTCTCTTTTTCCAGACTTGGTTTTCACTGTGGTTTCTGCCCGGATTTGATTTGGGTTTTGAACCATTTCAAATGGACTTGTCAATTGAGCATATCCTTGACTTTCACCCAAATGACCTATCTACCTTATTCTTCCAACAAATTCCCAAAATATTCAAATGAATATTTTCCCTAAAAGAAAAATATTCATTTTCCTCTCTGAAACTCACTTCAGAAACTTGTGCTCCAAAGCAACCTCAATTTTCTTTCTTAGAAAAATCTAAGATAAATCATGAATATTCTTATAACCCTGGCCCACCTTCCCATGTAAAAATATTGCACCACTTTTTGGAATATTTTTGCTATAGAAAATCATTTCTCTTCTGACCTAAAACCCGAGTTTGTACATCAAGTACCTTTTCCTTAAGCTTTTGGCCTTGATCTTTCTTGAGCTTAAGCACCCACCTAAGAAACCATAAACCCCAGGAGATCAGCTCCAATGGCCATCTAGAAGGTGGTCAAACTTGGCGACCAAGTTTCTGGTCAGAAACTTGCCACCTTAGTTGAGTCCAATCTGGTCGGCCTGGGTATGATCCATCACCTCTCCTAGACGTAACACTGCACGGTCGAGCGCGTAGACAAGGTTTGGCCGCTCCTGGACGTCGTTTTGACCATGCCAGCTTGGTGACCGCACGAGGACACGGCGCTTGGCAGCGTCTCGACGCGCTCTTCAGGAATATATATATATATCTACTATAACAAGATTAGTCATGATAGGGCAATCATTAATTTGAACTATAACACCATTCTTAATGCCTACTTCCTGGGAAACAGTAGAATTAGAAGTATTCAACAAGATCTCGGTATTAAGATAAGGATCGAGATTAAGACTATCATAAACTGATTTGGGGATAATGGAAACACTCGGCCCAAGATCATATAAAGCATTAAAATTATTCAATCCTACCTCAATTTCTATTGTATTTTCAAAATCATCCTCTTGCTTAGCTAGTAACTTATTGTAGAGCTTCTTCCTTTTGTCGTCAACTTTATGTACCTTGGCTACAACTTGTTCAACAAAAACATTATATGCTTCATTGTTAGTGACCTCCGGTAGTGGATACTTCATGAATATCATTTTCACAATGTCTGCAATGGTATAATTTTACCCTGGTACATGACTTGTGTCAAATACTTCAACTTTCTCTTCATTGGTTCTCACCATTTTAACTTCTTCAATTGGACTGGGCTCTGGTTTATGTGCAAGCTTTGCCAAAATTAGTGTTTGGCTCTCTACTATTTTAGCCACTTGTGGTTCCATATTCTTGGATCTTCTTTCAAGTATCTGCACACATTCGTAAGTCCAACAACCTTGCTGGTTAACTCATCAAGTAAGTTATCATGGTTCTTCAACATATTCTTGAAGTTTTCATTCTTCTCAGTCTGACTAGGAATAAAACTTTAAGAGTTTCTTCGAGAGTATTTCTGTTGCTAGCATTAGCTCCATTAAAATTATTGGATTCCCTCCATTACTTGGACAAGGAAGTCCAGGAGCACATCCATTATTTTTCCAATTAGGATTATTGGTATTACGAGCGATAAAGTTCACACCACTAGTTTCTTCACTAGTGATAGCATTCATGTCTACCTCTTCTTTACCTTTTATCACGGAGATAAGTTCATCTAGCTTGGCAGTTAACTCCATGCTACTTTCTTCTATGGCATTCACTCTTTTAGTGGTCATTCTTTCAACATGCTATTTGGCATGGTTCTCTTACATATCATCTAGTAATTTCTTGACATCTTCTATGGGCTTTCCCATGATTGTTCCTCCGGCAGCTATATCAAGCATAGTTTTTGACATATGATTCAAACAATTATAAAACATCTGGATAATTAACCATTCCTCCATTCCATTGTTGGGACGGTTTCTAATAGCTTCTTCATTCTATCCCACGGAGGCGCTAGTGGCTCATGTTCATCGTGCTTGAAACCTGTAATCCGAGAATGTAATGACATAATATTTGCAGGTGGACAATACTTAGCTAAAAATTTATTACAACAATTAGCCCAAGGAGTAATACTTCCCTTAGGTAGTGCAACAAGTCATTCCTTCGCTTTTTTCTGTTAAGGAAAAAGAAAATTGACGCAATTTTAGCGCGACGGGATCATAATCCTTTATGCGTGTAATGTTGAATAATTCAGTAAAATGGTGTAGGTGCATATCGGCATCCTCAGAAGTAGAGCCTCCAAATTGGCCTTGGTAAACCATGGAAACTATGTCTGGTTTAATCCCATGCTCGGCGGCTGCTACATCAGGTTGTGCTATAGGTTCATGCATGAAGTTGTTGCTAGGTGTAGCAAAACTCCCAAGATTACGAGCCATAGTAATCTTTTGGTTTTTCGACTAACAAGTCTTGCAACAAAAGTTAAAACTAAAAATAGAAATAGAAAAGTAAAGACAAAAGCAAAAAATTAACTTTAACAATAACTCCAAACACAAAGACTAGGAATACTAAACTCCTCCCTGGCAGGGGCGCCAGAAAAAGGGTTTGATATCTCCTTTTTATCGATTTGGTATTGGAACTAAAAAGAGTATCCCACACCTATTTCCCTAGAAGTGACCCTAGGTTATTGAAGCCATGAGAAGAAGATTCCCTTGAAGCGATGGTCTCTAGCAAGCTTTTGCCAAAGTGTCAAATCCAGCTTTTGACTGTATCAGCAAGCAAATAGTGATTCAAGCACTTACAATAAAAAGAGGTACGGGTATGAGGTCTTATTCTTACAACCATGTATTCATGATGGGCTGAAATATAATATTCATTCTGGCACTGGAAGTCACCCGTTGAGATATGCTTGTTACAGATCAAACTGGGGGCTGTGTCCAAATAACATATTGACCGACACAAGTCCTGCATCAAGAATCAGTTGTCCTACCGCAGGCCCTATCCATCACGCGTGGTTACCTTGATAATTAAGATAATGAAATCAGACAAGAGCTTTGGTCATTTAATGACTACACCTCATGTGTCCCCAAGGATATGATCCATGTTACCCTAATGAACCTTACTATCACCAGTGTTCGGTATAGCACTTCATGGCCCCTAGCTCCTAGCCTTGCTTGTGCTCGATCTTCACCATCCTCGGTACCTGCAGGGATGAAGATCGCGGACAAGACAAGAGACATCTTCATGGAACAATTTTATTTCACACATATGTGATGTTATATCAAAGTCTTCCGTTGATCCCCTCAACAAATACCTGGGGTTACAAGGCTTATGCCTCAACCCATACATTATCAAACTAATCACAAATGGACATCGCATCGCATGAAGAAAACGTTGAAGAACACATATTGAGATTGATTGATTACAATATATCTTACTATGAATGCCTTGTGTGATTCATGATTACAAGTATGATGGGAATGGATGAACACTATAGTGGTGAAGGAGATGGCTATGGATATGGCGGTGGCTACGGTTTGCGGATGATGAAGAACAGGTCTTGACAGCTGTGTTCGTCATCTGGTGCTCTCCCTATTGACATCACGATGGGATCCCTTTAACGGAAGTTGTTGGATTGGACGACCTACCTCGGAATCCATGCCATACGAGCTCTTGCGCCCATATGGAACACCGTCTTCTGTGTTGTTTCTTCGCAGATGTATCCTGATGATTCGTTCCTCCTCCATTCTTCTTCCATTCCATTTCCACACGTGATTTCTTCCATGCTTGGCCCATTTCCTGTGGAAACACATCAAGGAGAGGATTTGTGGATTCCTTTGCATTCATTAGTCATTAGTACCAGTATCAGCACAAATATCTCTTTCTAATTGAAATATATCGATTTAAACAAAGTGAAATGAGTGTAAGAATATCACTCATCAGCCACACTTTGGGCTATGGCTGACACTACAACAAATACACTTTCGTGATGATACCTGTTTGTCACAGTAGGTCACCTTTTCTGTAATGTATGTACATCCATGACGATTTTATGATAGAATCAAGATACTCATACATGTGCTGTCGTATAAGTGTTCCATGACAATACCAAAATTATCATCACAGAAGTGGCCACTTCCATGATGATAAATGACGCGCCATGGAAGTGCTTTTGTCAAGGGTAACCGACAGGTGGCATCCACCGTAACGGGTCACCGTTAAGCTATCGGATAGGGTTTTGGATCCCATAACCCGTTAACAGCCTGGGCCAATGGGGATTTTCCATGTGTAAAATTCTCATTGGTCGGAAGAAACACGTGTCCGCTCGTCATTGGGTCAGATAGGCCCCTTTGATATGTTGACACATGTGACGGCCCACCACTGGCCCATTTAGCTTACAAAGGCCGGCCTGTTTGACTTGGTCTAAATTTAGTGGGCCGGCCCATGAAAAGCCTGTTTACGGTTTGTTCGAAAATAGCCCATTTTACGGCACAGTAACTCATGGCCTGTTAGGGTCTTCCCGAAATCGGCCCAACAACGTCATTTAGGCAGTCGAATATAACACCAGCCCATTTCACTTTCGGCCCATGTATGGCCCATGATGTCTTTCTGCCCATATGAGGCCTTTTGTAACTTTATGCCCTTTAGTGGCCCATGGTGATTCTAGCCCATAATGAACAGTAAATTTCTTTGTACCCATTAACGGCCCATGATTCACATGGGCCGTTTCCAGGCCGTATTAGCTATTGGCCTACTCACGGCCCATACATTTTTGGGCTCCTTTCCGGCCCTCGATTGCTTCCAGCCCAGTACTGGCATGTTCCCCTAATGGGCCAAATTCGGCCCGAGGCAAGAATCGGCCCGTTTGTGGCCTGTTAACCAGTTGTGCCATTTCCAGTCCGTCCTATATTCTGGCCCATTACGACTCGTTATGCCTGTGATAGAATTAAGCCTTTGTTGGTTTTTGGCCTGTTAGCAGCCCGTTACTGTGCTGGGCCGATACCAATTACGCCCGTTTACGGCCCATGTGGACCCATTTATCCGATGGCCCGAGGCCCATCGATTCTATGGCCCGTTGGAGGTCAATTTATCCGACGGCCCGTAGGAGGCCCATGGATCCTACGGCCTATAGTAGAGTCAAGGTTGCCAAGGTCCATATATGTCCCATGTTTGTTGCGGCCACTAGCAAACCAGGGAAAAAGAAGACTAGGAAATAAATAAGCCCGAAACTTACGCTAGGCTATTAAGGAGATTACACGGATTACATCCACTGGGCATCAGAGATCGCCACCAGTGCAAATATAGGGAACACCCTACACTATACAAAACTGGCTTGCTATTTTCTTCAGCTGGTAGCTACACATTAAGAACAAATTTTGTATCTCAACAAAACAAGTTACAACCATAAAACAAAAGGACGTTGGCACTAAAGTTAATAGTCTCACAGATAAATGCACCACGAGAAGTTTAGAAGCTCCGTTCATTTGGCCTGACTGTTGCGTTTTCATGTTGTATTGTCCGATGGAGCACCCTTCGCCTTCATTTCTCCTAGGACTCCCGAACAACATAGCAAATGTCTGATAGTCTGGTTTCAAAACCATGCATATCTTGATGACATCGAACATTGTCTGTCCTTGTTTCACAAAGGGTCTCTATTAGGGAATGGACTTGTGTTTGGAGCGCAGATATAACATTGTTTTGAGCTTGCATATCTTGATCATGAGGTAGTTTGGATGAGATTTCCTTAACAACCAACCCATTATTATGCAGGAACATGCTTTTGGCACTGTTAGTGGACAAGTATTGTCCCACTGCAACAAGAAGTGATATTGAGGTTATAGTTGCCTCGTCACCTTCAGAAGGTGGCGGTTCCACCATTTTTTCCATAGATTGCTGAAAAGTTGAGTTTTTACATTAGTAGTACCAGAACAGAAGATATTAAGGAGGCAGGAAAATCAAACAAAATAGCGTTGATCTATATACAGAACTTATTCTGGTGAACCCATGTAAAATATTAGTTGTATTTTACTACAAAGTACATAATAAAACCAGGTTCCAAACATATGACCATGTACCATGGCTAATGTATTGTCTATTTCTTCACATTGGATTAACAGCTAAGGATAAAGAGACAAAGTTTATAATATGGTAAGCATAGTATGACATCATTCATATCACAAAACAACTGAGGACAGACAAATAGGCAATTATAACGTTGTGTGGGCAAGTCTAGCGTGGAACTAGATTACAGATCAAGATCAAAGGAACATCACTCCTCTCTTTTAAACCTTGTAAGGTGCAATGATACTCTAAGAAAATTGTGTATAAAATTGAAAAGAGTAATAGACATTGCCTACAAACCATGCAGTTCAATGCACAAGTCAGAGTAAGTAGTAGTTAAAAGGCATGAGGATTAAGGATTTACAAGAGTGGCTTTGCCTGGTGTGCTCATGTCCTTCGTCTTGCTGGTGTGACAGTCCTTGAACATTTGGTTTAGGTACTCTTTGGTCCTTGCGGGCTTTCCTCTGCATTTGGAACAAGTCAATATAGATATGATAATATGCTATAGCGAAAAGAGTGAAGCAGTATCTAATTACAAAAGCCTCACAGTCTGCAATATAGCAACGAGATCCTGCCGTTTGTTGGAATTTCACTTCCGTACGGTTGTCCTTGTTCTTTGAACAGTTCACCTACAAGAAGATAGATTTGCGAGGCACATGCATAAATAGGACTTCAACATGTGATCTGATCACATATATATAATGTACCTGATACTTTGGATCAGACTAGTGTTTAACGTGGCCTCTCCAGTCTTCATTCGATATATTTTTGATTTTTTTTAAAACTATGAAGTATTTTATAGCAAGTTCGGAAACTATTGCATGATGTGGATAAAAATCAAAACTACCACCCCTTCGGCCACGTGTTGGCCGAAATGGGTGTTTTCCGCCACCTCTAGGCCGAAATAGGCTTTTCGGCCTTGCCTTGGCTGAAAAGGTAGAGACCTGGCCGAAATGGCTGTTTTCGGCCACCACTTGGCTGAAATACACTTTTTGGTCATGTGTAGGCCGAAATACACTTTTTGGTCAAGTGTAGGCTGAAAAGTCCTTTTTGGTCTAGTGTAGGCTGAAGTTGCATGGCTCATACATTAGGCCAAAATTTATTTTCCCGCCACCCGTTTGCCGCCAACCCCTTCCCGCCATATGTTCTCGCCAACCCTTTCCCGCCATACCATAGTCATTCTTTCCCGCCATTTTCTCCTCTCTATCTATAAAACCCCTTTTAGGCGGAGGTGGATAAGCATTCTAGTGTAGTGTAGTCAAGATGTCCCATTATCCATTCGATCGTAGTTTTCACCCTGAGATGAGCAGGACTCTTCTGAGTCTAGCTACCGATTTCAGGATGGACAATATGATAGTTCCATGGGACGAACTCACTGGTAGTGAGACCATAATGAATGAGTTGGCTCACAAATTACGTAAGTCTGGGTGGCCTGAAAGGACCTATGAGGAGGTACGTAAAGAACTTCTTAGGTTGCATGAAACGTGGAAGAAGGTAGTGGAGCCAAAGATTGAAACTTTTAGAAGGACTGCAGCGAAGAATAAATTTTTATGGACCAAGGAGAGCGAGGACGAAGATGCTATCTTCATGCCGCCGCTTCTGCGTTCTGCTTCGTAGAAGGGCAAGAGTTCTGCATCGTCCAAGGGGAAGAGTTCTGCATCCTCGCAGGGCAATAGTTCTGCATCGACCAAGGGCAAGAGTTCTGCATCGACTGAGGGCAAGAGGACTGTATTGTCGAAGGGCAAGAGGTCTGCATCAACGAAGGATGATGATGATGACTTCATGTAGTATGTAAGATGTATTCCACAAGTTCAGTCACACCATTTAATTCAGATGTACTTGTATCTTAATTATCGGTTGTAGTCTCTTTGGAAATGTAACTGGAATAAAAATGCGAATTAATAGTAATATGTCTCTCGCATACATAAAACAATATATGTCTCCTGATCAGATAGAAGCAAGTGCGATAGTAACACATACATGAAGCATGTCTCATACATAAATACTGACTCACAGCTGTGAATAGTCTTAAACTAACATAGATGATGAGTCATACATAGATAGATAAGCATATCACTGCAGGGGACGACGACGAGTCTGGGTCTTCCTCAGGCGAGGACCGGAAGTAGATAAGCGCTAAGGCGGTGGACGAGGCTCGCGATAACCACGACGATAGTTAATCTCGTGTGTCACGGTTTGTGAATCCTGCGTCGGTGGTGGTGGTGGAGTGTGCAACACTGTCTACAAGAAGCCATAAATATTTGTAGCTTGCTCATCATCCTCGCCCTCGCCCTCAAAGTATAAAGCACAACCACTAAGCATCGGTGACTGCATTGAATGCATGAATGATTGTGAATACTGATAGCATTCATGTCTACCTCTTCTTTACCTTTTATCACAGAGATAAGTTCATCTAGCTTGGCAGTTAACTCCATGCTACTTTCTTCTATGGCATTCACTCTTTTAGTGGTCATTCTTTCAACATGCTATTTGGCATGGTTCTCTTTCATATCATCTAGTAATTTCTTGACATCTTCTATGGGCTTTCCCATGATTGTTCCTCCGGCAGCTATATCAAGCATAGTTTTTGACATATGATTCAAACAATTATAAAACATCTGGATAATTAACCATTCCTCCATTCCATTGTTGGGACAGTTTCTAATAGCTTCTTCATTCTATCCCACGGAGGCGCTAGTGGCTCATGTTCATCGTGCTTGAAACCTGTAATCCGAGAATGTAATGACATAATATTTGCAGGTGGACAATACTTAGCTAAAAATTTATTACAACAATTAGCCCAAGGAGTAACACTTCCCTTAGGTAGTGCAACAAGTCATTCCTTCGCTTTTTTCTCTGAAGGAAAAAGAAAATAGACGCAATTTTAGCGTGACGGGATCATAATCCTTTATGCGTGTAATGTTGAATAATCAGTAAAATGGTGTAGGTGCATATCGGCATCCTCAGAAGTAGAGCCTCCAAATTGGCCTTGTAAAACCATGGAAACTATGTCTGGTTTAATCCCATGCTCGGCGGTTGCTACATCAGGTTGTGCTATAGGTTCACGCATGAAGTTGTTGCTGGGTGTAGCAAAACTCCCAAGATTACGAGCCATAGTAATCTTTTGGTTTTTCGACTAACAAGTCTTGCAACAAAAGTTAAAACTAAAAATAGAAATAGAAAAGTAAAGGCAAAAGCAAAAAATTAACTTTAACAATAACTCCAAACACAAAGACTAGGAATACTAAACTCCTCCCTGGCAGGGGCGCTAGAAAAAGGGTTTGATATCTCCTTTTTATCGATTTGGTATTGGAACTAAACAGAGTATCCCGCACCTATTTCGCTAGAGGTGACCCTGGTTTATTGAACCCATGACAAGAAGATTCCCTTGAAGCCATGGTCTCTAGCAAGCTTTTGCCGAAGTGTCAAATCCAGCTTTTGACTGTATGAGCAAGCAAAGCACTTACAATAAAAAGAGGTACGGGTATGAGGTCTTATTCTTACAACCATGTATTCATGATGGGATGAAATATAATATTCATTCTGGCACTGGAAGTCACCCGTTGAGATGTGCTTGTTACGGATCAAAGTGGGGGCTGTGTGCAAATAACATATTGACCGACACAAGTCCTGCATCAAGAATCAGTTGTCCTACCACAGGCCCTATCCATCACGCGTGGTTACCTTGATAATTAAGATAATGAAATCAGACAAGAGCTTTGGTCATTTAATGACTACACCTCATGTGTCCCCAAGGATATGATCCATGTGACCCTAATGAACCTTACTATCACCAGTGTTCGGTATAGCACTTCATGGCCCCTAGCTCCTAGCCTTGCTGGTGCTCGATCTCCACCATCCTCGGTACCTGCAGGGATGAAGATCGCGGACAAGACAAGAGACATCTTCATGGAACAATTTTATTTCACACATACGTGATGTTATATCAAAGTCTTCCATTGATCCCCTCATCAAATACCTCGGGTTACAAAGCTTTAAAGGAAATATGCCCTAGAGGCAATAATAAAGTTATTATTTATTTCCTTATAATCATGATAAATGTTTATTATTCATGCTAGAATTGTATTAACCGGAAACATAATACATGTGTGAATAAATAGACAAACAAAGTGTCACTAGTATGCCTCTACTTGACTAGCTCGTTAATCAAAGATGGTTATGTTTCCTAACCATGAACAATGAGTTGTTATTTGATTAACAAGGTCACATCATTAGTTGAATGATCTGATTGACATGACCCATTCCATTAGCTTAGCACCCGATCATTTAGTATGTTGCTATTGCTTTCTTCATGACTTATACATGTTCCTATAACTATGAGATTATGCAACTCCCGTTTACCGGAGGAACACTTTGGGTACTACCAAACGTCACAACGTAACTGGGTGATTATAAAGGAGTACTACAGGTGTCTCCCATGGTACATGTTGGGTTGGCGTATTTCGAGATTAGGTTTTGTCACTCTGATTGTCGGAGAGGTATCTCTGGGCCCTCTCGGTAATGCAGATCACATAAGCCTTGCAAGCATTACAACTAATATGGTAGTTGTGAGATGATGTATTACGGAACGAGTAAAGAGACTTGCCGGTAACGAGATTGAACTAGGTATTGGATACCGACGATCGAATATCGGGCAAGTAACATACCAATGACAAAGGGAACAACGTATGTTGTTATGCCGTCTGACCGATAAAGATCTTCATAGAATATGTAGGAGCCAACATGGGCATCCAGGTCCCGCTATTGGTAATTGACCGGAGACGTGTCTCGGTCATGTCTACATTGTTCTCGAACCGTAGGGTCCGCACGCTTAAAGTTACGATGACAGTTATTATGAGTTTATGCATTTTGATGTACCGAAGGTTGTTCGGAGTCCCGGATGTGATCACGGACATGACGAGGAGTCTCGAAATGGTCGAGACATAAAGATTGATATATTGGAAGCCTATGTTTGGACATCGGAAGTGTTCCGGGTGAAATCAGGATTTTACTGGATTACCGGGAGGTTACCGGAACCCCCCGGGAGTCATATGGGCCTTATTGGGCCTTAGTGGAAAGGTGAAAGGGCTTCCCATAAGGGCTGCGCGCCTCCCCCCTCCCTCCCCTAGTCCTATTAGGACTAGGAGAGGTGGCCGGCCACCCCTCTCCCTCCTTCCCCCTTGGGAATCCTAGTTGGAATAGGATTGGGGGGGGGGAGTCCTACTCCCGGTAGGAGTAGGACTCCTCCTGCGCCCTCCTCCTGGCCGGCACACCTCTTCCCCTTGGCTCCTTTATATACGGAGGCAGGGGGGCACCTCTAGACACACAAGTTGATCATTGAGATCGTTCCTTAGCCGTGTGCGGTGCCCCCTGCCACCATATTCCACCTCGATCATATCGTTGTAGTGCTTAGGCGAAGCCCTGCGTCGGTAATACATCAAGATCGTCACCATGCCGTCGTGCTGACAGAACTCCTCCCCGAAGCTTTGCTGGATCGAAGCCCGGGGATCGTCATCGAGTTGTACGTGTGCTAAGAACTCGGAGGTGCCGGAGTAACGGTGCTTGGATCGGTTGGATCGGGAAGAAGACGTACGACTACTTCCTCTACGTTGTGTCAACGCTTCCGTTGCGATCTACAAGGGTACGTAGATCATACTCTCCCCTCGTTGCTATGCATCACCATGATCTTGCGTGTGCGTAGGAAAATTTTGAAATTACTACGTTCCCCAACAGTGGCATCCGAGCCTAGGTTTTATGGTTTGATGTTATTTGCACGAGTAGAACACAAGTGAGTTGTGGACGATACAAGTCATACTGCCTACCAGCATGTCATACTTTGGTTCGGCTGTATTGTTGGACGAGACGACCTGGACCAACCTTACGCGTACGCTTACGCGAGACTGGTTCCCTCGACGTGCTTTGCACATAGATGGCTTGCGGGCGACTGTCTCTCCAACTTTAGTTGAACCGAGTGTGGTTACGCCCGGTCCTTGCGAAGGTTAAAACGGAGTCTATTTGACAAACTATCATTGTGGTTTTGATGCGTAGGTGAGATTGGTTCTTGCTTAAAGCCCGTAGCAGCCACGTAAAACTTGCAACAACAAAGTAGAGGACGTCTAACTTGTTTTTGCAGGGCATGTTGTGATGTGATATGGTCAAGGCATGATGCTAAATTTTATTGTATGAGATGATCATGTTTTGTAACCGAGTTATCGGCAACTGGCAGGAGCCATATGGTTGTCGCTTTATTGTATGCAATGCAATCGCGATGTAATGCTTTACTTTATCACTAAACGGTAGCCGTGGAAGCATAAGATTGGCGAGACGACAACGATGCTACGATGGAGATCAAGGTGTCGCGCCGGTGACGATGGTGATCATGACGGTGCTTTGGAGATGGAGATCACAGGCACAAGATGATGATGGCCATATCATATCACTTATATTGATTGCATGTGATGTTTATCTTTATATGCATCTTATCTTGCATTGATTGATGGTAGCATTATAAGATGATCTCTCACTAAATTATCAAGAAGTGTTCTCCCTGAGTATGCACCGTCGTGAAAGTTCTTCGTGCTGGGACACCACGTGATGATCGGGTGTGATAGGCTCTACGTTCAAATACAACGGGTGCAAAACAGTTGCTCACGCGGAATACTCAGGTTATACTTGACGAGCCAAGCATATACAGATATGGCCTCGGAACACGGAGACCAAAAGGTCGAGCGTGAATCATATAGTAGATATGATCAACATAATGATGTTCACCGATGAAACTACTCCATCTCACGTGATGATCGGACATGGTTTAGTTGATTTGGATCACGTGATCACTTAGAGGATTAGAGGGATGTCTATCTAAGTGGGAGTTCTTAAGTAATATGATTAATTGAACTTAAATTTATCATGAACTTAGTACCTGATAGTATCTTGCTTGTTTATGTTGATTGTAGATAGATGGCTCGTGTTGTTGTTCCATTGAATTTTAATGCGTTCCTTGAGAAAGCAAAGTTGAAAGATGATGGTAGCAATTACATGGACTGGGTCCGTAACTTGAGGATTATCCTCATTGCTGCATAGAAGAATTACGTCCTCGAAGCACCGCTGGGTGCCAGGCCTGCTGCTGGAGCAACACCAGATGTTATGAACGTCTGGCAGAGCAAAGCTGATGACTACTCGATAGTTCAGTGTGTCATGCTTTACGGTTTAGAATCGGGACTTCAACGACGTTTTGAACGTCATGGAGCATATGAGATGTTTCAGGAGTTGAAGTTAATATTTCAAGAAAATGCCCGGATTGAGAGATATGAAGTCTCCAATAAGTTCTATAGCTGCAAGATGGAAGAGAACAGTTCTGTCAGTGAGCATATACTCAAAATGTCTGGGTATAATAATCACTTGATTCAATTGGGAGTTCATCTTCCAGATGATTGCGTCATTGACAGAATTCTCCAATCACTGCCACCAAGCTACAAGAGCTTCGTGATGAACTATAATATGCAAGGGATGAACAAGACTATTCCCGAGCTCTTCGCAATGCTGAAAGCTGCGGAGGTAGAAATCAAAAAGGAGCATCAAGTGTTGATGGTTAACAAAACCACTAGTTTTAAGAAAAAGGGCAAAGGGAAGAAGAAGGGGAACTTCAAGAAGAACGGCAAGCAAGTTGCTGCTCAAGAGAAGAAACCCAAGTCTGGACCTAAGCCTGCAACTGAGTGCTTCTACTGCAAGCAGACTGGTCACTAGAAGCGGAACTGCCCAAAGTATTTGGCGGATAAGAAGGATGGCAAGGTGAACAAAGGTATATATGATATACATGTTATTGATGTGTACCTTACTAATGCTCGCAGTAGCACCTGGGTATTTGATACTGGTTCTGTTGCTAATATTTGCAACTCGAAACAGGGGCTATGGATTAAGCGAAGATTGGCTAAGGACGAGGTGACGATGCGCGTGGAAAACGGTTCCAAAGTCGATGTGATCGCGGTCGGCACGCTACCTCTACATCTACCTTCGGTATTAGTATTAGACCTAAATAATTGTTATTTAGTGCCAGTGTTAAGCATGAACATTATATCTGGATCTTGTTTGATGCGAGACGGTTATTCATTTAAATCAGAGAATAATGGTTGTTCTATTTATATGAGTAATATCTTTTATGGCCACGCACCCTTGAAGAGTGGTCTATTCTTATTGAATCTCGAGAGTAGTGATACACATATTCATAATGTTGAAGCCAAAAAATGCAGAGTTGACAATGATGGTGCAACTTATTTGTGGCACTGCCGTTTAGGTCATATCGGTGTAAAGCGCATGAAGAAACTCCATACTGATGGACTTTTGGAACTACTTGATTATGAATCACTTGGTACTTGCGAACCGTGCCTCATGGGCAAGATGACTAAAACACCGTTCTTCGATACTATGGAGAGAGCAACAGATTTGTTGGAAATCATACATATAGATGTATGTGGTCCAATGAATATTGAGGCTCATGGCGGATATCGTTATTTTCTCACCTTCACAGATGATTTAAGCAGATATGGTTATATCTACTTAATGAAACATAAGTCTGAAACATTTGAAAAGTTCAAAGAAATTTCAGAGTGAAGTGGAAAATCATCGTAACAAGAAAATAAAGTTTCTACGATATGATCGTGGAGGAGAATATTTGAGTTACGAGTTTGGTGTACATTTGAAAAATTGTGGAATAGTTTCGCAACTGACGCCACCCGGAACACCACAGCGTAATGGTGTGTCTGAACGTCGTAATCGTACTTTACTAGATATGGTGCGATCTATGATGTCTCTTACTGATTTATCGCTATCATTTTGGGGATACGCTCTAGAGACGGCCGCATTCACGTTAAACAGGGCACCATCAAAATCCGTTGAGACGACGCCTTATGAACTATGGTTTGGCAAGAAACCAAAGTTGTCGTTTCTGAAAGTTTGGGGCTGCGATGCTTATGTGAAAAAGCTTCAACCTGATAAGCTCGAACCCAAATCGGAGAAATGTGTCTTCATAGGATATCCAAAGGATACTATTGGATACACCTTCTATCACAGATCCGAAGGCAAGACTTTTGTTGCTAAATTCGGAAACTTTCTTGAGAAGGAGTTTCTCTCGAAAGAAGTGAGTGGGAGGAAAGTAGAACTTGACGAGGTAACTATACCTTCTCCCTTGTTGGAAAATAGTACATCACAGAAAACTGTTTCTGCGACACCTACACCAATAAGTGAGGAAGTTAATGATAATGATCATGAAACATCAGAACAAGATACTACTGAACCTCGTAGATCAACCAGAGTAAGATCCGCACCAGAGTGGTACGGTAATCCAGTTCTGGAAGTCATGCTACTAGATCATGATGAACCTACGAACTATGAAGAAGCGATGGTGAGCCCAGATTCCGCAAAGTGGCTTGAAGCCATGAAATCCGAGATAGGATCCATGTATGAGAACAAAGTATGGACTTTGGTTGACTTGCCCGATGATCGGCAAGCAATTGAGAATAAATGGATCTTCAAGAAAAAGACTGACGCTAACGGTAATGTTACTGTCTATAAAGCTCGACTTGTCGCAAAAGGTTTTCGACAAGTTCAAGGGGTTGACTACGATGAGACCTTCTCACCCGTAGCGATGCTTAAGTCTGTCCGAATCATGTTAGCAATTGCCGCATTTTATAATTATGAAATTTCTGGAAACTGCATTCCTGAATGTCAAAACTGCATTCCTGAAAGGATTTCTGGAAGAAGAGTTGTATATGATGCAACCAAAAGGTTTTGTTGATCCAAAGGGAGCTAACAAAGTGTGCAAGCTCCAGCGATCCATTTATGGACTGGTGCAAGCCTCTCGGAATTGGAATAAACGCTTTGATAGTGTGATTAAAGCATTTGGGTTTATATAGGCTTTCGGAGAAGCCTGTATTTACAAGAAAGTGAGTGGGAGCTCTGTAGCATTTCTGATATTATATGTGGATGACATATTATTGATTGGAAATGATATAGAATTTCTGGATAGCATAAAGGGATACTTGAATAAGAGTTTTTCAATGAAATACCTTGGTGAAGCTGCTTACATATTAGGCATAAAGATCTACAGAGATAGATCAAGACGCTTAATTGGACTTTCACAAAGCACATACCTTGACAAGATTTTGAAAAAGTTCAAAATGGATCAAGCAAAGAAAGGGTTCTTGCATGTGTTACAAGGTGTGAAGTTGAGTCAGACTCAATGCCCGACCACTGCAGAAGATAGAGAGAAAATGAAAGATGTTCCCTATGCTTCAGCCATAGGCTCTATCATGTATGCAATGTTGTGTACCAGACCTGATGTGTGCCTTGCTATAAGTTTAGCAGGGAGGTACCAAAGTAATCCAGGAGTGGATCACTGGACAGCGGTCAAGAACATCCTGAAATACCTGAAAAGGACTAAGGATATGTTTCTCGTATATGGAGGTGACAAAGAGCTCACCGTAAAAGGTTACGTTGATGCAAGCTTTGACACTGATCCGGACGATTCTAAATCGCAAACCGGATACGTGTTTACATTGAACGGTGGAGCTGTCAGTTGGTGCAGTTCTAAACAAAGCGTCGTAGAGGGATCTACATGTGAAGCGGAGTACATAGCTGCTTCGGAAGCAGCAAACGAAGGAGTCTGGATGAAGGAGTTCATATCCAATCTAGGTGTCATACCTAGTGCATCGGGTCCAATGAAAATCTTTTGTGACAATACTCGTGCAATTGCCTTGGCAAAGGAATCCAGATTTCACAAAAGGACCAAGCACATCAAGAGACACTTCAACTCCATCCGGGATCTAGTCCAGGTGGGAGACATAGAGATTTGCAAGATACATACGGATCTGAATGTTGCAGACCCGTTGACTAAGCCTCTTCCACGAGCAAAACATGATCAGCACCAAGGCTCCATGGGTGTTAGAATCATTACAGTGTAATCTAGATTATTGACTCTAGTGCAAGTGGGAGACTGAAGGAAATATGCCCTAGAGGCAATAATAAAGTTATTATTTATTTCCTTATAATCATGATAAATGTTTATTATTCATGCTAGAATTGTATTAACCGGAAACATAATACATGTGTGAATAAATAGACAAACAAAGTGTCACTAGTATGCCTCTACTTGACTAGCTCGTTAATCAAAGATGGTTATGTTTCCTAACCATGAACAATGAGTTGTTATTTGATTAACAAGGTCACATCATTAGTTGAATGATCTGATTGACATGACCCATTCCATTAGCTTAGCACCCGATCATTTAGTATGTTGCTATTGCTTTCTTCATGACTTATACATGTTCCTATAACTACGAGATTATGCAACTCCCATTTACCGGAGGAACACTTTGGGTACTACCAAACGTCACAACGTAACTGGGTGATTATAAAGGAGTACTACAGGTGTCTCCAATGGTACATGTTGGGTTGGCGTATTTCGAGATTAGGTTTTGTCACTCCGATTGTCGGAGAGGTATCTCTGGGCCCTCTCGGTAATGCACATCACATAAGCCTTGCAAGCATTACAACTAATATGGTAGTTGTGAGATGATGTATTATGGAACGAGTAAAGAGACTTGCCGGTAATGAGATTGAACTAGGTATTGGATACCGACGATCGAATCTCGGGCAAGTAACATACCAATGACAAAGGGAACAACGTATGTTGTTATGCGGTCTGACCGATAAAGATGTTCGTAGAATATGTAGGAGCCAATATGGGCATCCAGGTCCCGCTATTGGTTATTGACCGGAGACGTGTCTCGGTCATGTCTACATTGTTCTCGAACCGTAGGGTCCGCACGCTTAACGTTACGATGACAGTTATTATGAGTTTATGCATTTTGATGTACCGAAGGTTGTTCGGAGTCCCGGATGTGATCACGGACATGACGAGGAGTCTCGAAATGGTTGAGACATAGAGATTGATATATTGGAAGCCTATGTTTGGACATTGGAAGTGTTCCGGGTGAAATCAGGATTTTACCGGATTACCGGGAGGTTACCGGAACCCCCCGGGAGTCATATGGGCCTTATTGGGCCTTAGTGGAAAGGTGAAAGGGCTGCCCATAAGGGCTGCGCGCCTCCCCCCCCTCCCCTAGTCCTATTAGGACTAGGAGAGATGGCCAGCCACCCATCTCCCTCTTTCCCCCTTGGGAATCCTAGTTGGAATAGGATTGGGGGGGGGGGGAGTCCTACTCCCGGTAGGAGTAGGACTCCTCCTGCGCCCTCCTCCTGGCCGGCACACCTCTTCCCCTTGGCTCCTTTATATACGGAGGTAGGGGGGCACCTCTAGACACACAAGTTGATCATTGAGATCGTTCCTTAGCCATGTGCGGTGCCCCCTGCCACCATATTCCACCTCGATCATATCGTTGTAGTGCTTAGGCGAAGCCCTGCGTCGGTAATACATCAAGATCGTCACCACGCCGTCGTGCTGACAGAACTCCTCCCCGAAGCTTTGCTGGATCGAAGCCCGGGGATCGTCATCGAGCTGTACGTGTGCTAAGAACTCGGAGGTGCCGGAGTAACGGTGCTTTGATCGGTTGGATCGGGAAGAAGACGTACGACTACTTCCTCTATGTTGTGTCAACGCTTCCATTGCGATCTACAAGGGTACGTAGATCATACTCTCCCCTCGTTGCTATGCATCACCATGATCTTGCGTGTGCGTAGGAAAATTTTGAAATTACTACGTTCCCCAACAGGCTTATGCCTCAACCCATACATTATCAAACTAATCACAAATGGACATCGCATCGCATGAAGAAAATGTTGAAGAACACATATTGAGATTGATTGATTACAATATATCTTACTATGAATGCCTTGTGTGATTCATGATTACAAGTATGATGGGAATGGATGAGCACTATAGTGGTGAAGGAGATGGATATGGAGATGGCGGTGGCTATGGTTTGCGGAAGATGAAGAACAGGTCTTGGCAGCTGCGTTCGTCGTCTCGTGCTCTCCCTATTGACATCACGATGGGATCCCTTTAACAGAAGTTGTTGGATTGGACGACCTACCTCGGAATCCATGCCATACGAGCTCTTGCGCCCATATGGAACACCGTCTTTTGTGTTGTTTCTTCGCAGATGTATCCTGATGATTCGTTCCTCCTCCATTCTTCTTCCATTCCATTTCCACACGTGATTTCTTCCATGTTTGGCCCATTTCCTGTGGAAACACATCAAGGAGAGGATTTGTGGATTCCTTTGCATTCATTAGTTATTAGTACCAGTATCAGCACAAATATCTCTTTTTAATTGAAATATATCGATTTAAACAAAGTGAAATGAGCGTAAGAATATCACTCATCAGCCACACTTTGCGCTATGGCTGACACTACAAAAAATACACTTTCGTGATGATACCTGTTTGTCACAGTAGGTCACCTTTTCTGTAATGTATGTACATCCATGACGATTTTATGATAGAATCAAGATAGTCATACATGTGCTGTCGTATAAGTGTTCCATGACAATACCAAAATTATCATCACAGAAGTGTCCACTTCCATGATGATAAATGATGCGCCATGGAAGTGCTTTTGTCAAGGGTAACCACCAGGTGGCATCCACCGTAACAGGTCACCGTTAAGCTATCGGATAGGGTTTTGGATCCCATAACCCGTTAACAGCCCAGACCAATGGGGATTTTCCATGTGTAAAAGTCTCATTGGTCGGAGGAAACACGTGTCCGCTCGTCATTGGGTCAGATAGGCCCCTTTGATATGTTGACACATGTGACGGCCCACCACTAGCCCATTTAGCTTACAAAGGCCGGCCTGTTTGACTTGGTCTAAATTTAGCGGGCCGGCCCATGAAAAGCCTGTTTACGGTCTGTTCGAAAATAGCCCATTTTACGGCACGGTAACTCACGGCTTGTTAGGGCCTTCCCGAAATCTTCCCAACAACGTCATTTGGGCCGTCGAATATAACACCAACCCATTTCACTTTCGGCCCATGTATGGCCCATGATGTCTTTCTGCCCATATGAGGCCTTTTGTAACTTTAGGCCCTTTAGTGGCCCATGGTGATTCTAGCCCATAATGAACAGTAAATTTCTTTGTACCCATTAACGGCCCATGATTCACATGGGCCGTTTCCAGCCCGTATTAGCTATTGGCCTACTGACGGCCCATACATTTTTGGGCTCCTTTCCGGCCCTCGATTGCTTCCAGCCCAGTACTGGCATGTTCCCCCAATGGGCCAAATTCGGCCCGTGGCAAGAATCGGCCCGTTTGTGGCCTATTAACCAGTTGTGCCGTTTCCACTCCGTCCTATATTCTGGCCCATTAACGACTCGTTATGCCTGTGATAGAATTAAGCCTTTGTTGTTTTTTTGCCTGTTAGCGGCCCGTTACTGTGCTGGGCCGATACCAATTACGCCCGTTTACGACCCATGTGGACCCATTTATCTGATGGCCCGAGGCCCACCGATTCTATGGCCCGTAGGAGGCCAATTTATCCAACGGCCCGTAGGAGGCCCATAGATCCTACGGCCTATAGTAGAGTCAAGGTTACCAAGGTCCATATATGGCCCATGTTTGTTGCGGCCACTAGCAAACCAGGGAAAAAGAAGACTAGGAAATAAATAAGCCCGAAACTTACGCTAGGCTATTAAGGCGATTACACAGATTACATCCACTGGGCATCAAAGATCGCCACCACTGCAAATATAGGGAACACCCTACACTATACAAAAATGGCTTGCTATTTTCTTCAGCTGGTAGCTACACATTAAGAACAAATTTTGTATCTCAACAAAACAAGTTACAACCATAAAACAAAAGGACGTTGGCACTAAAGTTAAAAGTCTCGCAGATAAATGCACCACGAGAAGTTTAGAAGCTTCGTTCATTTGGCCTGACTGTTGCGTTTTCATGTTGTATTGTCCGATGGAGCACCCTTCGCCTTCATTTCTCCTAGGACTCCCGAACAACATAGCAAATGTCTAATAGTCTGGTTTCAAAACCATGCATATCTTGATGACATCGAACATTGTCTGTCCTTGTTTCACAAAGGGTCTCTATTAGGGAATGGACTTGTGTTTGGAGCGCAGATATAACATTGTTTTGAGCTTGCATATCTTGATCATGAGGTAGTTTGGATGAGATTGCCTTAACAACCAACCCATTATTATGCAGGAACGTGCTTTTGGCACTGTTAGTGGACAAGTACTGTCCCACTACAACAAGAAGTGATATTGAGGTTATAGTTGCCTCGTCACCTTCAGAAGGTGGCGGTTCCACCATTTTTTCCATAGATTGCTGAAAAGTTGAGTTTTTACATTAGTAGTACCAGAACAGAAGATATTAAGGAGGTAGGAAAATCAAACAAAATAGCGTTGGTCTATATACAGAACTTATTCTGGTGAACCCATGTAAAATATTAGTTGTATTTTACTACAAAGTACATAATAAAACCAGGTTCCAAACATATGACCATGTACCATGGCTAATGTATTGTCTATTTCTTCACATTGGATTAACAGCTAAGGATAAAGAGACAAAGTTTATAATATGGTAAGCATAGTATGACATCATTCATATCACAAAACAACTGAGGACAGACAAATAGGCAATTGTAACGTTGTGTGGGCAAGTCTAGCGCGGAACTAGATTACAGATCAAGATCAAAGGAACATCAGTCCTCTCTTTTAAATCTTGTAAGGTGCAATGATACTCTAAGACAATTGTGTATAAAATTGAAAAGAGTAATAGACATTGCCTACAAACCATGCAGTTCAATGCACAAGTCAGAGTAAGTAGTAGTTAAAAGGCATGAGGATTAAGGACTTACAACAGTGGCTTTGACTGGTGTGCTCATGTCCTTCGTCTTGCTGCTGTGACAGTCCTTGAACATTTGGTTCAGGTACTTTTTGGTCCTTGCGGGCTTTCCTCTGCATTTGGAACAAGTCAATATAGATATGATAATATGCTATAGCGAAAAGAGTGAAACAGTAGCTAATTACAAGAGCCTCACAGTGTGCAATATAGCAACAAGATCCTGCCGTTTGTTGGAATTTCACTTCTGTACGGTTGGCCTTGTTCTTTGAATAGTTCACCTACAAGAAGATAGATTTGCGAGGCAGATGCGTAAATAGGACTTCAACATGTGATCTGATCACATATATATAATGTACCTGATACTTTGGATCAGACCAGTGTTTAACGTGGCCTCTCCAGTCTTCATTCGATATATTTTTGATTTTTTTCAAAACTATGAAGTATTTTATAGGAAATTCGGAAACTATTGCATGATGTGGATAAAAATCAAAACTAGCACCCCGTCGGCCACGTGTTGGCCGAAATGGGTATTTTCCGCCACCTCTAGGCCGAAATAGGCTTTTCGGCCTTACCTTGGCTGAAAAGGTAGAGACCTGGCCGAAATGGCTGTTTTCGGCCACCACTTGGCTGAAATACACTTTTTGGTCATGTGTAGGCCGAAATACACTTTTTGGTAAAGTGTAGGCCGAAAAGTCCTTTTTGGTCTAGTGTAGGCTGAAGTTGCATGGCTCATACATTAGGCCGAAATGTATTTTCCCGCCACCCGTTTGCCGCCAACCCCTTCCCGCCATATGTTCTCACCAACCCTTTCCCGCCATACCATAGTCATTCTTTCCCGCCATTTTCTCCTCTCTATCTATAAAACCCCCTTTAGGCGGAGGTGGATAAGCATTCTAGTGTAGTGTAGTCGAGATGTCCCATTATCCATTCGATCGTAGTTTTCACCCTGAGATGAGCAGGACTCTTCTGAGTCTAGCTACCGATTTCCGGATGGACAATAGGATAGTTCCATGGGACGAACTCACTGGTAGTGACACCATAATGAATGAGTTGGCTCACAAATTACGTAAGTCTGGGTGGCCTGAAAGGACCTATGAGGAGGTACGTAAAGAACTTCTTAGGTTGCATGAAAGGTGGAAGAAGGTAGTAGAGCCGAAGAGTGAAACTTTCAGAAGGACTGCAGCAAAGAATAAATTTTTATGGACCAAGGAGAGCGAGGACGAAGATGATATCTTCATGCCGCCGCTTCTGCGTTCTGCTTCGTAGAAGGGCAAGAGTTCTGCATCGTCCAAGGGCAAGAGTTCTGCATCCTCGTAGGGCAATAGTTCTGCATCGACCAAGGGCAAGAGTTCTGCATCGACTAAGGGCAAGAGGACTGCATTGTCGAACGGCAAGAGGTCTGCATCAACGAAGGATGACGATGATGACTTCATGTAGTATGTAAGATGTATTCCAGTTGTACCGTTTCATTCAGATGTACTTGCATTATTAGTTTGTACTGTATTATTGTACGGCATTATGTTCTATCTGAATTTCATTTTGTAATATGTAAGATGTATTGCACAAGTTAAGCCGCACCATTTAATTCAGATGTACTTGTATCTTAATTATCGGTTGTAGTCTCTTTGGAAATGTAACTGGAATAAAAATGCGAATTAATAGTAATATGTCTCTCGCATACATAAAACAATATATGTATCCTGATCAGATAGAAGCAAGTGCGATAGTAACACATACATGAAGCATGTCTCATACATAAATACTGACTCACAGCTGTGAATAGTCTTAAACTAACATAGATGATGAGTCATACATAGATAGATAAGCATATCACTGCGGGGGACGATGACGAGTCTGGGTCTTCCTCGGGCAAGGACCGGATGGCGATAAGCTCTAAGGCGGTGGACGAGGCTCGCGATAACCACGACGATAGTTAATCTCGTGTGTCACGGTCTGTGAATCCTGCGTCAGTGGTGGTGGTGGAGTGTGCAACACTGTCTACAAGAAGCCATAAATATTTGTAGCTTGCTCATCATCCTCGCCCTCGCCCTCAAAGTATAAAGCACCACCACTAAGCATCGGTGACTGCATTGAATGCATGAATGATTGTGACTGGTTGCCGCCTGCGGTAAAGTAAAACATGTAAAATTGATACAAATGCATGAACAAAGCACCACCAGTAAGCATCAGTGACTGCTGAGAATGCAGGAATGATTACTACACTATGGAAAAGAATGTAGTGAGTAATGTTACCTTGTTCCATCTGCTGATGCGAGTAACCGCTCCCTGTCTGTGAAGCAGGTGGCTGATGCCAGGAAGAGCTCCCTGGCTGTGAAGGATGAGGTTCTGCACGGTGCACAGAGGGTCGTGGTTCTGAATGGTGCACAGAGGGTCATGGTTCTGAATGATGTACAGAGGGATGTGGCGGACGATGTGCTGGAGGAGGAAGTGCAACATCTGAAGACCGTCTACACGTAACAGTTTCGTAAATCCCGCGTAGCTTGTCATCAAGATGCCTCAACCATGAGACGTTCTCTTGAAGTGGGATAGTTTCTCCCCTCTGAAAGCGCTGCATTAAGGAGGAAACCTCCTCTCGCGCCTGTACTATCAGGTCACCCTGTACAGGAAGAGTTAACCAATTATATCCTTGTTGTATGATAGACACCACGAATAGATAACCAAGCGAATATGTCCAGGTTAACAAAAGACTTGACATATGAGAACCAAGGCATGTATCGCATGGTGTCTGGTTCCCACAACAGAGGCAGTTGGGTACATATCGCTGGTGAGATGGGCTTCGATCTGATCAGGAGCAGCTGATGGAACCAAGTAGATCCTCATAGTATGCCGGTAACGCTGCACATACAACCCGAACATTTCCTAGTTAAAGGGCCGAACCTCACCCCAGATATTTATCGGCGCGGTAGTCCATTCGTCAACGTAAGGGGTAATGTTGTTAAGCCAATAAGCCATGGACTTGTTTCCTCCTAGGCGACTATCCCAGAGATTGACATGCGCGATACATGATTAGGTATATTATGAATGCAGAGCTGACAGTGTTAGTATTTACTTGTGCACATGTTCTGGCAAATGTGGAATATCTGGAATCTTAGGTTCTTGATATAGACCGAACTGTCTCATCACCCTATGAAGAGCCATCTCCTCAACCGTCACATCGAACACCAACTTGGCCTTGGTAATCCAATAGTGTCGATCTCTAGTGCACAATCCAGAAATCCCAACTGGGCACCTCGATGATATAGCCTGAGGCTTGTATGGCTCCTAGATAACTTAATCCTCGTGGAAACTATCAAACTGCAACGTGAAGGACGGGGAGCATCCCCTAACCTGGCTATGTGCAAACTGTCTCTGTGCATGACAATAATTAAGCATTAGTAATACTATTGAATAGTAAGAAATAATTGAATTAACTGTTACTTAATATAAAAGTACCTCTCGCCGTGAGGATTTGCCCACTAAACTGACCGGTCAGGAATGTACCATCCACAAATATAACAGGAGGACAATGCCGGAAAGCTTCGATGCCCATAGCGAAAGAGAAGAACACTCTTTTCAACACCTTGAAATATGGTATACTCAGCAACCTCATGTGTTGTACATTCACATAAGTGTCGGGATTCCTGTCCTTCGGTATGGCAAGGAGACGGACAACATTATCATATGAGTCGAAGAACCTCCCAAACCTTTCATCCATAGACTTCTACTTAGCCCTCCAAGCCTTCCCATAGGGAATGACATAATTCCATCTGACCTTCACTACTGTCTGGATGTGTTTTGCTTCCATATCTTTCTTCTCTACTATCTTAGTATACATGAGTTGCGCAATGAGACTTGAAGTCAGGTTTGGATGCTTCACCAGCAGGTTCTTCCTCACACAATTATGTGGGACGACAATGGTGACAACCCAGTGGATGTTAGACTTCGGCACGTGCCCGTGCAGCTTCCCAGGAAAACCTGTTTCAACACATTTCACAGGATAGTTTGTTGGACTTCATATGTGTGTCCGGAAAAACCCTCTGCGTAGACATAGCCCACTTTATCACTGCATACTTCAATTTTTTCTTTGTATCAAACATAGCCCCTATATGCACTTGGTTCAGATTATACTGCCATGGAGTCTCATGGCCATCGTTGACCGTAAGGCTGGTGGATATGTCCTGCTCCCATGCAGAAGGAATCGGTACCTTCGCTTCATCCTTAGAATTTCCAGAATCCAGTTCCTCCACCAATCCATCCTCGTCCTCTCCCTCCATCACCCTCTGCATTTCATCCCCTTCCTCATCCCCATCACCAAAACCAGAACCAGCTAATATTATCGACTGGCTACTCTGCCCAGTATCAGGACCACAAAAATTGTGTGGCACGTAGTCCGACTCTTTCTCGGGTTGGCTAGCATCCACATCTTGTGGTTGCGACCCGGATAAAAAAATCTTGTTAGCCACTTCACTGCCTTGGCCGGGTTCATACCCCCTGTGGAGTTGTATGGTATTCTCCTCCTTCGGCACAAGTTGCACAAGTGCATATGGGTGGATTCTTCGGTCTCGGTAGTGTCTTAACAAGGACAACCAATGCTGGCTCCTATCTATCGGCATCAACTCCCACTTGACATTTTTACAAGATTTGGTCCACAATGCATGAATATTGACGGAACATACTTCAGGATCCAGCCCGAAACTAGTTGTCAACCAGTACTTCAACTCTCTAATGTCCAGTCTGTCCGGGTCTGCTAGTGTCATGATGCCATTTTTAAACTCGCTAAGATCAACCCCCAACTCATTATATCGAACATTACTAGCGCCGTAGTAAACATTCAGATTTACTGATTCAGACATTTTCACCTGTCAGACATTGTGATCGTCTCATTAATCACAATGAACACTAATATTACCCGCTACACGAACTATGTGCTGAAATGCCTCAACAAATATATTAACACTAAAATTCACAATATGACTTATATACACTAACTAAACTATACAATTTAGATAAAATTTGTGACGACGTGGTTATACCTTTGAAGCGTGTGTCCCTAGCTTCTTGCTTCTCTCTCCGACTCAGCGGCACCAGCCACCTCGCGAAGTACTTGCACCACCGGACAACGACAGCGCCACCCCCTCGACGACTGGAGGTTCAACTCCGGTCAGCCCCCAAGTTGCTCCTCCTCCTCACCACCTCCTTCTCCACAGCTGCTGCTACTATTCACCACCACATACTGCCTGTCCTCCTCTCCACCATGGCTCCTCCTCCCCACCTTTTCCGGTGGACTGGTGGCCGAAAACCACTTCGACCGATGCCTGGCCGAAAAGGCCCACTTCGGTCGCGGGGTGGCCGAAAACGGCCCATTTCGGCCGCCGGGAGGCAGAAGGTACTATTTTCGGCCGGGCCCTCACCGACACCTACTTTTCAGCCCAGGTGCGCATGTCTTCGGCTAAAGCGCGGCCGAAAATCCAGCTCCGGCCTTAGCCTGGCCGAAAACTACCTTTTCAGCCCACACGAGGCCGACAGGGTCATGGTTTTGCATTTTTTTCATTATGTGCTATAGTTTCTGAAATTGCTACAAAAAATGTGATAGTTTTGGAAAAAATCTATATTTTCCACTAGAGATGTTTGGGCAAGTTCAGTATTAGCCTTGCCTTCAAAGTGAGTTTTCCTCAAGTTATACTGATATCGTTGCAGGGCAGACTTGAAAACATGGGTGCAATCTTGTCTAGTTGCATCATCTTAGCTATCCAACTTGAACCTCATTTGTTGAAAATTATGAGAGTCTCATTACCAGCAACCTAGGAAGTATGGGACAGAGCAAGACGATATTACTTGTTTCCATGCGTAACCATACTTACAGATAAATGGCCGAGGAAGGTGTTGAACTGGGTTTCGTCTTTGTCATTACTGTACTGAATCCATGTTGGGAGGATATGTACATGACACCTAACGG
Source organism: Triticum dicoccoides (assembly GCF_002162155.2). Taxonomy (NCBI): domain Eukaryota; kingdom Viridiplantae; phylum Streptophyta; class Magnoliopsida; order Poales; family Poaceae; genus Triticum; species Triticum dicoccoides. Next base: position 277,341,618 of record NC_041382.1, on the reverse strand, counting down.
CAACCGCTGCATCTAACACTAACTTGGCTAACTCTGTAGCATCACGTGGCCTTTTCAAACCTGCCTCAAAACGGATGTCCATTCTTCCTCCTCTAGATTTATTTAACCTATCGAGAATTATCCCTGATGTTTGTTTCCTGTTGCACCTAGGTGCTAGTCCAACAAGGAACATAGGAAGTGTTTGTGTACATCAAATTGTGAGACTACATATAAAGAAGCAAGCAACTATAACTTGACTCCAGCAACTACCTTCTTGTTGTTGCAGCTCACAAAGTTCATCTGATCTTGCCAACTTGTCTTATGTCAATAGTGCTTCAGAAGTAGTGTCAGGTGGCAAGGGAGCTTGGGAACGTGCTGCTAGCTGAGTTGACAAATGAGAACTCGTGCAGCTGGTGGTACTGTGGAAGGTGTTGCAACAACTACGGCTGTCTCTGCTTGTTTGGAGGCAGCTACTTGTTTCAGTTTGGCTTGTTCTGTAGCTTGTATAGCACGAGGTACCCTGTTTGTACAATTTTCCGCTGGAGTATGACCTTCTATTGCACCATCAGTACCAGCAGAATCTGCAAGATTCTTCCGCTTCTGTTTCCGTGTGTCCTTAGTACTAACACCATCCCCTGTCATTCTTTGTTCCTTCCTCTTTCTCTGTGCCATGTTAAGTCAAGCCGACAAGAAAAATGAATAACAATTTAGTTCTTCAGAACAAATTGATTGCTACCTCTTGAGCACTTGCGTTCGTTTTCCCTTGAAGAGGAAAGGGTGGTGCAGCAAAGTAGCGAAAGTATTTCCCTCAGTTTTTGAGAACCAAGGTATCAATCCAGTAGGAGGCCACGCACGAGTCCCTCGTACCTACACAAACAAATAAATCCTCGCAACCAACGCGATAAGGGGTTGTCAATCCCTACACGGTCACTTACGAGAGTGAGATCTAATAGATATAATAAGATAATTTTTTTGGTGTTTTTATGATAAAGATGCAAAGTAAAATAAAAGGAAATAAAAATAACTAAGTATTGGAAGATTAATATGATGGAAGATAGACCCGGGGGCCATAGGTTTCACTAGTGGCTTCTCTCGAGAGCATAAGTATTCACGGCGGGTAAACAAATTATTGTTGAGCAATTGACAAAACTGAGCACAATTATGAGAATATCTAGGTATGATCATGTACATAGGCATCACGTCCGAGACAAGTAGACCGACTCCTGCCTGCATCTACTACTATTACTCCACACATCGCTCTATCCAGCATGCATCTAGAGTATTAAGTTCAAGAGAACAGAGTAACGCTTTAAGCAAGATGACATGATGCAGAGGGATAAACTCATGCAATATGAAAGAAACCCCATCTTGTTATCCTCGATGGAAACAATACAATATGTGCCTTGCTGCCCCTACTGTCACTGGGAAAGGACACCGCAAGATTGAACCCAAAGCTAAGCACTTCTCCCATTACAAGAAAGATCAATCTAGTAGGCCAAACCAAACTGATAATTCGAAGAGACTTGCAAAGATAACCAATCATACATAAAAGAATTTAGAGAAGATTCAAATATTGTTCACACTGCCAAGTTACAGGTCTCTCGTCATTAGTGCCATTGCATATTCACAGCATTGCATATTCACAGCTTATGATATCTAAACTAAGGAGAAGAAATTTCAACAAATTAGAAGCAATGAAAGCTAGACACCATATGAAAGATGCAACGAATATCACTCTACCAAGTTAAAATTGTCTCGCCATAAGTGCCATTTCAACAAATTAGAAGTATTACAAGCTAGAAAAGAATGCGAGATGTAACCTATATCACACTCCCAAGTCAAACGTGTCTTATGATAAGTGATTGTTGCAGGTTACACAATAGTAGTAGTTCAATGTAAGAACATGGTGTGATAGACATATATTGTATGTTCTAGAAACATGAACACGTGTCTTATTCACAAGTATAATGTGTAAAGTAAGTAGATGGAATTCAACAAAATTAGAAGCAATACAAGCTAGACATCATACATAACATGCAACCACATATAAAAGTGCCAAGTTAGAGGGATCACCTGTGATGGTGCACTAGGGGAGACGTGCTCATCATCAACACAGCTATGTTGAGTGTCTATACATGTGTTGTCTTGCAAATCATCTTGGGCAATTAGAGGAGTAGAATCTGTAGAGTCCGTCCATTTGGAAGGAGCACATTTATCCTTTGTCTTGCTAATTTCCTTCTGCTTTATTGATTTTGAATTGTCACGTAAAACCGACAAGAAAAAGCAATAAAATTCACTCTTTAGAACTCATTCATGCATGATACTGACAATCACTACTTTGATGTAAGGAAAACACATGATACCACGATGGAATATGTACGAAAAACAGGATGGCATGGCATATTCACAACTGTTTGTGTAAACTTAGAAGAAGCTATTTCAACAAATAAGAAGCAATGCAAGGTAGACACCGTATGCAACATGCAAGACAATATCACAATGCCAAGCTAGAGAAAGCACCTAGGATGTCTGTTTCGCCGGAAGACCGCCATCAGTCCCTGCCTTATTTTTTTCCTTCCCGCTTCTTAGTTTTATTGCCTTGTCAATTCAAGCCCACAAGAAAAATGAATAAAAATCCGCTTTTCAGAACTCATTGATGCAGGATGCTGACGAGCACTACTTTAATGTAAGGCGACTGCATGATAGGACGATTGAATGTGTAACAAAAAAGGACAGCATTGCATATTCACCTCTATGATGTGTAAACTAAGGAGAAGGCATTTCAACAAATTAGAAGCGATGAAAGCTAGACACCATATGAAAGATGCAACGAATATCACTCTACCAAGTTAAAATTGTCTCATCATAAGTGCCATTTCAACAAATTAGAAGAAGTACAAGCTAGAAAAGAATGCGAGATGTAACCTATATCACGCTCCCAAGTCAAACATGTCTTATGATAAGTGATTGTTGTAGGTTACACAAAAGTAGTACTTTGATGTAAGAACATGGTGTGATAGACATAGATTGTATGTTCTAGAAATAGGAACACGTGTCTTATTCACAAGTATAATGTGTAAAGTAAGTAGATGGAATTCAACAAAATTAGAAGCACTACAAGCTAGACATCATACATAACATGCAACCACATATAACAATGCCAAGTTAGAGGGAGCACTTGTGGATGGTGCACTAGGGGACACGTGCTCATCATCAACACAACTACGTTGAGAGTCTATGCATGTGTTGTCTTGCAAATCATCTTGGGGGTTGGACGAGTAGAATCTGTAGAGGCGCTCCATTTGGAAGGAGCACCTTTATCCACTGCCTTGCTAAGTTCCTTATGCTTTATTGATTTTGAATTGTCAAGTAAAACTGACAAGAAAAAGCAATAAGATTCACTCTTCAGAACTCATTCGTGCATGATACTGACAATCACTACATTGATGTAAGGCAAACACATGATACCGGGATGGAATATGTACAAAAAATAGGATGACATGGCATATTCACAATTGTTTGTGTAAAGTAAGCAGAAGCCATTTCAACAAATAAGAAGCAATGCAAGCTAGACACCACATGAAAGATGCAACCAATATGACTCTGACAAGATAAAAGTGTCCCATCATAAATGACATTACAACAAATTAGAAGCAGCGCATGCTATAAATCATATGAAAGATGCAACTAATATGACACTGCATATACCAAAGGTGTATCGTTGTATTGATTGATGCGGGATACAAAAAACAATAGTTTTATGTAAGGACATGCTTAATAGACAGATGCACTATGTACTAAAAACAGGAAGGCATGCCACATTAACAGGTATAATGTATAAACTAAGCAGAATAGCACATGCAATTTAACCAGATTGGAAGAATTACAATCCAGACACCATATGCAACATGCAACCACATATCATGCTGCCAAGTTAAAGCAATGTGATGCCCCAAGTCCGACGCTCCAGATGCCTTCCATGTTTTCCTTGTCAGTCATGTTATTTATTTATTTATCGCATTCATCATGTCATCATTTGCATTGCATCGGCACTCCGTTGCCATCATGTTTTCAAAAACTTGCACCCGTTCATAGTAGTCGTGTTCCCCCTTGCCTTCGTTGACCGTTCCAAGACCAATCGTATTTTTTGAGTCCCTCTTGTCTGACCACCTAAACCCCTTGCCTCCATAGCCTTTTGTCACACCTCTCGCGCGCGTCCGAAACTTCCCCGATCTCAAACGCTCGGTCGTGACCAGTGCATCCGGATCATCCCTAAACATCCCTAAAACATGTTCATTTTCTTTGTTGGACTCCCCTAACCTATTTTGTCTCGGACCGTCCGATTTTGATCAGATGATCCAAACTCTCCCCCTTTCCATATATGTGGTCCACCGCTAGTCCATGTATAGACAAACCTTAACTACTAGGGAGTTTGTCCCATCGAGCCGCCACCAGCCATCACTACAAAAAAAGACACATCCGTGACATTTTGGGCCAAACGAAAAAAAATTCTGTCATACATATGACACTTCTATGATGATAATTGTGACAAAACCCGGTATATTCATAGATGTGGTGGGATCCTACTTCTATGACAAAAAATCATGACAGAAAATGGGCTTTTCATCCTGGGCGGGCCGGAGACGCAGCTGCATGACATTCTTTGGGCCGTCCATGACGGAAAAAACCGTGGTAGAAGCGAGGGGGGGAATTTGGTGAGTTCCCGGTTACGGTGGGAGGTCGGGGCCGAGCGATGCACATTTCTCCCGTACACGTACGTGCGTGTGTGTGAGGCGATGGCTCTAACTGAACCCAAGTGAGGCGTTGGGCTCTAACTGAACCCGAGCGATTGCACTGCAGGCTACGCGTTACTGAACCTGAGTGATCGATCGATGGCTGTTAACTGAACCCGGTCGAGCGATTCCTACGCTACTTCTGCTAACTAAAGCCGATCGATGGGATGAACAGTGAGCGTTGCAGGGGCATTTGGATGAATAGTGAGTGGTGGCGTTGCCTCTGGATGAACAGGACCACGTGGTGTGGTGGAGGGCTGGATGAACAGTAGATGGTGGAGGGCTGCCCGTGGAGGGGTGGATGAACAAGACCCCGTGGTGTGGAGGGCTGGATGAACAGTAGACGGTGGAGGGGTGCCCATGGAGGGGTGGTTGAACAAGACCCCGTGGTGTGGAGGGCTGGATGAATAGTACACGATGGAGGGGTGCCCATGGAGGGGTGGCTGAACAGGATCCCGTGGTGTGGAGGGCTGGATGAACAGTAGACGGTGGAGGGGTGGTTGAACAGTAGCCGGTGGAGTAGCACGCGGTGGAGGCTAGATGAACAGGAGCCCGTGGAGGCTGGAGGAGGTCGACGGTGGAGATGAACAGTATCCCGTGGAGTCCCATTTTGCGGTACACCACACCCCTCCCAATGAACATGACCCCCGTTTCGACCGTAGCACTCCAACACAAGTCGGTTTCCTCCGTTTTGCGGTACGCCACACCCCTCCCGATCAACAGGACCCCCGTTTCGACCGTAGGAGGTCCGTTTCCTCCATTTTACAGTATGCCACACACCTCCCGATCAACAGGACCCCCGTTTCGACCGTAGGAGGTCCTTTTCCTCCGTTTTGCGGTACGCCACACCCCTCCCGATGAACTGGATCCCGTTTCGAACGTGGCCGGTCGAACACAAGGCCGTTTCCTCCATTCTGTGGTACCCTAGGCCTCGTTTCCATCGCCTGTTCCGTCCAAGCCCTCCCGATGAACACAACGCATTCCGTTGCCTCCCCATGAACACGACGCATTTCGTTGCCTCCCCATGAACACGACACATTCCGTTGCCTCCCCATGAACACGACGACGACGTTGTTTCTCCGTTCCGACCTGGCCATGTACACGAGCCCTCGTCGTACGTATGTGTGAGTAGGCGTTCGAGACCCCGCCCATATGTACACATACGTGGCCGTATTTTCTTTCTTGCACCATGACCGATGTACGTACGTGTACATGCTTTGTGCGCGCCTCTAATACGACACGTGCGCGCCTCTACATCGACCAGTGTATATGTACGTACACGTTCGTGACCAGAATGACAATGCTACTTATGCTTCGACCAGGTGGGTCCCGACTGTAAGGCACTTCCTTGCGTGCGAAGATGTAGCTGGTGGGTCCCAGCAGTCAGGGGGGCGAATCGTTTTGTTTTTTTGCCCGGACGCACTTCCTTGCATGCGAAGGTGTAGCTGGTGGGTCCCAGCAGTCAGGGGGAAATGTTTTTTTCGCGAAATACAGTGGCCCGTCTGGTGGGTCCCCGCTGTCAGGTGGAGGAATAATTATTTTACACGTAATAAGGAGGCACTTCCTTGCTGCGGCCGTGGACCCAGCTGTCTGCCTCTCCATGTACAGTCCACGTCTGATGGAAGTCGTTCCTTGACCACGTTGACCACGCCGCGCCGAGAGCACCAGTGCGGTGGACGACGGCGAGGCCTAGGAAGGGGACGACAGGGAGCCGGGGAAGACGCGGCAGTGGAAGCCTGCGCAGAGAGGAGTACGATGGTTCACTGGTTCGGCTGTGGTGTGAGGCTGCCGTCACCGCAGGGCCTGGCCAGCGGTGGGAATAGTAGGGGGCGGTGAGGCCTCGACGGCAGCATAGCCGGCCACGGGAGGCAGGAGCATGCGGCACGACCGGCGCTTCTTTGGGCGGCTGGAGCAAGAAGACCAGAGGTTGAAGAAGCACTACGACCGTTGGATGGACATCGTACGGTCACTAGAGCTAGAATCGTTCATATTGACTAAAGTTGAGAAAGGCCCCCGTCCTAGTCAACTTAGTAGGCCCACAATGTCAGCCTCCCACCATGGTGGGTCCCAGCTAGCAGGGGGAGTATTCATTTTTTTGTGCGTAATAAGGAGGCACTTCCGGTGGGTCCGAGCTGACAGCGGGGGGGAAGTTTTTTTCGCGAAATACGCTGGCCCGTCCGGTGGGTCCGAGCAGTCAGGGGGGAAATGTTTTTTTCGCAAAATAAGGTGGCCCGTCCAGTGGGTCCCTGCTGTAAGGTGGAGGAATAATTATTTTGCGCGTAATAAGGAGGCACTTCCTTGCGGCCACCTGGACCCAGCTGTCAGCCTCTCCACGTACAGTACTCTTCCGATGGAAGTCGGTCATTGACCATGTTGACCACGCTGCGCCGAGAGCACCAGGGCGGTGGTCTAGACGATGGCGAGGCCTAGGAAGGGGATGACGCGGAGCCGGGGAAGATGCAGCAGTGGAAGCCCGCGCGGAGAGGAGTACGAGGGTTCACTGGTTCGGCTGCGGTGTGAGGCTTCCGTCGCCGCAGAATAACAGGGGGTGTGGGTGAGTGGAGGGATGGCCTGGCCAGCGGTGCGAGTAGTATGCGGGCCGTGAGGCCTCCGCGGCAGCACAGCCGGCCACGGGAGGCAGGAGCAGGCGGCACGACCGGCGCTGCTTTGGGCGGCTGGACCAAGAAGACCAGAGGTTGAAGAAGCACTACGGCCGTTGGATGGACATGTACGGTCACTGAAGCTAGAAACGTTTATTATTGACTAAGTTGACAAAGCCCTTGATATGCTCCAACTTAGTAGGCCCATAGGTCAACCTACGAAACGGTGCGCCCCAGATGTCAGGGGGATGAATCATTTTTTGGGTGGCTGAATCTAAGAATATCTGAGATTGAAGAAGAAGCACGACATCGGTCGGATATACATCCGACGGCCACTGCTGCTAGAACCGTGTGTTGACTATAATAAGTTGGCAAAGCCTTGCATAAGCGTCAACTTATTTTTTAGGGGACGCTTCACTTAGTAGGCCCACAAGTGTGTGGCAGAGAACTTATAGCCCATTTGCGTTTTGGAATTCTAATGGAAATTACAACAGCCCATTTACAGTTTGTTAAAAGTACAACCCATTTTCTAGCTAGGACAATGATTAATAATTTCAACCAACCATTGAAGACATAATTCAATAAAATTTCCCACATTTTGATGGGCTCCGAAATATTTTTATCCCGAAATTTCTAGTCGGATTAAATATAAATTTGTATTACGTAAAAATCCAACAAAACATTGCGTGCGCAACAATGAAAATTTAAGATTTTCAAAATCCATAAATAATATTTTATAAACTAATTTCCCAGTTTTTATAATTACATCCCATTTATTATTTTTAAAGCCCATTTTCCTGTTAAGCCTAATGCATCCCTCCTAGGAAAGATTTGCAGCCCAGCGGGGCAAAGAATAACAAGTTGACCTTGCCTGGGTATTCCTCAAAAAGACGTATAGCTGGGCTAGCCATTTTCATCTTGAAAAAATTAGTATCTGGGCTGGATATCTGGCCGGGGCTAGACGGGCCACAGCCCGCCCAGTTAATACCCTGCTCTCCTCTGAACAACAATAAAATCATCGCCAAGAAAAACTCTACAGTGCTCACAAATCAAAAACACAAATACTGCTCGAGCTGCTTGGTCCCAGTTGTCGGCCGCACCTTGTTTATATTGACTACATAGGTTGACAATGGTGCGGGACCGTGATGTCAGGAAACCAGGAGAAAGCAAAAAAATAGTTGTACATAATAAGGAGGCACTTGCGTACATACGGCTATGGCCCTATTGGGTCCCTTGTGTCATCCAGTCAAAATAAAGTCATCTCGTGAATCCTCATGTTCGTTGACGATGTTAACAATGCTCGACGCCACGGCGAGTGCAACAACTCGAAGGACAATGGAGAGGGCCTCGCGGGCCCTACGGACAGTCTGATACAGCGCCCGCTACTCATTCAGGAAGCCAGGATCATCGGACACCTATGAGCACCTTCGAGAAACTGAGACGGCATGAAACGGTAAGGCCGCGCTTGGGAGCTCCCGTTTATTTAAAACCTGTACTAACATACAAGTGTAATTTACTCGTCATCGAAATACACTCGTAAAATACAGGCGTAATGAAACCGAGGGCCCGAGGTCTGTAAGTAAAACCGGCGGGTTACGCGTGTAATTTGATAGACTAGTGTATATTTTACGAGCACTGCTATATGGATGACATTACCAGACGATACATGCACGACGTGTGTATCATGCCATCCATGGGCAAGGCTGAAACAGCAGCTAACGGCTGGATTAGCAATCGTCTGAGTGTCGTTCAGCGTTTTTATCGTGAGTACTTCCGATATTTTACTAGTCAAAATCGACCAATCAAGCGCCTTCGCCGGAGACCATCTGCTTTAATTTACAAGCGTCAGTTTTACAAGCGGTTTTGGTTGGAAAATGACGATCCAATCACGGCCTAATATCATGAGTTGGCCGGAAGATCATATAGTTTCACGTCTAACCTACCCGACTTGTCGTATAGGCTATGAATGAAACATCAGACGATGAACTTCTTAAACACGGAAACAACAGAAGAGGATGATCTTCTTAACAAGAAAATCACTGGCATTAGATCGACATGCAAAACAATACGAAGCATTATTCTAAGGAGGCACGGTGAACAGCTCGTGATGCCGCATGCCACAACATTCCAAGCTCAACTTTGCAATTCAACACCAGGCCTGGCATTACATAGACAATATTCAGAACAAACTCTTAACACAGGAATATCTCAGCAGAGTAACTATTTACTTCTAAACTGAACACAGGAAAAGGAAAAACACTCGACGCTGCTCACAGCAAGGGCATCCCACTCAAAAATATCAAATGCATGTCTTCTGGCTAACATCAATGAGCAAATTTTGACAAGGTTTTCCAATTACAATATATTAAACTAACGTCTTATTGCTAACATCAATGATTAAACTTTGACAAGCTTTTCCCATTCAAAATATGTAATGCCTATGATCATGGAGTCCTGTCGCTTCTTGCTAACATCAATGATTAAACTTTGACAAGCTTTTCCCATTCAAAATATGTAATGCCTATGATCGTGGAGTCTTGTCGCTTCTTGTACTTGTTTGGGAACTTCTTGCCCAGGGCACTCCACGTGTTGTTAAATTGCCAATGGTCTCTGCAGACTAGTCATGTCACCGGTGTCTAATATTTATGGCACCGGCTCTAGCAATGGAGGGATTCGGTGCCAAACTAAGAAAAGGTGAAATTGGCCCCTCTTTTGGCCTACATAGTGGAAGGCCTAATACTCTATAAATCTTCTCGGTCATTCCTTTTGTAATGTAGCGCAAACAATGACTGCTTCTTTCTACAAAGTGGAACGACCAACTGGACCCAGTAATGCAACAGTTTGCCTTGGACACATTGGCTCCTTTTGTGCAGTTGAACTAAAATCGAAGTCAGAATAAAATCGAGCTTTAATTTTGATTCCCTGTAAGCAACAAAAGGTATAAGGGAAACAATTACTGAGAAATAACGGTTGATGACTTGTACTCCCAGAAGAAAAACATCTACTGATCTACCTTATCTTAATGGGAAACAAAGCAGGTGAGTAGCAATTCTCAATCAGTGTGATTCATTCATATTAGCTGAGACATTATCTTAACAATACCTTGGTTAAACATGTAGAAAGAACTACAAAGCGGGATAGTACCATTTTTAAAACACTGTAAGTCTGTAACTGATATATAATAACAGAGACATTATCTGAACAATACATTTCTTAAACATGTACTCTGGCCAATCCCTAAGAGAAATGGTACTCCTGCCGATCCCTAACAAGTGTTTGCAGTTTTGCACTAAGATTCAGTTCTAGGGTAGAGTGGGCGCAACAACAGTATGTGCTTCCATCTACTTATAAAGGGGTGATGCAGAGTTTGTTGTAACAAATCAACAAGCATCATGTCTGGGTTGGTTCCATTTTTGTTCACTACTTAATGGGAAAAGTGTAACACCCCGAGGCCGAGGTGCCAGGTGTCTCCCAGTTGTTCGCTATCGTTGCCATGTCTTTTGCTTGCGTGTTGCATCTTGTCATGTCATCATGTGCATTGCATCATCATGTTTCTAAAAACTTGCATTCGTCTGGGTTCTCCGAGTTCTCTCCGTTGTCCATTCTGAGCCCAACCACACTTGCACGCGCCCGCGGCATGTCCGAGATAGTATTTTATAAGTGACTGGAAAATGTTCTCGGAATGGGATGAAAGTTGGCGTGCGGTGTTTTTTATGTTGTAGGTAGGCCGCATGTCACTTTTCGTCGCATTCGGAGTTCGTTTGACGCCCCAACGGATAACTATAGCGGCAATATAGTCGGTCTAACGTCGGACGTTTTCGGTCTCCGAAAACAGTCGCCGGGCCTCTCTCTCTCTCTTCTCTTCTCTCAGCTCGAGCCCTTCCGCACAGCCCACAAGTTCCAACCGACCTCTCGCGCGCGGGTCCGAAAAGTTGCCCCGAACCTGACCCGGACTGCCGCCACTGTTGTGTCCGGATCATCCCCAAACATCTACAAAACGTCTCTGTTTTCTTATTTGGGCTCCCTAGCCTATTTTTGCCGAGCGTCCGATTACGATCGGAGGGACAAATTAGCCCCTAACTAAATCCAGTGCTATATATATAGACCAATCCCTAGGCAGCAACCCTAAAATCTAGGTCTTTTGTCCCCCCTCAGCCGCCGCCACACTCCACCGAATCCATATCGGGATCCTTCCTGATCCCCTCGTCCATCTCCTCCAATCCAGCCAGTCTCCTCCAAATCCTCCTCCCTGCCTCGATCTGGACCGAGCGCCCGCGCCCCTGTTCGTCTGCAACTTTTGTCCTGCACCAGCCTCTGCATCGAGCAGAGACGGACCACCCCGCCCCGATCCCCTTCGGTAGCAGTCGTCGCCGCCGGCGTGCTACCTCGCCACGCCAGACGCCGCTCACCTCCGACCGGTTTCCCCGCGCCATGTCCACCACCACCTCGCCATTCCCTTGCCTCAGCCTCGCCTCCGGCATCCTCCCGCAGAGGCACTCCCCTCGGCTCCGAGCGCTACCACCCTCTGACGGCCTCGCCGGAGCCAGCCGGCGACCACGGCAACCCCGCTGGACCCAGGTCACGTCGCCCCACTGTCCCTTCCTTTTCTCCCTTCTTATACTCTCTCTCTAACCCTCCTCTCTCCCTATCATGGGGGTAGCAGCCAGGGACGCCGGTCCTCGTCCGCAGCACCCCGGCGCTGTGCACCCATGCCTTCCTCCCCACGCTCGGATCCACCGCCGCGCCGTCCCGAAGCCCCGAGAACCGCGGCAAGTTCCTGCTGCTGCACCTTCGCCAAGTTCCTGCCACCCATGACCTCCTCCTGGCCGCCCGTCGTCTTCGTTCAAGCCCCTGCGCCCCCTTCCGCCGAAGAACGCCGCCTCGATCCGGTTGACTGCGTCGTCCAGATCCTCCGCCCTCCGTCCTTCGCCACTGCGCCGGAGTTTGCATCGCTGCTGCTCTGCTTCTTTCAAACCTGGAAGAGGACGAACTCTTTGCCCAAGCGCCCGCGTTGACTCTCGCTGAACCGCTGCGTCGGCCTTCCTCCTTCACCGAGCCCAAGCCGGCCTGCTACATCGACTGGGCCTCAGTCCAATGTGAGCTGACCCCAGCGCCCTTTTTTTCCCTTCCACTATTAGGCCAGCCAGTAGTTTGGTTGTAGATAATCATATTTGTTTCCCGTGAAATGATTTATCTTTTTCCAGAGGAGACCAGTTTTGCAGAAAAGGCCTTGTGGATCATGCATATAATAACTCACAATTGGTGCATCGGTTTAAAATGAATTATATATGAAAGTTGCTTAGAATTTTGTGTAGATTAATCATATCCAACTTTCATCTATGTTTAAAATGTTTAAAATGTTGTTTGTATAAATCGGCTTAAATAACTTGTTAAAATGATTTCTCTCATATCTAAATAACCGTAACTCGGAATTTAATAATCTTTTTTATATGTAAATGGGGTGGAAAAATGCCTAGTTTAACATGGTGGCATCATTTTGCATGTTTAACAACTCTAAAATTATGTTTAGGGTAGAACAGTACCAAACCTAATATATGCATATGAGGAGTTACCGGAATTTGTTGTTCGTTGTTTCCGGCATCATTTAACCTTGACTAGATAGGTACTTTTCATTTGCTTCACCCTCTTGCCATGTTTAACAACATTTAATATTGTGGGGTACATAAACAAGATCGAACTAAACAAGTCATGTGGTGTTTCATCAATATGCAACAGAGTTGCATATTGAGCTCCACTTAAGTTGTTGTGTTGTTTGTGCACTTTGCCATGTCATGCATATTTAAACCGGACATGCATCATACTTGTTTGCGCACCGTGCCATGTTCATGTGTTGGTTGTTTACTATGTTGTGTGCTTCTTTCCGGTGTTGCTTCTTCGGGTTGGTTCCGTTAATGTCGCGTTTGTGGGGAACCGTTCGACTACGTCAGTTTATCTTCTTCATGGACTCGTTCTTCTTCCTTGCGGGATTTCAGGCAAGATGACCATACCCTCGAAATCACTTCTATCTTTGCTTGCTAGTTTCTCCCTCTTTTGCTATGCCTATGCTGCGATACCTACCACTTGCTTATCATGCCTCCCATATTGTTGAACCAAGCCTCTAACCCTCCTTGTCCTAGCAAACCATTGTTTGGCTATGTTACCGCTTTGCTCAGCCCCTCTTATAGCGTTGTTAGTTGCAGGTGAAGATTGGAGCTTGTTCCATGTTTGGAACATGGATATTTTGTTGGGATATCACAATATATCTTATTCAATTAATGCATCTATATACTTGGTAAAGGGTGGAAGGCTCGGCCTTATGTCTGGTGTTTTGTTCCACTCTTGCCGTCCTAGTTTCCGTCATATCGGTGTTATGTTCCCGGATTTTGCGTTCCTTACGCGATTGGGTAATAATGGGAACCCCTTGACAGTTCGCCTTGAATAAAACTCCTCCAGCAATGCCCAACATTGGTTTTACCATTCGCCACCTAGACTTTTCTTTTCCCTTGGGAGTCGCACTCCTGAGGGCCATCATTATTTTACCCCCCCGGGCCAGTGCTCCTCTGAGTGTTGGTCCAAACTAGAGTCCTGTGTAGCGCCCCCTCGGGGAAACTCAAGGTTTGGTTTTAGTTGTATGGAGCGCTCATCTGAGTGTGCCCTGAGAACGAGATATGTGCAGCTCCTATTGGGATTTGTCGGCACATTCGGGCGGTGTTGCTGGATTTGTTTTACCATTGTCGAAATGTCTTGTAACCATGATTCCGATTCTGATCGGGTCTTCCCACTAGAAGGAATATCCTTCGTTGACCGTGAGGGCTTGTGATGGGCTAAGTTGGGACACCCCTGCAGGGATTTGAACGTTCGAAAGCCGTGCCCACGGTTATGGGCAGATGGGAATTTGTTAACGTCTGATTGTAGATAACCTGAAGTTGACCTTAATTAAAATGCATCAACTTCGTGTGTTACCGTGATGGTCTCTTTCCGGCGGAGTCCGGGAAGTGAACACGGTGTTGGAGTTATGCTTGACGTAGGTTGTTCTAGGATCACTTCTTGGTCATAGTTGTTCGACCGTGCTTTTGCCTTCTCTTCTCGCTCTCATTTGCGTATGTTTAGCCACCATATATGCTAGTCGCTTGCTGCAGCTCCACCTCATACTTTTACCTTACCCATAAGCTTAAATAGTCTTGATCGCGAGGGTGCGAGATTGCTGAGTCCCCGTGACTCACAGATACTTCCAAAACCAGTTTGCAGGTGCCATTGAACTGTGCAGATGACGCAACCAAGCTCAGGAGGAGCTCGATGAAGATCTTCTCCTTTGTGTTGTTTCGTTCTAGTTGATCAGTAGTGGAGCCCAGTTGGGGTCGATCGGGGATCTGTGTAGCATTTGGGGTAGTCTTCTTTTATTTTGGTTCCGTAGTCGGACCTTGATTGTATCTGTATGATGTAATGCTTTATTCATGTAATTGTGTGAAGTGGCGATTGTAAGCCAACTATGTATCTTTTTCCCTTATGTATTACATGGGTTGTGTGAAGATTACCTCACTTGCGACATTGCTTTCAATGCGGTTATGCCTCTAAGTCGTGCTTCGACACGTGGGAGATATAGCCGCATCGAGGGCGTTACAAGTTGTTAATCAGAGCCTTCCCCGACCTTAGGAGCCCCCACTGCTTGATCGAATTAGCTGTCGTTGTGGATTCTAGAAATGTGTTTTGAGTCATCTAGGAATTTTATATCGGAGAGTTTAGGAATTCTTTTACTCCCCGGTCCCTTCATCGCTCTGGTAAGGCATCCTGACGTAGAGTTTTGACTCTTCTCTTCTCAAATTTCACTAAAAAAAATTTAGGATCACGCAGGTATCTTGGAATCGTTCTGATCGATTTGTGATGAGAACATTGTTCTTGGTGCCTCCTGTCATTTAGGGGTTGTGGCAGTGTCCCGGGGAGTTGTGCTCCGAGGTGTTCTCGTCACAATTTTATCGTTGCAGTTTCTGGAATACCTGAGTTTAGTTCGCCGACATCGAAAATCTCTTTTATGCAGTTGTTGGTGAGATAACCTCGACGCCACCCGGTACTAGGGTGGGAGTTCGGGAGTATTGCCATAACTTGTATAATGGATGCTTTTCGAAGGTTGAGGTAGATGATTTCTGAAGGTTTCTTGGTTATGTGTTGAAGGATGGATACAGCTGGATGTAGGATTTGCTAGTTTTGGGTGAGATATTATGCTTCCCCTGTATCCCCAACACTTGATTGCATAACCGGAAAATTTCGGGAGTTTCATAAGTGGGAATTCAACTAGCTCTTAGGATATCTTTCCGACAGACGTATGATATGAAATTGGGGTTCGACGTCTAGTGGTCCGCCTATTCATGGTCGGTTTTACAGTGGTCTCATTGTGTATTAAAGAGTCCTTGGCTATGCTGACTCGGGGACGCTCCGTATGTCATGTGCACTGCCTTGTACATGATGGTGTTGTACGATCGAGCCTGTGTAGGCCCCACCATGAAAACTTCGGACGAAATCTCTATCATATGTTTGTTCCGGCTTATTCTGCAAGCCAATCCTTTGTTTTTGTTTTGAGTTGTGGTATTTGAGTTGCTTCGAAGTCAAATGTTGATTCCATACCTTTTCCAAGTGGTGTTCTCATGTTCCTATGTGAATAATAATCCTTCTTGATTGTCGAGTTTGTCTTGTCAATCCTTTTTACCGGCGTGTTTCTCTTCAAGTGGATCCGATCATTTTCAACATCGGCAAGATCAACTCAGTTTTCGTCAACGGTGTTTGTTTCATTCATCTCCAAGTTGCCTTTGTTTTCCCGCCCTCCCACCCTTATTTCTTCAAGGACTCAGATTTCTTAATCAACTATCCATTTATTGATGGAATTCTCTCCATTCTTACCCGGTGGTTCTCAAGAAGATGTTCTACTAGTTCATCATTCTTCATTCTATCCATCTCCGGTGGATCCAATTCAAGTTTTGTTGATCATATCCTTTTTCCTCGTTTCAAATACCTTCTCATGCCGGTGCACCTCATATTCATTCACTTCTCACTAGTTAATTGTTCCGGAGTGCTCAAGATATCTCGAAGATTCGTGTTTTCCACTCTGCTTTCGTTCAAGATCTTTCGAGGTTGTCATCTCATTCAAGCCATTTAAATTCATCTGGTGCATTCTCTCTTTTAAATCGTTCAACGGTGTATCTTTTGAGAGGGCCCTAACCCACAGGTCTTTTCCCAGGATCTTACCTGACTCTTCTCTTTTTCCGGCGTTACTCTCAAATTCTTTTCCAAGTTTGATGCAAGAATGAATTTTTCATCGGTCAAATGCTTTTCTCCAAGATCTTTCAAATTCTTTTCATCGTTGGCTCAACTTTTCCATTCTTCATTCTGGTGTGCCTCAATAATTCTTGGTGGTGTTTCTCGTCGTCATTTTAAGACCGAAGAAGAGTTTTACCTCCATATCTTATCCGTTCTCTCAAAGAGTCGTCGTTATAATTCGAGGCCATCTTGTCATAATTGTTTGATTATGAGAATTCTTTTCACCCATCCGGAGTAATTCAGAGTATTTTCAGTTTGATTCTCCGGAGCCCATCTTCTCATAATTATTCATTCCCAGCTTTCAGTTATCATTCTCCAATCTTACCGGTGCTTCGTTCAACTGATCTGTAATCGACTCGTGTTCTCTTCGTTCTCGTGTATCTAAATACTCTCAAGCATCTTCGTTCATTTTATAATTCTTCCCGGTGTTTCTTTATCTTCTCTTCGTTCATTTTCAATTCTTACCGGTGGCTCGTTCAAGATTTCTCTGCCTTTGTTATTGTATCGATTCATTCGTTCTTACATCCTACCGGTGGTTCGTCGAAGACCTTCTCAAATTTATGCAATATCTATCTTAATCCTCTCTACAAGAATAAGTGGTGTGCCAAATCCATTGTTCTGTCATCAATTTAACTGGTGAAGGATAAAGCATAATGTAATTCTTATTCTTGTTTCATCGAGCTTATTCAATTCCTGTTTTCCGGAGTGGCTCATCATATCAATTCTGGGTTTCAATTGTTTCACCTTTTCTTTTCCGGAGTTCCAAGTTTTCTCTTTATCTCGTTGCTAAGCTTCATCTAATTATTGCAAGGCTTCAACCTTACTCTTCTCATCTTTCTTTCCGTTTGATCATTCTTTTGTTTACCGGAGTTCTTCATGAAGGTTCTACATGATGGTTCATCAAGGATTCATATCCCTTCTCCAAGTGTTCATTGAGATTCTTTTCTAAGGAGCTCAAGCATTCTTCATCTTGCTACTCGGAGTGCAATTCTTTCTTCCGTATCTTTGAAGGTGGTATTATGTCATTCTTGATAATTTGAGTTCATGTTTCATGATTCACATGTTGTTAAGAATGAGGTATTTAAAATCCAACAATCTCGTCGTTGGAGTCATCTGGGGTTATATTTTCACCTAAAGCTTTCCCTAAGGATTGTTGCTATTTATGGTGTTTATAAATGACCCAAGTTCTTCTTTTATCTTTCCGGTGAATAAGTTTCTCGTCTCCTTCTTGTTATCAAGCCAATCTATTGTTACGTTAGTGGCAGAATTTCACCTCATAGTTTTGAGATGTTCTCCATAAGCCCATATCAAGTTTATTCTTTTCGTTGTTGGTTTTCCTACAACTCCGTTCTAGCATTTGTTGTAAGCATGCTCCCTCAAGATCTTGTTTCCCTTCGTTCATTCCATTCCATTCTTTCTTTTTTTCCGGAGGCATTGTGATGTTGCTCTCTTCAACCCATCTTCTTGTTTTGTCAGGATTGTGTTCTTTTCTTGGTTTATCCATTTAACCAGAGTGTCATGCCCTCTTCTCAAGTTCTTCCCATTCTATCAAGTTTTGGCTCCCTTCTCAACCGGAGTGCCGTCTGAAATCGTTCTTACCCCTTGTTACATTCATTCAATAGTTTCGGAGGCAGTGTGTTGTGATTTCATCAAGTATGTTCTCATCTGGCCAAGTTCTTATTCAATTCTTTTTCTTTTCAATCGGAGTGCTGCCTGAAGTTGTTCTCCCTTGTTCCTCTTTTCTAACAGAGTGTTTTCAGCTTCGTCATCTCCGTTGTATTCTTTTCTCGAAATGACTTAACCTTTGCAAGGTTCTTTGGTTTCACTCATTGGTCAAAGAAGCAACTTAGTTTTACCTCTTCTCTGTCTCTTCCGTTTTCCCTCTGGTGCCATTCTAGATCTCGGGATGAGATCCTCTCGTAGTGGTGGATTGTTGTAACACCCCGAGGCCGAGGTGCCAGGTGTCTCCCAGTTGTTCATCGTTGTTGCCTTGTCTTTCGCTTGCGTGTTGCATCTTGTCATGTCATCATGTGCATTGCATCATCATGTTTTTAAAAACTTGCATTCGTCCGGTTTCTCCGAGTTCTCTCCGTTGTCCGTTCTGAGCCCAACCACACTTGCACGCGCCCGCGGCATGTCCGAAATATTATTTTATAAGTGGCCGGAAAATGTTCTCAGAATGGGATGAAACTTGGCGTGCGGTGTTTTTTATGTTGTAGGTAGGCCGCCTGTCAATTTTCGTCGCATTCGGAGTTCATTTGACACCCCAACGGATAACTATAGCGGCAATATAGTCGGTCTAACACCGACGTTTTCGGTCTCCGGAAATAGTCGCCGGGCCTCTCTCTCTCTTCTCTTCTCTCAGCTCGAGCCCTTCCGCACAGCCCACAAGTTCCAACCGACCTCTCGCGCGCGCGTCCGAAAAGTTGTCCCGAACCCCACCCGGACTGTCGCCACCGTTGTGTCCGGATCATCCCCAAACATCTACAAAACGTCTCCGTTTTCTTATTTGGGCTCCCTAGCCTATTTTTCCCGAGCGTCTGATTACGATCGGAGGGACGGATTAGCCCCTAACTAAATCCAGTGCTATACATATAGACCAATCCCTAGGCAGCAACCCTAAAATCTAGGTCTTTTGTCCCCCCTCAGCCGCCGCCACACTCCACCGAATCCACATCGGGATCCTTCCCGATCCCCTCATCCATCTCCTCCAATCCAGCCAGTCTCCTCCAAATCCTCCTCCCTGCCTCGATCTGGACCGAGCGCCCGCGCCCCTGTTCGTCTGCAACTTCTAGTCCCGCACCAGCCTATGCATCGAGCAGAGACGGACCACGCCGCCCCGATCCCCTTCGGCAGCAGTTGTCGCCGCCGGCCTACTACCTCGCCATGTCAGACGCCGCTCGCCTCTGACCGGTTTCCCCGCGCCAAGTCCACCACCACCTTGCCATTCCCCTGCCTCAGCCTCGCCTCCCACATCCTCCCACAGAGGCACTCCCCTCGGCTCCGAGCGCTACCACCAGCCGACGGCCTCGCCGGAGCCAGCCGGTTACCAGACAACCCCGCTGGACCCAGGTCGCGTCGCCCCACTGTCCCTTCCTTTTCTCCCTTCTTATACTCTCTCTCTAACCCTCCTCTCTCCCTGTCATGGCAGTAGCAGCCAGGGACGCCAGTCCTCGTCCGCAGCACCCCGGTGCTGTGCACCCATGCCTTCCTCCCCATGCCCGGATCCGCCGCCGTGCCGTCCCGAAGCCCCAAGAACCGTGCCAAGTTCCTGCTGTTGCACCTTCGCCAAGTTCCTGCCGCCCAGGACCTCCTCCTCGCTGCCCGTCGTCTTCGTTCAAGACCCTGCGCCCCCTTCCGCCGGAGAACGCCGCCTCGATCTGGTTGACTGCATCGCCCAGATCCTCCGCCCTCCGTACTTTCGCCCGAGCACCCGCATTGACTCTCGCTGAACCGCTGCGTCGGCCTGCCTCCTTCACCGAGCCCAAGCCCCTGCTACATCGACTGGGCCTCAGCCCAACGTGAGCTGATCCCAACACCCTCTTTTTTCCCTTCCACTATTGGGCCAACCAGCAGTTTCGGCCCAACTCATATTTTTTCCCGTGAAACGATTTATCTTTTTCCAGAGGAGACCAGTTTTGCAGAAAAGGCCTTGTGGATCATGCATATAATAACTCACAATTGGTGCATCGGTTTAAAATGAATTATATATGAAAGTTGCTTAGAATTTGTATATGTTTAACATATGCAATGTGTGTGAAATAGAGTCCTGGATATAACATATATAGAGAGGGGGCGATCCACTAGAAGAGAGTGGAGGTATCATCGGCTTGAGGTGTCCATAGAATCGAAGAGAGGGATGATGTGTGTGTGTGTGTGCGCGTGATCGAGAAAGAGTGCCATCGAATTTGTGTGTGCCCACATCAGAGATATAGAGTGGCTGGCCTATTGGAACGTGAGATGGGACACATGCAGTTTGTCTCTTTGGCATGGATACCCACCTGCAGCCCTCGACTATCGGTGTGTGGTGGGGGAAGAGGGAGGCCCAATTAACTATAGAGGTACAATGGCTGGTATATGTGTGGAGGAGGAGAGAGCCCTACCTCATGTATTACGGAGATCGATCTGCCTCATGTATTAAGGGAGATCGATCGGCATCCATTCATATGTGTAGGAGATGAGTAAGGTTGGGAGAGAGACAGAGCTAGAGTGTTGGAGGGGGTGGTAGTGGAGTTGCTTCTAACAAATGGTGGGATAGGCTTGCTAGACAAACGGAGGGCACGCCCGCAATATCAATAAGAGAGGAGATTGTTGCTTGTTGTCTGTGCACATGCGTGTGAGAGATGGGTCAGGAGGCATGCACGAATGATGAGGGGGGACGTTGTGGCTGTGGTAAGCAGACGTAACTACATAGGAAGATCAATCGCCCTTTGTAAGAGAAAGGAGAGACATAACTTGTGAGGTACGTCGATCGATGGGGGGGTAGTTAAAGTCGATCTAGGTATATGTTGGGAGATCGATCGATATACATGCATGCGTGTGTTAGAAGCAAATGAGGCACGAGGAGAAGGATAGAGAGAGAGGGATGCATGTAGGAGGTGGTACGAGAGGCATACTATATCGAGGGGGAGGAGTGTGCGAGTACGAGAACAATGAAAAGAGTGGTGGGAGTGAGGCATGGACGGTGACAAGAGAAGAGGGGAAGCTTGTGTTTGTGCTAGGCTCACCTGGCTAGAGAGGCATATCGATCGATGTGTGTCGTAAAGAAGGAGCTGGGGGGCCTACACACACCGTGGGTGAACGACCTAAACTGAAAAGACGAATTTGCACGATGGAGCTAGAGAATGTTGAGGGAGGGTGAGAGGGATGCGGGCATGTGCATGCACAAGAGAAAGTTAGCGCTAGCTACAAAGATAAGAGGGTTGTGTGGGTGTAAAAAACGAATAGAGATCATATATACTTCATTATAAAAAGCGAATTCGGACATTTGAAGAATTTATCATAGTGTTTCAAACCGACGGATGTGTGAATATATATAACTGTTATACACATGCTGTGGTTATGAACATGGTATACTACATTTAATATATTTTATCTCTAATCTTATAAAAAAACGGAGTTGTTGATGATGGTGTGCCTGCCATCCTGCATTATAGGCCGTCTGATTTATATCTGGCGGATAGGAAGGAAACTATGATGGATGAAGTTGGCAACAATCATGATTGTCGATTCTTATTGAAATAGAGAAACGAATTCAAATTTAGTTCGAATGCAGCGGTACTCTAGAAATTTGGAATGCACTAAAATGCTGGTATGAGTTGGTTACATGCATTATATAGCAAGAGAAAAAATTTAATCGGACATAACATGGATTCATACTCCCTCCTTCCATCTATATAGGGCGTAATGAGATTTTTAAGACCGCCTTTGACTATTGACAAGATTAATAGTACATGACATGCACAATGTGAAAATTATATCATTGAAAGAACCTTTCACAGACGAATTTAACGGTGTGCTTTGCGTAAGTTGCATGTCATATATCATTGCTCTAATATTTGGTCAAAGTTAGCATTGAAAAACGCATTAGGCCCTATATAGATGGAAGGAGGGAGTACTCCCGCCTTTCCGGTTTATAGGGATTATCTCAAAATTTTAGTTTTTCCATTTTATAAGGCTCAATTTGGTTGTTTCCCATCACATGTTCAGACTTCAAGGTGCATTAAATCATTGCATGCAAGTATTAAGAGAAAACTGACCAATGCATGCATTGCAATTAATGCATTCGTAAACATAATTTTTTGAAGAAAACAAGAGCATTAATTGGGTGCTTTTGCAAACTACAAAAAATATTCCACCAGTCATCATCTACCTTGGTTGGTAAGATTTTTTAATTGAGCCTTATAAACCGGAAAGGAGGGAGTAGCTTTGAATAGCATTTGTATAGTAAAACGGGGCAAGACTCTCTCTTTGTGTGGTGTGAATAGTTTTATTTTTTTCGTTTTCTTTTTGGTTGAGGGAAGTGCGAACTGATTTGGTACGTACAAGTACAATATTACTACACGTTAGGCTTGTCCCTGAAATTCATCCCACGTCTTGTTATATCCCGAAAATTCACAACCCGCGCCTTGCTATCCCGAAATTACAACGCGCGCGAAAACTCCCTCTAGCCGCCAAATCCCGACACGTGAAATCCCCCTTCTAACCCTGAGCAGAAAGGGCCGCTAGTTCAAATCGGTGGGGGGTACTTTTGTAACACACCCTACATTTTGGACAAGCGCGTTCCTAAGTCATGCTTCACCCCCTCCCATCGCCCCCTTTTCGCCATTCGAAATCCCAGGCCGCCATAACCTCTCCGCTCCAGCCGCAAAAACCCACCCTCCTCTGTCCGCCACGTCACCGCTGCCCAACCGGAGCCTCTTCCCCGATGATGTCGTCCATCGCAACAGCTCAACGTCCCTCGTCCACCTCCCCGGATGAGGATCCATCGTCCATCTCGCCGTCCCGCCGGTTCAGCCGCCCCGTCCTCCACCTCCAAGGAGCTGCTCCGACGATCGCCTCGTCTATCGCGGCTGCTCCATCCCCACAGCGCCGCCTTAACCTGCTCCACCGGAACCGCAGCATCCTCACTAACTCCTCGGACGAAGCCGAGGCCTAGTCGGCGCCGCCAAAGAGGTTGTACACTCATCGCATCACACCTTCTCCTTACCTCGACATCCCGGCGCTGACGGTGCACCATCCCACACCCCCATGGAGCGGCTACCTTGAAGCCGGCATCGCGGGCGACATCTCCAAGGCGGCTCTCACCCAGTGCGAGGCCCCTTCGGCGGCGGCGTTCATACCAGCCGGATCTGCTGCTGCTGCTCCGGCTCTCACTCGATCACTCGCTCGCTCAGCTGCTGCTACTCCTCTCCCCCTCGCTCGTGCTACTACTCTGCTCTGATTAAGCCACACTTCAGTCGACTGAATCGGCTTTTGGGTCAGTCGATTTTCAGGGGTTGGGGGGGCTCGCTGGAGTTAAGGAAGAACCACCCGCAGCGGGGACAGGAGCTCGCCGGAGAGGTACCCCACTGTCTATCTTAGGGTTAAGGGTGGGGGCGGGGGGCCTAGAGGTCTGGCCGAGGCGGCGGTGGCGAGTTGTTTCGGGGCGGCGAGGCGGCGCTGGAGCCGGCGGTTCGGCCGGTGGTGGCTGGCGGCTCAGGGGGGTGCGGGTTGAAGATGAACTGCAGGCCCTCCCTAAACTACATGCCAAGTGCCTCTCTGCTAACATTGCGTTCAGTTTCGATAGTGACATTCAGATTCCACAGTAAATTTTAGTTTCGACAGTTAAGTTCAGAGTCAACAGTTTTTACCTCATCTGTTGTAGTAAGGTGGTTTTTGGTGATGTTAATTTTGCATCCATTTTACATCATCTATTTGAGATGCTATTAGAATCCCACTTGAGATTGATGATGCCTGTCTTGTGCTGCTTCAGCCTTGACGTCTTACGGCTCACCGGAGCTGCTCCAACGACAGAACGATCCATCACAACAGAGCAGTGCCCTGGATGCCGTCTACAGATTCTTCAGATCTTCCTCCACACCTCCGATAGCCACCTCTGCCTCAACTGCTTCAGCGACCAACCCAATGATGCTGAGGTCGACACGGCTACGGCAAAGAGGTTGTACACTTGTTGCATAACTTATTACTATACATTCACGTCGATCCATTAGGGCTATTTTGGTTCAATGGAAAAACATCGATCCACTGGTTGTTACCATCACTCTAAATTTCTGCATGCTCTCCTTAAATAATCTAAACATGTAGAGAAAAAGAGAAGAGTTTTGCACAGCAATACAATGTCATGCAGACATTGCTCCATGGTGGGTTCAATGCAAACCCTCCCCACCCCTCTGCAGATTGTAATCCAGAGGAAGATATCTGTTCTGAGGCAGATTCGGACACCGCTGACCACTCCTATTTACACCCCAAGGTGTTTGCTCTACCTTGGCATGATGATGTTAGTCATATCATGCATATGTTGCCTTGCAGTGCCTACTTTTGACATCATATATGTCACCTGCTTAGTTTTGACATCTTCTGTAATGCCACCTGTTTAGTTTCTATATCATATATGGGAAGTATGCAGTCTCGTGTCTTTTAGCCAGCCATAATATATGTGAAATGTGCATTGCCATCCTGTTTAACTAGGCATCATATATTTGAATGATATCTTGCCCATCCTTTTCTTCATTACATTTCCATTTGGCGACAATGTTTGTACATTAAACTACTCTTCCTATGAATCAGCCATTTGGGTGGGAGATGGAAAAATCTGGAGTGAAAACAAGGCCTTTAGAGCAGACAGTGCTACATGTTGAGATAGCTCCTCAGAGATGGATTCATAGATAGATGACCAATCCTACTCCCCCACTGATGTGTATGCTCTAACTTGGCATGGTTATAGTGCTCATATCATGCATACGGTGTCTTGCATTGCATATTTTAGACATCATATCCACAATATTCAACACCATGTTCTTAGTTAAGACATCATATTGAATGCCCACTATTTAGCATATAAATCACATATGTGAATTAAATGATGCGATCCTGATTACCTATATAACATGTAGGTGAATTATGTCATGTGATCCTGTTTAGTTATTCATCATATCTTTGAATTATGTTATGCTATGCTATCCAGTTTAGATAGACATCATATATGTGAAATTATGTCATGCTATCCGTTTTAGTTAAACAATATACATGTCAACTATTTCATGCCCTCTTTTTTCCACACTATCTATTGCATCTGTCTCTCATACAATGTCTGTACATTCAACTATGTTTCATGTTTATCAACCATTTGAATTGGAGCGGGTGATGCCAGTATCTAGCGGACTAAAAACACGGTCTTCAAATAAAACAGTGCTACCTCTTGGTGGAGATAGCAACCCGGTTGTACATGCACAAGAACCAGCCCTACCACACATAACCCAAACTCTCGCAGATTGTACCCCTACTACGATGGACATAGAACCAGCTTCACCCAATCTAACCCCAACCCCGGCCGATAGTAACCTAGTTCTTGTTGACATAGCACCATCTCCACCACAGAGCTCCCAAACAAGAGCAGTTAGTAAGGCAGCTCTAGTGCCCAAAGGGCCAGTACTATCACGGAGAACCCCAACTCCACCAGTTATTACACCTATTCCTGTGGAGGAAGCACAACCACCAAGTCGTAGTTTAGCATCTATCACATTTGATGTTGTTAAATCATATGTGCATATCTTCCCATCTTGGAAATATTATATTGAAGATGAAGGAAAATGCCAGTTGCAGGTGTTTGTCCAGGAGTTATGTGTAAGTAATGTTATTCATGGCAATTACTTTGCTTCGTCCCATACATCCTACCTCCATGATGGTTATAATACAACAAATTTTCCCATTTTTCTCTATAGAGAAGGACCGATTTGGAAACTTAGGATGAGGTAACCTGTGCTAATACCTCTGCTATTTTCCAGAATGCTTGGTGGCAGTATCGGAATTACCTGAAGAAAACGTACTTCACCGCCAAAGAAACTCATCAAATTTCCTTACGTTCTCCTGAGACACATTTACTGGACGATTACTGGGAACGCCTTGTTCTGTACTGGTCCCGAACCAAGAATGTGGTAAGGTCTATGAGCTCATTTTCTATTTTTAAGTATTATATTCTTGCCTCTTACATTACTCTGTTCATGTAGAACAAGTGCCTAAACCTGAAGAACAACTGTTCTAATTTAAGATTCCATTGCTACCATAGGACATAGATATATGTTCATTTGATGCTTTTATTATGTACTAGTACTTGGCAATAGAAGACTTGGTAGTTTAATCCTGTCCACCTTACTAATGAACTGGTTCACCGAAATGAGTTTCATATACTAGTACATGCTAAACTTGTTATGTGTCTGCTTGTTTCTTGTTTTAGAATGCTGACAGAATATTGGGGAAGAGTGCCTTATTAAGCAACGGTAAAGGAAGTAATGCAGATAAGGTTCAGGATAGTGACACATCCTGTCTTGGTTTAGTGTTGGAGTTACTGGCCACTACTGCTTGCACAAGCTATTCAAACTCACTGACTGAATCAGTTCGGTTTCTTGAGTCTCAACTACAAGCTGAAAGACATCGATCGGCTGTGTTGCGACAAGAAGCGGAAGGACTGCAGAAGTCCCTGGAGCATTCAGATGCATACTTTCTGGTGCAACAGCAAGCATTGCAGGATTTTAGCGCCAAACAGGACAAAGCTAATCAACTTGCTAAGTTTATTGCCGGCATGGTGGATACCCAGGATAACACTTCTTGAGCTCTTCTGAAGTTGTTTCAGTTATGCTCTTGTTTTGCTGCCGCGTTTATTTGCACTGGTGGCCAATTTTGACGGCCAGTGTATATGATATGCTGCTTTGTTCCCTATATTTGCACTGGTGGTGAACTTTGATGCCCAGTGGATGTAATATGTGTAATAGCCATGATAGCCTAGCGTTAGTTGCTTACTTATTTATTTCCTTGTTGTCTTGTTTATTTGTTTGCTTGTAGTCATTGCAGTTCTTTTTCCATGGTTAACTAGTGGCTGTAATAACCTATTTTTTAAAACTAGGCCACAATAACCATGGGCTAATATTTACTGTAGTGACACTTGGCCTCCTATGGGTCGTAGAAACAGTGGGCCTTCTACGGGCCGTAGAAATAGTAGGCCTTCTACGGGCCGTAGAAACAATGGGCCTTCTAAGGGCCATATCATCAATGGGCCTTATACGGGTTGTATGATCGATTGGCGAAACATGGGCCAATAACAGGCCGCATTATGGCCGTAAATGGGATAGAGTTGGAATCGTCCGTTCATGGGCCGACCGTAACGGGCCATCGTTAATAGGTCATATTTGATGATGTTATGAAAACGGCCCAATGTATTAACGGACCACAACCGAGCCGACTGTAACCACGGGCTGAATTTGGCCCACAAGCATAAAATGACAGTAACGGGTCGTAAGTAAACGAATGCTGGAAATGAGCCCAAGAATAAATGGGCTCTGAGAAGGCTAAAAGATAACATGGGCTGGAAATGGCCCAACGGAATAACGGGTCATTAATGGGTATAAAGTGATACACTGTTCATTACGGGCCAGTTTCACCACGGGCCGTTAATGGGTGTAAAGTGATACACTGTTCATTACGGGCCAGTTTCACCACGGGCCGTTAAAAGAGTTACATAGGGCCTCATATGGGCCGAAAGACGTCATGGGCCATACATGGGCCAGAAGTGAAAACGGGCTGGAATCATATTGGATGGCCCAGATGACGCTACTGGGCGTAATTTGGATAGGGCGTAACGGGCCTTGGGTTAGTGGGCTGTAAATGGGCTATATGCGAATAGGCCGTTAACAGGCTTTGCATGGGCCGGCCCGCCACCTTTTGACCAAGTCAAACGGGCCGGCCTTTTCACAGGAATGGGCCTCTGTTGGGCCGTGCCACGTGTCAACGTATCATAGGCGCCTATCTGACCCACTGACGAGCTGACATGTGTTTCGTCCGGCCAATAAGAATTTTACACGTGGAAATTTCCCGTTGGTCGGGGCTGTTAACGGGTTATCGAATCCAAAACCCGACCCGATAGCTTAACGGTGTTCCGTTACGGTGGATGCAACGTGTCGGTCACCCTTGACGAAAGCACTTCTGTGACGCGCGATTTATCATCATGGAAGTGGACACTTCTGTGCTGATAATTTTGGTAATGTCATGGAACACTTCTACGACAGCACAGGTATGACTATCTTGATTCTATCATAAATTTGTCATGGATGTACATGCATGACAAAAAAGCGACCTACTGTGACAAACACGTATCATCACGGAAGTGTATTTTTTTTGTAGTGCATTTCCCCTCGGGATCCATCCACACCTACCAGCAGCCAAACCCCCGATCCAAAAAAATCCTCCCCCTTGCTCTTCGTGCCCAACCAATCACCGCAGCCACCAGCCACACTGGATCAATCCAGCGGCCAGGGAACAGAGACCCCGCGCCCCTCACTCCTGAGTGGAGCTCGATCCCCATCGCCGCGCACCACTAGCCGAAGCATCTCCATCGCCGTCCTCCAGGACCTCTGCTCCTCCTATCTGTCTTCTTCTCCTCCCTCTCTCGATTTCTTTCTCTCTCATGTACCTCTCTCTCTCAGGTACGCATGAGCACCACCATGGACGGGCTCCTCCAGCCGACGCCATGGATGCCAAGTTCCCGCTGCGGCCCTCCTACAGTGCGTCGCCTCGGTTGCCGCCTTGCCAAGCTCCGCTGCCATTGGAGATCCCCGTCGTTGCTTTGTCCCAGTCCATGTCCTCGCCCCGTTGCAACCCCGCCCCGTCCTGCGACCCCTGCACCTCGTCGCCATGGGTATGCCTCCTCCGGCCACCTCCCCGCCCCGTCGCCCGCCGGATCCGCCCGTACGCTCCATCCCGCCACTCGCCGGAGGCCCTGCGTTCGCGCCGTTGACTGCGTCCCTGCCGTCTCCATCTTTGATACATGTCCAATGTATCTATAATTTTGGATTGTTCCATGCTATTATATTATCTTTTTTGGATGTTTAATGGGCTTTAATACGCTCTTTTTTATTGTTTTGGGGATTAACCTATTAAATAGAGGCCCAGCGACAGTTTATTTTTTTTACCTATTTTAGAGTTTTGCAAAAAAGGAATACCAAATGGAGTCCAAACCGAATGAAACCTTCGCAATGATCTTTCTTGGACCGAAAGCAATCTAGAAGACTTGGAGTCGAAGTCTGGAACTCCACGAGGCGGCCATGAGGAAGGAGGGCGCGCCCAGGGGGTAGGCACGCCCCCACCCTCGTGGGCCCCTCGTAGCTCCATCATGTACTTCTTTCGCCTATATATACTCTTATAGCCTAGAAACATCACAGAGAGACACAAAACCACTTCTCCACTGCCACAACCTTCTGTACCCGTGAGATCCCATCTTGG
Organism: Triticum dicoccoides; assembly: GCF_002162155.2. NCBI lineage: Eukaryota > Viridiplantae > Streptophyta > Magnoliopsida > Poales > Poaceae > Triticum > Triticum dicoccoides. The sequence continues at coordinate 277,311,944 of NC_041382.1, read as the reverse complement.
GGCCTCTCTCGGCGATCTTCCGGAGGGGGAATGGATCATGGAGGGCTTCTACATCAACACCATTGCCTCTCCGATGAAGCGTGAGTAGTTTATCGCAGACCTTCGGGTCCATAGTTATTAGCTAGATGGCTTGCTCTCTCTCTTTGATTCTCAATACAAAGTTCTCCTTGGTGTTCTTGGAGACCTATTCAATGTAATACTCTTTTGTGTTGTGTTTGTCAAGATCCGATGAATTGTGGGTTTGTGAACAAGATTATCTATAAAAATTATTTGGTTCTTCTCGGACTTCTTATATGCATGATTTGATATATTTGCAAGTCTCTTTGAATTATCAGTTTAGTTTGGCCTACTATATTAATCTTTCTTGTAATGGGAGAAGTGCTTAGCTTTGGGTTCAACCTTTCGGTGTCCTTTCGCAGTGACAGTAGGGGCAGCAAGGCATGTATTGTATTGTTGCCATCGAGGATAAAAAGATGGGGTTTATATCATATTATTTGAGTTTATCCCTCTACATCATGTCATCTTTTTTAATGCGTTACTCTGTTCTTATGAACTTAATACTCTAGATGCATGCTGGATAGCTGTCGATGTGTGGAGTAATAGTAGTAGATGCAGAATCGTTTCGATCTACTTGACACAGACATGATGCCTATGTTCATGATCATTCCTTAGATATTCTCATAACTATGCGCTTTTCTATCAATTGCTCGGCAGTAATTTGTTCACCCACCATAATACATGCTATCTTGAGAGAAGCCACTAGTGAAACCTATGGCCCCCGAGTCTCTTTCTTATTATATTGCATCTCTTTTATTTACATTGCATCTTGTTTACTATTTTGCAATCTTTACTTTCTAATCTATACAACAAAAATACCAAAAATATTTATTTTAGTATCTTTAACAGATCTCACTTTTACGAGTAACCGTGAAGGGATTGATAACCCCTTTATCGCATTGGTTTCAATGTTCTAGATTGTTTGTGCAGGTACAAGGTGACTTGTGCGTTGTCTCCTACTGGATTGATACCTTGGTTCTCAAAAACTAAGGGAAATACTTACGCTACTTTGCTATATCACCCTTTCCTCTTCAAGGGAAAACCAATGCATGCTCAAGAGGTAGCAAGAAGGATTTCTAGCACTGTTGCCGGGGAGATCTACGCCAAGCCAAGACATACCAAGTACCCATCATAAACTCTCCTCCCTCGCATTAGATTATTTGCCATTTGCCTCTCGTTTTCCTCTCCCCCACTTCTAAAATGATTTTCGAAAAAATTGCCCTTTTCTTTCGCCCTTCTTCCATTCCATCTTTTGTTTTCTTGTGTTATCATGTGCCTTCTCTTTTCTTGCATCTTCGCTTGCTAAAAGTTTATGGATCCTCATCCACTTGCTAATCTTTTTAAGAGATCCAATTATGATGAACCAATTGCTAGTGAGTTGACTGCACTACATTATCTTTATGAGGTTTTGCTTGAAATCCGTGAATCTGAAAATTGTGATGAAGTACTTTATGAAGTGATTCACGGTAGATCTTTGAATGAAAAGCATGAATGCAATGATGTTATTATAAATCCTATTTATGTCAATTGTTCTAATGATATGCAAAACCCTAAGCTTGGGGATGCTAATTTTGCTATGTCTAGTACTTGTTGCAATGATCATGATTGGGGTGATTTTTCTTATGATCTTGAAAATTTATTTAATCCCCATGATGAATATGAGATTGATAATAATGTTTGCAATAATATCGAAAGTGGGTTTGGAAGAGTGTCAACTTTAGATCCCACATATCAGGATAATGTTCAGTCTTATGAAGTTTTTGATAAAAGTAGGTTTGGAGAGGTCATGACTTTATTTTATGATAATCCCACATATTTGGAGAGTGTTCAATCTTATGAAATTTTTGATAAAAGTGGGCTTGGAGAGGTCATGACTTTATTTGATGATAATCCCACTATTTTGGAAGAGTGTCAACTTTGCATGCATATGGATCATGTAGAGAAACTTTTATATGATAGCTATATTGTTGAATTTGAGTATGATCCTACATATAATTATTATGAGAGAGGAAAATATGGTTGTAGAAATTTTCATGTTATTAAATTTCCTCTCGTTATGTTGACATTGTCAATGTTTTATTCCTCTCCTTTGCGTATGCTAGATATTTCTTGTCTTGACAATCTGTTTTCCTATTAAATTCCTATGCATAGGAAGTATGCTAGACTTAAATGTGTTTTTCACATGTTTCTTGATGCTCTCTTTGTGTTACAATTACTATCTTTCATGTGAGCATCGTTGAAATCTTATGCCTAGCTAGGGGCGTTAAACGATAGTGCTTGTTGGGAGGCAACCCAATTTCTCTGCCGACTGCTGGGGCCCGCCGACCGGTGGGCCCCGCCGACTGGTCTGGTACGGAGCCGATAGGCCGCGTCCGCCGCAGGATTGGTCATGGGGTCATGGCAACAGTCCCGCCGCCTGGCGGGCGATCACTATTGCGACTCCCCATCACATCTTGACTAATGGTGCATGGGGCCCAGGGGCGGGCTCGGCCGACTCCCCGGGCTGACTCCCGACGGATCCGACTGGCAGTCCTCTCGCTGTCTCCTAGGGTCTCACTGACTGGTGGGACCTGCTACCTCCGGGCCGTACAGACAAGCTGTCGTGGGCGCATGACTTGGTCTTGTGGTGCTGATGTCAGGGCCGGCAGGGCAGCAGTGCCATGCCGCACAGAGATCTTCCCGGGTACGGTGTGTTGTGGCCATGCCTGCCCTTGGTAAGGGGCGGGAGTGGGCTTCACTGTAGCCACACCGCTGCCCCGTCCCTTTCGATGAGGTCATGGGTTTGTTGGAGTTGCCGGACGACTCCCCAAAGCCGGCTTCTCTGGAAGTCGTCCCTGGGACTCGGCCGTGAGCGGGCAGTCGGCCACCTTGCCGTCGGCTCCTCAGGAGACGGCTCTTCGTCCTGGGGTCTTGAGGGGCGCAGCCTGCCCCGATGTCTTGAAAGGTCATGGGACTCGGGTTGGCCTACCCGTGGCCCATTACTCCGACAGTAGTCCCCGAAGCTAGTGAGGCACCGCGGATGATCGGCCGAGAAGCCTCAGCAGTTTCTCTTTCCGGATGCTCAGCACATGGTCTTTGATTGACTTCTGCCGGGCCGACTAGAAGGAGTCGGACTTGCTCAACTCGGACTCACTCAATTCCGACTTGCTCAGCATTTCGAACGTTGCGGCGGGATTTAAGTGGCGTGCTAGCTAAGCCTCCAGGCCGCCGCCCGTTCTTGGCCTGTCACGCGAGGGCACGTGGCCAGGCCGTCCTGCCAGCCTACGCGTGCGATGGGGCAGGCCCATAGGCGGGGCCCGCCACTACCGCGCCTCGGCGCCCGAGCGGATCCGCTGCGGCCCCGGTGGACGGTTGGGATTCCCATGGAGTTACTACGCGCAGTAACTTTGTCGTGGATCGTGGGGGTCGTGGGGTTGTGGGCGCAGTAAATCCCCACGTCCGCCCCCTCGGCTTTGCAGCCCACGAGGCTATAAGTAGAGGGAAGAGGGGGCCACGCACGCCCCTCCTTCCCACTACTCCTCGTTCTCTTCCTCCTTGCTGCTCCTCGCTCTCCTCCTTCCTCTTCTCTTCTTCGCTCCGCCGCACGCCCAAGCTCTGGCTAACGCTGCGGCGACAACTCGCGATGAGTTCTTCCTCCGCTGCCGCGCCCTCCTCCAGTGTGCTCCGGCACCTGGGACGGTTCCAAAGTTCATGAAGACCACATTGAGTTCCTCCGCTGGACCCGTTGGCTTCCCGGCGAGGATCGCGTGCAGGTGCGTCTTGCGCCGGAGGGGGAGATTTCCCCCGCACGGGAGGAGGGCGAGTGGGTCATCTTTCGCTCGCACTGCCTGCGCGGGCTGGGGCTACTGACGAGCAGTTTTTCCGGTCCTTCCTGGAGTTCTACGGTCTCCAGCCGCACCACCTCACCCCCAACGCAGTGGTGCTGCTGTCCGCCTTCGTGGCCCTGTGCGAAGGCTTCCTATGAGTCCTTCCCACCCTCGAGCTCTGGGGGAGTTCTTCTTCTCCAAGCTCGGCACCCAGGCCGCGGGCGTGCCGGCTCAGTGCGGCACCTTCATCGTCGTGTGAAGGTCGGGGGCCGACAATCCCTTCCCCTCCATCTCGCTGATAAAGTCGGTGAAGATGTGGCAAAGATCCTACTTCTACATCAGGAACGTCGCCACGAGGGGCGACTGGGTCAACCTGCCGGCTTACGAAGGCGGCCCGCCGGCTGGGAGACTGCCCAACTGGTCGTACCGGGCCAGGTCGCTGACGCTTGCGGGTTCCGGCGCCATCACGCGACTCCGAGTGCTGACGCAATCAGAGGGTCTGACTGGTCCGGACCTGCTGGCCGCCTTCGTTTCGCGCCGAGTTCTCCCACTCCAAGGCCGCCCTCATATGATATGCCAGATGAGCGGGCACCGCGACCCAAGTCAGATGTGCACCAAGGACATGCCTCACGAAGAGGTGGCCTTCATGGTGAACTACCTCTTGGACAGCAGGATCCTGGAGGACTAGCGATTCGGCAAGGAGCCGTACTCCCGCGCCAACCCCCCGCCCGTGGTGAGTCGCCTTTCTTTTCTTTCTTTAGATTGTCTTCTTCTTGCCGAGTTTTATTTTGACCAGTCGGCTTTGGTTAGAATCCCCTTCTTCACCCACCAGCCGACACCTCAGGGCCGGCCCGTGAGTTCCTCGCCGACCGGGCGGAGAGCGACGTCGACGACCCCGATCTGGGGGCTGCGGCTCTGGAAGATGACGCCGAGGGAGGAGGAGGGACAACAGGCGACTTCAGGCCTTCGGCTACCTTTGCCGACTGGCCTGAAGACAACGCCGATGGAGAAGTCGCCCCTCGCCATCGGCCAGGAGCCAGCCAGCCTAGCGCGGGCTCTTCTGCCGCGCCGGGTGCTCCAGGTGGCGGGAAGAAGCACAGGGCCATGCCGACCTTGTTCGGCAGTCGGCCGAAGAAGCCCAAGGGCTCGGCTGCGGCGACCCGACGGGACGAGGTAGCCGCGAAGGCCATCCGCTTCCATAAGGAAGTGAAGAAGCCGCCGTTGGTCTCCGTGTAAGTATTCTGTCTTCAAAGTTTTATTCTTTCTTCGTGATTTGTCTGAGTCTCTGCTTGACCCTCTTGCTTCAGGGGTCCCCTCTCTCTTGAGCGGGTCGCCGCCGCCTCCGTCATGGGGTCAGCGGAGACGTCTGCCACCACTCGGCGGATTACCCCGCTGCTGACCTCCGGGAGGCGACGGAGCGGAATGCACAGGAGAAGCGCAACGAAGAAGAGGCCCTCCGCCTGGAGAAGGCGGAGGCCGACAGGGCGGCGGCCTCTGCTAAGAAAAAACTAGCGGAGGCCGAAGCCGCCGCCGCGGCGAAGCAGCAGGCTGAGGAAGCCGCATGCCGCCAGTCGGCAGTGCTTGTCACCCCGTTGAACTCTGCGCCGCCGCCTCCGGAGTTCGCAGGGCCGACTGGAGAAGCCGGCGGCGAGAACCCCGTCGAGGAGAGGGAAGGCGGCGACCCCTCTACTCCGGACGCGAACGTTCCGCCACCGCCTCCGCCGCCGTCTGAAGGCGCGCAAGGCAAGCAGCCAGCGGACCCTCCGGTGTCGCCGACCGAAGACGAGGCCGTGGCGAGGCTACTCCTCCAAGTCGGCTCGCCAATGCGCCATCGTCTGGAGAATGCGACTTCGGCACCCCGCTCCCTAGAAGCCGGCACCGCCAGCTCGGCGACCCCAGACACCGAAGCGACGAGCGCCGCACCTATTGGGTGGGTGCGAGGAGGCGGCACAGGGCCGCTGAAGTGGGCGCTCCTGGACATCCAGGCGAAGCTCCGTGCTGAGGGCGACGCTCTCCAGAGTTGCACCAAGGCGTTCCTAGCGTCGCGGGCAGCCGTCCGGGTATGTTTTTTCCTTTGGTCTTTGTTTTCTTGTTCCTCTCTATGGGGGCACGCCAGCGCACCCACTTGGTGTAGTCCCCGAGTTTCGGGCCGGCTGCTGAGCAGGCGGCCCGGAACTCCAATTGATGAACTTTTGGGTACTAACTTTGTCTGAAATGCTTGTCGTAGGATTACCACAACCTCCGCGTCACTGCCTTCAACCATAACGTTGAAGAGCTGGGCAAGCAGACCGCCGACTTGGCAGAGAGACAGAGTAAGTCCTTTTTTCTTCTCTGCGGGGGCGCGCTAGCGCACCCGCGGGCTGTAGTCCCCGAGATTCGCGCCGACTGCTGAGCAGTCGGGCCGGATCTCCCCGGTGACCTACTTTACTGACGACTGTTATCTTTCTTCCTTTTCTTCAGGAGCCAACGCTGCTCTTCAACAGCAGCTGAGCGAAGCCAACTCCGCCCTGCGCGCCAAAGGGGAGGAGTGCAGCAGGCTCGCCACAGAGCGTGATCTGCTGGCCACTCAATTGGCAGAGCAGAAGGAGCTGCTTGTGAAGTCGCAGAGGGAGGCGGAGGAGATGGAAACCGCCCTCTTGGCCGAGTTCGTGAGCGAGCGCTCCTGCTGGTCTGACAGGGAGGCGCTGCTGTCCTCCGGCTTCCACGAGGTTGAAGACATCATTGATGGTGAGTCTCTTTATTTTCTTTCTTCGAGCTACCGATTTAAATCGTGCCGACTCCTGGTTTTTGACTAGCTTCTTCGTTTCTTCGCGTCTTTGCAGACTTCTTCCCTGGGCAGTCGCAGGCCGCCATCCAAGCCATCGAGGCTGACCGCGAAAGTCGGAGGGCGGAGGGCGTAGAGATCGCCGCTGATGCCCCCCGAACTCTTGACGAGCACATCCTGAGCATCGAGGCTCGCCTCCGGCTGACTCACCGGATGCTGCGCCGGCTTCAGCGTGTTGGTGCCCAAGCGATTGCCGACCTGTGGCCGGATGTGCAGGCTCCGCGCACCCCCAGCCTGACGGCCAACTGGCTGGAGGTCGCGGCTGGTCGTCTTGAGGCCTGGAAGGGCTCTTCGGCCCAAACTGGAGCGCGCCGGGCCTTGGAGTTTGTCAAGGCATGGTATCTGGGGCTGGATCTAAACCGGTTGGCCACGCTTCAGTCGGAGGCCCAGCCAGAGCTGGCAGCTGCGGAAGATGCCCTCGTCAAACGTGCTGCGGCGATCGCCGAGTACACCGACACTAGCATCTTCGTCCCCGAGCGGTCTAAAGACGGCGAGGAGGTACCACCGGAGTGGTTTGGGATGAACCCAGACTACGGCGAAGACTCGGCAGAGGTGATTGGCTCTAGCGTTGAGGAGGAGGACGAGGCGGAGGATGAAGGTGAGGCGGAGGCACCAGAAGACAGAGCAGACGGCCAGCCTCAGCCCGACCGCGCCTCCAGCAACGAGCCGCGTGCGACCGAGTCGACTGCCGCCGGAGGTGATCAAGCCGAGACTAGCCAGCCGGCTGCCCCGACGCCTGACGCTGGCGCCTCCTCCAACCCTCCGAATCCGTCTGCTGCCTCCTAAGCTGCTGATGTATCTTTTATTTTATCTGCTTCAGTAGTCTTTGAAGAACTTGTTAATTCGCACAATTCCACCCGCAGGGTGTATTTTGAACCTCTACTCGACAATTCGGCCAAGGGCCTATGTTATGTAAATATATATATATATATATATATATCTTTTCTTGCTCATTGTTCTTTTGGCTTTTTTCCTTTGCCGCTTTCTCTTAGTTGCCTGCCTTGCCAATCGAACAGCCGCTCTGCGGACTGTTGCTGGATCAAGTGCTAGGCTACTTCGGGAAAGCAAGTACTTAGCCGATTTCAAGAATTTTTTTTGAGCAAGTTGGATAGGAAGCGGCAGTTTGACTATCCGAGAGTCGGTTTGCGAGAAAGGCTGGAAGTCGTGTTGAGCTATGTTTTATGCTTTGAGTCCTTAGCCATTTTTCATGTGAATGCCCATTCTACCTTACTGCTGCCCACCATACAGTCGCTCTGCGAGCTGCGGCTTCTGACAGGAGACGGTTTGGGCGTTTACAGACTACTTGTCCGACTGTAGGAAGCATTTCATAGTGCAAGGCGGCAAGTACCCAGGCCGATTTGTCGAGCCCGGTGCCAAACAGCATAAAAAGGAGTAACATACTTGTAGTCATAATTTTTATCATACAGACAAAAGAGGGCAGTCCCCGAGCTCACCTCGGGGGCCCCGAAGTCTTGGTACTTTAATACAAAATGTAGCATGGTACATAATGCATCAGGTGTAAAATATTTGGAGGAGATTTGCATTCCATGGCCGCTCTGTCTCCTTGCCGGAGTCGTCCCTCTTGCGTGCTCGGGGCTTCTGAGCGTCGATCAGGTAGTAGGAATCGTTGCCTAGTACTTTGCTGATGATGAAAGGGCCTTCCGAAGGCGCCGACAGCTTGTGCTGGTCGGCTGTTCGCTGGATCAGCCGGAGCACAAGGTCGCCTTCTTTGAAAGATCTTGGCCTGACCTTCCTGTTGTGGTATCGGCGCAGGCTCTGATGGTAGATGCTGGACCGGCTGAGCGCCAACAGCCGTCCTTCTTCCAGCAGATCGACGCCGTATTGTCGTGCTTCTTCTGCTTCCTCCTTGGTGTACATGGTGACTCGTGGGGAGTCGAACTCTATGTCTGTTGGGATGACGGGTTTGACACCGTAGACGAGGAAGAAGGGCGTGAAGCTGGTTGACTTGTTTGGAGTCGTGTGCAGACTCTAGAGGACGGCTGGCAGCTCGTCGAGCCAACAACCAGCTGAGCGCTCCAGAGGCTCGATCAACCGAGGCTTGATGCCGGACAGGATGAGGCCGTTTGCTCGCTCCACTTGGCAATTTGACAGCGGGTGGGCGATGGACGCTAGGTCCAGTCAGATGCCCTGTGTTGCACAGAAACGGGCCAAGGCGCCTTTGGCAAAATTTGTGCCGTTGTCGGTGATGATGCTGTGTGGTATGCCGTACCGAATTGTGATATCGGTGATGAAAGTCACGGCAGTCGGACCGTTCAGTTTCTTAATTGGCTTCGCTTCTATCCACTTGGTGAACTTGTCCACTGCGACAAGTAGGTGAGTTAAACCACCTCGTGCTGTCTTGAATGGTCCCACCATGTCTAGACCCCAAGCTGCGAAAGGCCAGGAAATGGGGATGGTCTTGAGCGTAGAAGCCGGCTGGTGCGGCTTGGAGCTGAACTTTTGGCATCCTTTGCATTTTTGGACCAACTCCTTGGCCTCTTCCAAGGCAGTCGGCTAGAAGAAACCATGCGGAAAGGCTTTGGCGACGAGTGCTCTTGAAGCCGCATGGTGGCTGCATTCGCCTTGATGGATGTCTTTGAGAATCGCCTGGCTCTACGCAGCGCTGATAGACACTAGTGATGCTGCGCCTGACCAGCTCTTTGTTGACTATGGTATAGGCTGCCGTCCGGCGTTGTACTAGCCGAGCTGAGGTCTCATCAGTTGGTAGCTCTTTGTTCAGCAGGAATTTGAGGATGGGCTGGGCCCATGAGGGTGCTGCTATTTCTTTGACTACCAGAACTGTGACTTGGACGAGGGCGGCTGGGCTGGGAGGCGGCGGGTTGGAGTCAACAGCCGCTTGCTGGGTTGATGAAGTCCCCGGGCTGACTGGCGCAGTCCTTTGGCCGAGTTCCGGAATCTTTGAGTCCGCCACCGCAGTCCCTGGGCCGGGTTCTGCAGTCCCTGGGCTAGCCTCAACTGTGGCGGCTCCGGATTCATCTGCCGAGATCCTCGTGCCGCCTGCCGGGGCTCTGGATTCGGATCCGACGTCTTCGGGAGGAGCCGGTACGAAGATGGAGTCTAATTCTGGTGAAGGCTTAACGAACGGCTTGAGAAGGCGTTGAAGGGCGACACCAGATGGTATTGCTTGGCGGGTAGAGCCGATTCGTGCCAATGCATCTGCTTGGTCGTTGTCATTCCTTGGCACATGAATGAACTCGCATCCTTCAAAATACCCGCTGAGTTGCTGCACGAGGAAACGGTAGCTCGCCATGTTTGCATCTTTTGCGTCCCAGTCGCCGGATGATTGCTGGACCACTAAGTCCGAGTCACCATAACACAAGATCCGGCGGATGCCAAGCTCTTTGGCAAGCTGGAGCCCGTGAATGAGCACCTCGTACTCGGTGACGTTATTGGAGGAGGCAAAGTGGATTTGCAGTGCATACTTGAGCTTGTCCCCTTTGGGAGAGGTGAGGACGACGCCGGCTCCCAAGCCAGTGCGCATCTTGGAGCCGTCGAAATGCATCCGCCAATGGGTGGAATCAGGTGCTGGAGGCAGGTACTGGGTCTCGGCCCAGTCGACGAGGAAGTCGGCGAGTGCTTGTGATTTGATAGCGGTGCGGGGCTGGAAGTAGATGGTGTAAGGATCTAGCTCTATGGCCCACTTGGCCACTCGACCAGAAGCATCTCGGCTACCGATGATCTCGGCAAGTGGGGCCGTGCAGACCACTGTGATTGGATGCTCTTGAAAGTAAGGCTTCAATTTCTTGGCAGCAAAGTGTACGCCATAGCACATCTTCTGGTAGTGGGGGTAGTTCTGCTTGGAGGTCGATAGTACCTCGCTCAGGCAATATACTGGTCTCTGGACAGGCAGCGCCTTGCCTTCCTCCTTGCGCTCCACTACAATGACTGTGCGGACTACCCGGCTGGTGGCGGCGATGTTCCTTGGGAGTTGGAGCCGCCAAGACATGCGGAGTAGTCAACATCTTCTTCAACTGGTGAAAAGCTTCGTCCGCCTTATGTTTCCACTCGAAAAAAGTGGTCTTCTTCATGAGTTGGTATTATGGGAGAGCTTTCTTGCCCAGCCGACTGATGAATCGGCTGATGGATGCTAAGCAGCCGGTGAACTTCTGCACATCCAGCAGTCGGCTGGGTACCTCCATTCTCTCGATGGCCTTGATTTTTACTGGGTTGCATTCTATGCCACGTTCAGAGACCAGGAAACCTAGCAGCTGACTGGTTGGTACTCCGAAGACACATTTCTTGGGGTTGAGCTTGATCTGGAACCGGCGCAGGTTCTCAAAAGTCTCCTTGAGGTCTTCCAGCAGTGTTCCACGCTTTTCCATTTTCAACACTACGTCGTCCACGTAGACGTGGGCATTCCTGCGGAGCTGCTTGAGGAGACACTTCTGCATGGAACACTGGAAGGTGGCGTCGGCATTCCTCAAGCCGAATGTCATGGTGAGGTAGCAGAATGCTCCAAACGGCGTGATGAAGGCGGTCTTCAATCTGTCAGCCGTGTTCAGCTTGATCTGGTGATGTCCTGAGTATGCATACAAGAAACTCAACAGCTCGCATCCGGCTGTGGAGTCTATCACCTGATCGATTCTTGGTAGAGCAAATGGGTCCTTGGGGCAGGCCTTGTTGAGGCTCGTGTAGTCAATACACATTCGCCACTTCTTGTTCTTCTTTAGTACCAGGACCGGATTTGCCAGCCACTCTGGAAAGAAAACTTCCATAATGAAGCCGGCTGCTAGGAGTCGGGCTATCTCTTCTCCGACAACTCTTCTCTTCTCTTCTGATAAGCGGCACAGGGGCTACCTGATCGGCTTTGCATCAGATCGGACATGTAACTTGTGCTCGGCGAAATCCGTCGGTACACCTGGCATGTCTTTGGGGGACCATGCGAAGATGTCCTGATTCTCACGAAGGAAATTGACGAGCTCGCCTTCCTATTTGCTGTCAAGGTTTGCACCTACGACGGTGTACCTCTCTAGGTGCTCCGGATCCAAGGGTATCTTCTTTGTCTCTTTGGCCGGCTTGAACGAACCCTCATCCTCCGACTCTTTTGGGATGGGCGATACCTCAGGCTGCTTGCCAGCCATCGCCAAAACTCGCTCAAGGAGTTGCTTCTCAGCCGCGATTACCAGGGACTCGGCCAGCCGACTGCTCTCAGCTGTGCAAGCAGATGACTTCCGGTAGTCGCCTGCCACAGTCAGAATTCCCCTGGAACTGGGCATCTTCATCTTGAGGTAATCATAGTGGGGGACCGCCATGAACTTGGCCAAGGCGGGTCGGCCAAGTAGCGCATGGTATGGGCTCTCAAGGTCCACCACCTCAAACCAAACAGACTCTCTTCGGAAGTGATCTTTATCCCCAAAGAGGTCGTCCATCAGGATCTTGCCGATCGGCGAGCAGGAAAGCCCAGGTACAATGCCGTGGAACACTGTCCGGCTGCTCTGAAGCTGTCTTTGCTTGATTCCTAAATTCTCCATGGTATCCTTGTACAGGATATTGATGCTGCTGCCCCCGTCTATCAGAACTTGCGAGAAACGCGCGGCCCGTTTGTCCGTAGCAAAGATGGCATCCAGGACCAAGGAGTAGGAGCCCGGACTCGGCATCACTTCTGGGTGGTCAGCCCTGCTCCAGCTGATGGGCTTCTCAGACCAGTGCATGAACTCTGGCGTCTCTGAGGCTACTGCGTTCACCTCTTGTCGCTGCAGCCGCCTGCTGCGTCGATCATCAGCCATACTGGTGAACACCACCTAGGCTCCATGTTCTTCAGGGTATTCGTCTTGTACTGCACCGACTGGCCTGGTTGCCGGCTGCTGGGGCGGAGGCGGAGGCGGCTGCCCAGTAGGCGGGGGTGGCAGGAGGCCGTCTCCCTTGGCGATCCTGGTGAGCCAGTGGCACTTCCGGGTGGTGTGATTCGACGGCTTTGCGCCGCTGTGGAACTTGCAAGGTCCATCCAAGGTCTGCTCATAGGAGAAGGCCGGCAACCAGTTTGGCTTGCCGCCTTTCTGTCGCTTGGGCGGAGGCTGCTCTTCTGGTTGCTGGGCTTCAACAGTCGTGACCTGCCGGCTGCTGGAAGCCGGCTGCGGGGCCTTGCGCTTGTTGTTGCCCTGCTGTTGTCGCCGGCCGGCGTCTGCCGCCAGAGTTCTTGGAGCTTGAGGAGCCACTTTGCCAGTTGGGCTGATTTGAATTTCCGCCTTCATGGAGGAGTCGGCCGTGGCGTACTTGTCCGCTATGATCAGCAGCTCGTCGAGGGTTTCTGGCTCATCGCAGAGGAGCTTGTGCTTGAGGAGGGTGCCTTCTCGGCACCCGGCTGTGAAGTACTCGATGGCCTGCACCTCGTGCATGCCCAAGCAGGAGTTCCGCAGCTCAGCCCAACGAGTGAGGTAGTCGCGAGTCGACTCGTCAGGACCTTGCACGCACAAGGAGAGCTGACGAGGCTTGGGAGGACGCTTGTACGTGCTGGTGAGGTTGCGGACGAACGCTTCGGTGAAGTCGACCCAGCTGTTGATGCTGCGGGGCTTTAGGCTGTTCAGCCATGTCCGGGTCGTGCCCTGGAGCATGAGCGGAACGTACTTTACGGCGACACGCTTGTTGCCGTTTGCTATGCTGACAGCCGTGGAGTAGTCGACTAGCCAGTCTTCCGGCTTCACGGAGCCGGTATACTTGGGCGTGTCTCTTGGGAGCGTGAACCCTCTGGGAATGGGCTCGTCCCGAATGCGGGGCCCGAAACAAGGTGGACCCAGCTCGTCTTCTTCTTCCAGCGCCAGGGACCGATGAAGTCGGTCGATCCGGTGGCGGGCGTCACCGAGAGTCGGATGGTCAACAGGCGGCGGGGAGACTTGCCTCTCCTTACGGGGAGGGGGAGGCGGACAGTCGTCCCGTCGTTCCACTGCTCTTGGGCGGCCATCTCGGTCGCGCTCTATGGTAATGCGAGTCCGACTGTGGCTGACAGCCGGCTCCTTGTCCTTTCTTCCTCGGGTGCCGCCAGTCGATGTCCGAGACGTCGCGCCTTGATCTCGGTGCGGGTCATCATTCCGCCGCTTCGGCGCCTCCATGCGGCAGCCGGCCTCGTTCTGCGCGGCGGCCACATCGAGGAGCCGCTGGACTCGCTCCATCATGAGGCGGCGTTCTTCGCCCTCGAAATTGTCCAGCTCATCCGTCGGTGCCTGGGCGGCTCGGATGTTCTCCGCTGGTGTAGCGTACACGGGGTGGCTAGCCCCAAACAGGCTGGCGATGGCTATGCCGCGCTGTTGGACCGCGCCAAGGCGGCTGGGCCCTGCTGGGGCCGGCGAGCCGCCAACGGTGCAATCCATCTCCCGCTGGTAAGCTTCTGACAAGCGTCTCATGCTGGCCAGCTTCTTTCCGCCTTCAACGAGCTAAAGGCGGCGCGCTTCTAATGTCTCTGCGTCAGCATCTTCCGGAATGGGCGCAGTTAGGTCTTGGAGCGCCGCGCCGAGTGAGTCGGGCGCTCCTCCGCCAGGGAACTCATCATGACTGATGACTAGCACCTCAGTGACGGTGCTTCCGTCGCTCTCTGCATGGGGGAGAGGTTCGTTGTAGACCACCACGTTGGTGGGGAACGCGTCGAGCGACGCGGTGTCGGAGTCGACCAACATCGGGTTGGTGGAGCCTATGGACTCCAAGTCTATGGCAGGCCCGCCGGAAACGTGGAGTTGATCAAGGAGGCCCGCGAGAGGTTCTCGGGGCCACCCGTGCCTGCGTCGGACGCAGGTTCGCCGGAGAGGCAGACCTCACCGACAAGTTCGGCCAAGGAGCTGGCTGCGCAGGCGATCTCAACGCCGCGCAGCGCGTCGACGCAAACTTCGTCTGGCGTGCCTGGCTGGCTGCGCTAGCCATGGAGGCAAAGGGTTCCCGTCCAGAACAGATCTCCGGACAGCGGTGCACCAGGCCCCACGGTGGGCACCAAATGTCGGGGGTTTGGTCCGACATATGCCAACGGATGGCTTATCATGGTGGGGGCGAGTAGAACGTCGCCGGTGCCTGGAAACGGGATGAGGCGAAGACATGCACGCCGGCGAATCTTACCCAGCTTCAGGGCTCTCCGGGGAGATAATACCCCTACTGCTGCTCTGCGGGGTCTCCGCATGATCACTATGGCCAAGTGTTTACACGGTTGCTCCTTGAGCTGGTTTCTTAGAGGTAGGAGAGGGCAAAGCCAGCTCTGTCCTTCTATCTGGTATGGTCTAGAGCTACTGGGTTCCAACCCTTTGCATGGGTGCCCTGGGAGGTTTATATAGGCCTACCCCCCAAGGGTACAATGGTAATTCGACTGGGCGCAGGCCCAGCCGTCAGTGCCTCTGGCCTCCGATTTCTCCGCCGACTGTTGGGGCCCGCCGACTGGTCTGGTACGGAGCCGACAGGCAGCGTCCGCCGCGGGCGGGTCTTGCCGGCCGCTGATTACTGTAGTCGTGCTTCTGATGACGCGGGCTTGGTCATGGGGTCGTGGCAACAGTCCCACGGCCTGGCGGGCGATCACTATTGCCACTCCCCATCACATCTTGATTAATGGTGCATGGGGCCCAGGGGAGGGCTCGACCGACTCCCCGGGCCGACTCCTGACGGATCCGACTGGTGGTCCTCTCGCCGTCTCCTACGGTCTCACTGACTGGTGGGACCTGCTGCCTCCGGGCCATACAGACAAGCTATCGTGGGTGCAGGACTCGGTTCTATGGTGCTGATGTCAGGGCCGGCAGGGCAGCAGTGCCACGCCGCACGAAGATCTTCCCGGGTACGGCGTGCTGTGGCCATGCCTGCCCTTGGTAAGGGGCGGGAGTGGGCTTCACTGTAGCCACGCCCCTGCCCCGTCCCCTTCGATGAGGTCATGGGCTTGTTGGAGTTGCCGGCCGACTCCCTAAAGTCGGCTTCTCTGGAAGTCGTCCCTGGGACTCGGCCGTGAGCGGGCAGTCGGCCGCCTTGCCGTCGACTCCTCAGGAGACGGCTCTTCGTCCTATGGCCTTGAGGGGCGCAGCCTGCCCTGATGTCTTGAAAGGTCATGGGACTCGGGTTGGCCTACCCGTGGCCCATTACTCCGACATGCGGGATCTCTGCATGATCACTAAGGCAAAGTGAGTACAAGGGCGCTCCTCGAGCTGTATGCTGGAGGTAGGAGAAGGCAGGGCTAGCTCTCTCCTCCCTCTATGATCTGGTCTAGTTCTAATGGGTGGAACCCTTTGCATGGGTGCCCTGGGGGTTTATATAGGCCTACCCCAATGGGTTCAATGGGAAACTAACTGCGCGGAGGGCTCAGCCATCAGTCTCTTCGCCTGCCAGCCTTTTTGCCCACTGCTGGGGCCCACCGACTGGTGGGCCCCGCCGACTGGTCCGGTATGGAGCCGACTGGCCATACCCGCCGCTTGCGGGTCTTGCCGGTTGCTGATTACTGTAGCCGTGCTTCTAATGACGCAGGCTTCGTCATGTAGTCGTGGCTACAGCCCCGCCGCCTGGCGGGTGATCACTATACCACTCCCTGTTTTGTCTGGTTAATGGCACGGGGGACCCGTGGGAGGGGCAGGCCTACTCCAGGGGGCCGGCTCCCTATGGGTCCGACTGGTGGTGCTCTTGCCGTCTTCAGGACTCTCTCTGACCGGTGGGGCCCATCATCCGTGGACCGTACTGACATGCCGTCGTGGGTGCAGGACTCCGCCCACTGTTGCTGATGTCAGGGATGGCATGGCAACAGTGCCGCGCCAGACAGGGATGTCCATTGGTACAGCGCAGTGTGGCCTAGCCATCCCCTGAAAAGGGGAGGGAGTGGGCTTCACGGTTGCCACTCCCCGTCCCATCCCCCTGATGAGGGCATGGGCTTTGACAGTGCCGTGGGCCGACTCCCCGTGGCCGGCTTCTCTGGAAGCCGCCAGGCGGGGATCGGGCCGTTTCGATCTCGCTTCTAGGACTCGGTCGCATGCACACAGTCGGCTGTTCCTTCAGCCGGCCTCCCGAAGGCGGCTCTTCATCCTGGTGTCTTGAGGGGCGCAGTCAGCCCCGATGTCTTGAAAGGTTCGGGGCCTCGGGTTAGCCTACCCGTGGCCCATTACTCCGACACTAGTCCCCGAAGCTGATGAGGCGCCGCGGACGATCAGCCGAGGACCCTCAGCAGTTTCGTTCTCCGAATGCTTGAGGTGAAACCTCGTTCGACTTCTGCCGGGCCGACTGGTAGGAGTCGGACTCGCCTAATTTGACTTGTCCAAAACTTTCGAACGCCCCGGCGGGATCCCAGTGGCATACCGGCTAAGCTTCTAGCCTGCCGCCCGTTTCGGTCCCGTCACGTGGCAACAAGCGGCCGGGCCAGTCTGCCCACCCACATGCGCGACGGGAGATGCCTACAGACGGGGCCCGCCACTACCACGCCTCGGCACGTGAGCGGATCCGCTGTGGCAGCGTGGACGGTTGAGGTTCCCGCGGAGTTACTGCACAGTAACTTTGCACGATAATCGTGGAGGGCGTGGGGTAGTGGGCGTAGTAGATCCCACAAACGCCCCCTCGGCTTCGCAGCCCATGAGTCTATAAGTCAGGGGAGGAGGGGGAGCGGCAGAGCACGCGTGCCCCGCCTCCTCATTGCTTCTTCCTCTTTTCCCTCTCGTCGCTGTGCCTCAAGCTACATCGAGCGCTGCGGTGGTCCATTCACAATGAGCACTTCCTCTGCCACCACACCCCCTGCGGTGCACTCCGGCACCTGGGACGGTTCGGACGTCCACGACAATCATGTCGATTTCCTCCGCAAGACGTATCGGCTGCCTGGCGAGGACCTCGTGCGGGTCCATCTTGCGCCGAGGGAGGAAATCTCGCCGGCGCCGCAGGAGGACGAGCGGGTCGTCTTCCGCTCGCACTGCCTACGCGGCCTTGGCCTACCGGAGAGTAGCTTCTTCCATTCTTTTCTTGAATTCTACGGTCTCCACCCGCACCACCTCACCCCCAACACGATGGTGCTGTTGTCCGCCTTCGTCGCCTTGTGCGAAGGCTTCTTGGGTGTTCTCCCAACCATCGAGCTCTGGGGGGGAGTTCTTCTACTCCAAGCTCGGCACCCAAGCCACGGGCGTGCCAGCTCAGTGCAGCGCATTCATCACCGTGCGGAGGTCGGGGACCGACAACCTGTTTCCCTCCATCAAGTAGATAAAGTCGGTGAAGATGTGGTAGCGGCCGTACTTCTACGTGAAGAACGTCTCCGCGGAGGGCGACTGGGTCAATCTGCTGGCCTACGTAGCCAGTCCAACGGCTGGGAGGCAGCCCAACTGGTCATATCGGGGCAGGATGCTGACGCCCGCAGGAGCCGGCACCGTCGCGCGACTCCGAGTGCTGACGCAGTCGGAGGGCCTGACCGGGCCGGATTTGCTGTCCGCCTTCGTGGCACGCCGAGTGCTCCCACTCCAAGGTCGCCGCCACATGATTTGCCAGATGAACAGGCATCGGGACCCGAGTCGAATGTGCACCAAGGAAATGCCTCACAAGGAGGTAGCCTATATGGTGAATTATCTTGCGAACTGCAACCTCAAAGAAGAGTGGCTGGTCAGCAAGGAGCCGTATTCACGTGCCACCCCTCCGCCTCTGGTGAGTCGTTTCTTTTTCTCTTTTTCTTTGACTCTCCTGACTTCTTTGTTGCCGAGTCAGTCTTGTCCGATCTGACCAGTCGGCTTTGGTCAGAACCCCCTCCTCCAGCCAGCAGCATGCACCGTAGGGCCGGACCGCGAATTCCACCCCGACCGGGCGGAGAGCGATGTTGACGACCCCTACTTAGGGGCAGTGGCCCTGGAGGACGATGTCGAGGGAGGAGGCGACGAAGTTGGTGGCCCGAGACTCGGGGACAGTCTCGAGGACTGGCCTGACGATGACGAGGAGGTCGCCCCGCACCACCAGCCAGGAACCGGCCAGCCGGGCATGAGCTCGTCTGCTGCGCCGGACGCCCAAGGCGGCGCTAAGAAGCGCAGGGCCAGGTTGAGCTTGTTCGGCAGCCGGTCGAAGAAGCCCAAGGGCACGGCCGCGGCGACCAAGCGGGACAAAGCGGCCGCAAAGGCCAACCACTTCCGCAAGGAGGTGAAGAAGCCACAGCTGGTTTCTGCGTAAGTGCTACCTTCCTTTGCGCCTTCACTTTTTCTTCATTGACTCTGTCTGAAATTCCTTTGCTTTACATTTTTGATTTTAGGGCCCCGCTCTCTCTTGAGAAGTCGGCCGCCGGCTCCATCATGAAGTCGGCGGAGACCTCCTCCACAACTCGGCGGATTGATCGGGCCGCCGACCTCCGGGAGGCGACAGAGCGGAACGCGCGGGAGGCGCACGAGGAGCAGGAAGCCGCCCACCTAAAGAAGGCGGAAGCTGACAAGGCGGAGGCCGCCGCCCTGAAGAAGCTGGCGGAAGCCGAGGCCGCCAACGCGGAGAAGAAGCATGCTGAAGAAGCCGCACACCGCCAGTCGGTGGTGTTCGTCGTCCCTCTCAACTCTGCGCCGCCACCACCGGAGTTCACAGCGCGGACTTGGGAAGTTGGCGATGAGAACCCGATCATGGAGAGGGATGGCGACGACATCGCCACGCCGGACGTAATCGTGCCGCCACCGCCGCCGTCCGGGAGCACGCCAGGCGGGCAGCCAGTGGACTCGCTGGTGCCGCCAACTAAAAACATGGTGGCGACAGGCCTGGCTCTCGAGGTCGGCACACCGACATGTCGCCGTCTCGTGAAGGAGGCCTCGGCGCTGCGAGCTCCACGATCCCGGACACAGAGGGAACGACTGCCGCGCCCACTGGGTGGGTGCGGGGAGGCGGGATGGGCCCGTTCAACCGAGCGCTTTTGGACGTCCAAGCCAAGCTCCGAGCCGAGGGTGATGCCATCAAGGAATGCACCAAGGCATATCTGGCATCGCGAGCAGGCATCCGGGTACGTGTCCTCCTTCTTTGTTTCTGTTTCTTGTTCTTCTTTGTAGGGGCGCGCCAGCGCACCGACTGGGTGTAGTCCCCGAGTTCGGGCCGGCTACTGAGTAGGCGGCTCGGAACTCGAATCGGCGAGATTCAGGCCGACTGTTGAGCACTCGGTCCAGATCTCCCCACGACCTTTCTTCCTTGTTGACGACTGACACCTTTTTCTTCTTCTTCTGCAGAGGCCAACGCCATCCTGCAGTAGCAGCTGGGCGAGGCCAACACTGCGCTGCGCATCAAGGAGGAGGAGTGCGGCCAGCTGGCTGAGAAGCGCGACCGGCTGGCCACACAGCTGGCGGAGCAGAAGGAGCTGCTCAAGAAGGCCCAGAAAGAGGCGGAGGACAAGGAGACTGCCCTCCTTGCCGAATTCGCGTCCGAGCGCTCCTCTTGGACTGACAAGGAGGCGATGCCGGTCTCCGGCTTCCATGAGATCGAAGATCTCATCGACAGTGAGTTTCCCCTAATTTTCCTTTTCTAAGCTGCCGACTGCTAGTCGAGTCGACCTCTAGTCTTTAATTTTGTTCTTCGTTCTTCTGTCTTGGCAGACTTCTTCCCTGGCCACTCGGTCGCTACCAACCAAGCCATCGAAGCGGATCGTGAAGGGCGGAGGGCGGATGGCGCACAGATCACCGCCGATGCCCCCCGAACTCTTGGCGAGCAGATCCTTAGCATCGAGGCCCACCTTCGGCCGGCCAACCGGATGTTGCGCCGGCTTCAACGTGTTGGCGCCCAGGCGATTGCAGCCCTGTGGCTGGATATGCAGGCACCGCGCACCCCCAGTCGGGCTGCCGACTGGCTAAAGGTAGCGGCTGGCCGCCTTGAGGCCTGGAAGGGCTCTTCGGCCCGGGCTGAAGCGCGCTGGGCCTTAGAGTTCGTCAAGGCATGGTATCCTGGGCTGAGTCTAGCCCAGCTAGCCACGTTCCGGCTAGAAGCTCAGGCAGAGTTGGCGGTCGTGGAAGACGATCTCGTCAAGTGCGCAGCATCGATCGCCGAATACACCGACACCAGCATATTCGTCCCAGAGTGGGCTGAGAACGGCGAGGAGGCGCCGCCGTAGTGGTTCGGGCTGAACCCGGATGACGGCAAGGACTAGGCGGAGGTGATTGACACTAGTGGCGAGGAAGAAGGTGAGGCGGAGGAAGCAGACAAGGAGGAGGCGCCAGAGGTCGGAGCAGACTGTCACACCCTAGCTAGTCATGCATTAGAGTGTTGCATCATGTTTATTGTTTCATCAGAAACCTGAAATGGGGATGACAGAACCCCCAGCCCCCTCTGAAACCAACTAGGGTTTACTAAAAACTTTTTCAATGAACCTGAAATGCCCTTCTAAAATGCCCATCATTTTTGTCCTGGTTCAGAACCCCTGACAAAAGTGATGCACATTTTCCTAGGTCATCCTAGGGTCTTTGAATTAAATCATAGATATTTGAATTTGGGCATTTAAAATTATATAAAATATTCAGATGCCCAAATATCTCCAAACTAAAATGTTTCATGTTGGAAATAATCCAACTATGGACCAGGAGTAGTTTGGTGATTTTAGGAGTTGCCTAAGTATTTTTAATAAATCAACAAAGTTGCAGAAGTATTAAAAAAACAGAAAACAGGAAAAAATAGAAAAACTTACCTGGCGCCCAG
>NC_041382.1:277281194-277289877 GCF_002162155.2 Triticum dicoccoides | reverse complement strand
CATTGTCATTGCCACAGTAACTAGATGAAACCCACTAGCATGTGTAGGAGTTGATTGAGCCATATGTATGTGTTGTTCCTACCTTGCTATGCCTGCTATGCTTAGCGTCGTGTCAGGTCTGGTTCATCTGGGTGATGGGATAGAGTGAAATGATTATGTCGGTAATGAGAGTGGTGTGGCGAACACGATTTGGTTAAGGTATCGATGAAAGGCCATGTAGGAGTACATGGTGGGTTGTTTCATTGAAGCCGACCTTAAGCACTGAGATCTGTATGTGTGATTTAAGATACAGCTACTACCATGCATTGGGCCCTGAAATATGACCCCGCTCGACTTCTTATCCACCCTAGTTCTCTGTCCAGGAGTTGCAAGTAGTTTCTGGTGTTTGTAGCCTACTGGAGGCCGTGGACAGCGCTGACCGTAGGGGTGGGCTGTGATGCGGTAGGTACGTGGCACGGTGTACCGAATACCCGTTAGGTATCTCGGGAACCCTGTTCACATCGTTTGGGGCTGTGAGCGAAACCTCGGCCGGGTCTCCTCATGGATGGAACCCGAATAGGCGATAAACCTGGACTAGAGACTTAGGTGTTTAGGTAGGTCGTGGTCTACACCCACGTCAGCTTTCGCTTGAAGTCTGCCGAGCACATGTCGTGTGCAGACGCTAAGTGGTGGAAACATGTATGAAGAAGTACACCCCTGCAGGGTTATCATGATCTATTCGAATAGCCGCGTCCGCGGTAAAGGACTACTTGGTTGCCTATACAGTTCATAGACAAGTAAATGGAAACTACTAAAAGCTTCAAGGTAAGTGTGAGTGCCGAGGATGGCTCTTCCGTAGGAAGACGGAGGTGGATCCTCGGTAGTGTATTGAAGTGGTGAGTAGTGGACTCGTGTACGCAAAACCATTTCAAGTTGGAGTCTCGTAGGATAGCCTAGCCAAGAGTCAAAGCTGGCTTGCTACAACAACTCCACCAACCCTTCTTGATAATGTGCATGTATGTAGGATCTGATGCAAGTCTTGCTGAGTACCTTTGTACTCATGTTGCTATAATTTACATTTTTACAGAAGACGCTGCAACCCCTTCTGATGGGTTCTTCGTAGACGTTGACATCAATGAGTAGGCTAAGGCCCAGGTGGTGATCCTGAGCTTGTGAAGGACCACGTAGTATAGCTAGGTTTTCCAAGCCTCTTTTATTTTACTAGTTGTCTGTACCCAGACAAGTTACTTCCGCTGCTGGTTTGTATGACTGTATGACTTGAATGCTGGGTCGTGTGACCCGTACCTATGTGTATGTTATGTATGGCTCTCTGAGCCTTAAATAAAGTACTTGTGTCGTAGAGTCATGTTGTGATGCCTTGTTGTATTTGCACATATCGAGCATATTGTGTGTATGATTGAAATGCTTGGTATGTGTGGGATCTGACTATCTAGTTGTTTATCCTTAGTAGCCTCTCTTACCGGGAAATGTCTCCTAGTGTTACCACTGAGCCATGGTAGCTTGCTACTGCTCTGGAACACTTAGGCTGGCCGGCATGTGTCCTTCTTCGTTCCTATGTCTGTCCCTTCGGGGAAATGTCACGCATTGAGTACCGGAGTCCTGTTAGCCCGCTACAGCCCGGTTTACCGGAGTCCTGCTAGCCCAGTGCTACAGCCCGGACCCACTTGCTGATGACCGACACGTTCGTTGCTGGGTCATGGATGCCTGTCCCTGTAAGTCTGTGCCACTTTGGGTTTACGACTAGCCATGTCAGCCCGGGCTCCTTATCATATGGGTGCTAGCGACACTATCATATACGTGTGCCAAAAGGCGCAAACGGTCCCGGGCAAAGGTAAGGCGACACCCGTGGAATACCGTGTGTGAGGCCGCAAAGTGATATGAGGTGTTACATGCTAGACCTGTGTGGCATCGAGTCGGGGTCCTGACAGCGTTGGTATCAGAGCCGGACTGCCTGTAGGTTCTCCAAGCCAACTGGTCGATGTTGAGTCTAGAAATTCTTTAGTTATATGTAGGGGAATTGTTTGTGGGTTGGAACGTAAGGCTCTTTTTACTCCTTTATCTTATGACATTCTGATCTGAGTCAGTCTATTCTTCCACCGGGGGTTAAGGAATTAGGATCTTTTCTCTCTATCAGGATCACGTGTTACTAATCAGTAGTACCTTATAGGTTTGATGGATACAAGCCTAGTACAGTTCTACTACCACATCATGTTGTTAGGATGGACTCAGAACTTTGATATGATGATGTTGAGTGTGTATGAAATCCTTTGTCAAATGTCTCAAAATCCTTCTTGAGCATTTACAGCTGTTATGCTGCCGAAATTTTGCTAGAAATTCTAATGCCTTTGCATTATGGTTGTGCTTTCAGATGGCCACTCGCGACCTTAATCAAGTGGTTCGCCTGACTCGATGCCTAGATGTACCCGGCCATACCGCCATGTTGGTCAGGGTAATGACTGAGGCTGGATACCGTTGGTATCCTGAGTACACGGTCGAAGAGCAATTCCGAGACTTTAATCAAAGTCAGTATCTCTGCAGTGTCAGGATATTTCCATCTTATCCTGGATCCACCGAGCCCCTTCACTGCTCCTATGGACTCGGGGTTACTATTGAGATGGCTGTGCAGGACGCCGCCTACTCTATGATGACCATCATGCGAGTCAGGTCTGGCCTATTTCGGGACTCTGATTTCCGGTATATGCCAGGATCACTTCCGGGAGCACAAGGGTATCTCCAGGCTATCTATGCTGACCCCACTCAGGAGGATTCACGGACTCGCACCACTGCTGAGATGCTCGAGGATAAGGACCGTGAAAATCGGGCCTTGAGGCTAGAGCTTTTCAATACCCGTGCTGACCATTGGGCCATGTTGACTCGGTTTGCACCGGCGGTGCAAGCTGGATATTCGGATATGCGTGATCTCTATCCTGTGAGATCTGCTCTGCCAGACGTGATGGGTTGGCGTGATGTAGGAGGCATCACCCCACCTCGCGGTCCCCGCAGGCCACCGTCTGTTGGTCCAAGACCTCATCCTAGCCCCTATGGTCCTCAAGCTCCGTGGGATCGTCTGTTCTCGGATGATCATGTTGAGCTCCCAGGCTATGGAGGTGACTTCTACGAGAACTACTACGGATCGGTCTGAGTTAGTGGTAGTATCACTAGTTCGTACTAGCTGTGTCGGCTATTGTCCTGCGTGACTCGTGGGATATGACCTAGTTTTTCCGGAGGTGTACAAAATATTGTATAGGAGCTTGGGATGCCTCCGATGAGATGTAATCCTCTTTTCACCGTAATAGTACCTTGTTTGGTCGCGTACTAAACCTTGTATGGTGTGTATGATGATGGAATAAAGAAGCAGTTTCTGTATCTACCATGTCATACGGATGATCATCTTGCATTCCGAGTTATTCCTTACATTCTGTATCCTGTGTCGGAATCTTATCATTCTGACTAAATCATTGTCTTGTTTACCTAGGATGGTCAACACGCGCAATAACCCTGCTCCTCAAGAGCAGGCCGAAGGCAGTGAAGTCAGGAATGCAAATCTGC
Source organism: Triticum dicoccoides (assembly GCF_002162155.2). Classification (NCBI taxonomy): domain Eukaryota; kingdom Viridiplantae; phylum Streptophyta; class Magnoliopsida; order Poales; family Poaceae; genus Triticum; species Triticum dicoccoides. The sequence goes on along the minus strand of NC_041382.1, from coordinate 277,286,328 downwards.
CTCATCCTCCTTCCCTAGCCGAGGTTATGATGGAAGCCGAAAGAAACAAGCGGGAGACCAACCGTTTGTTGGAGCGTATTGAACAGAACACAGCACACCATCAGAGGACTAACGTGGTGTCACTCAGTGATTTCATCAAGTTACATCCACCCACGTTCCACCACTCCGTCGAGCCTCTCGACGCTGATGACTGGCTTCGCAGTATTTCTCACAAACTGCGCTCCGCGCTAGTAGCCGAGGCTGACAAGGTCACCTTTGCTGCAAATCATCTTGAAGGCCCCGCCAGTCTATGGTGGGAGAATCATGGAGCTATGCGCCCACTGGGCCATGTCACTACTTGGGCTGAATTCAGCGAGGCTTTCCGTGAACATCACATTCCGGAGGGTCTCATGGACCGTAAACGTGAGGAATTTTGTAGTTTCACTCAGGGCCGACTCTCTGTGGATGCTTACAGCAGGGAGTTCAGTAACCTCGCACGATATGCCACTGAGGAAGTTTCTACTGATGCCAAGAAGCAAGCAAGGTTCCGTAAGGGGCTTAGTCCTGAGCTTCGCCGCGACCTCCGTCTGCATGAGTGCACATCTTTTCAGAAGCTTGTTAACAAGGCCATCAGTGCTGAGACTGGTCAGTCTGATTATGACGCAACACGCAAGCATGGACGTGACGTGGGTTCCTCATCCGGTGCTGGTCCTCAGAAGCGCCGCGTGTGGGTGCCCAACACTGCCCTGCCACCCAGGTTCACACCGAGGCCATCCTTCCAGGCGCCTCGCCCCGTTCAACAGTCTGCACCAGCCAAGCCCTATGGTGGTCCAACCAACAGTGCTCCTCCACGTACCAGTTCCGTGACTTGTTTCAAGTGTGGGGAATCTGGCCACTATATGCGCGAGTGTCCCCAAACCAACCCCAACCAATCTGCTAAAGTTGTTGGCCGTGGCAAGCCGACAGGGAAAGTGTTCCACGCCAAGCCGGCCACCGCTACACGTGGCAATGTCAATTGTATTTCTGCCGAAGAAGCTCAAGAGGATCCCAACGTCGTTCTTGGTACGCTCCTTGTTAATTGCCACCCGGCGTCTGTTCTTTTCGATACAGGAGCATCTCATTCATTCATATCCGAGAATTATGCTCGTTTGCATAACACCGCATTCTGTGAGATGCCCACCTCTATGGTAATTCAAACTCCGGGATCCAAATGGCAAACCTCTAGGGTAAGTCATGGAAATGAAATCCAAATCGACAGACTTGTTTTCCTTGCATCTTTGATAGCTCTTAAATATTCAGATATTAATATCATCTTGGGTATGGACTGGATGTCAGCCCATCATGCCAAAATTGATTGCTTCTCTAGGACTGTTCAACTCACCCATCCTTCGGGGAAGATAGTCAATGTCTTGACCCGATTAGCCAAGCGACAATTATATTCTCTTAACGCCAGCCCTTTGCCAGACCTTGAGGAAGTTCCGGTAGTCCGTGACTTTCCGGATGTCTTCCCAGAGGAATTGCCAGGTGTTCCACCTGACAGGGATGTGGAGTTCGTAATAGACCTCATTCCAGGAACCGTCCCGATTGCTAGAAGACCTTATAAGATGGCACCACTAGAACTAGCCGAGCTTGAGAAACAACTCGATGAGTCCTTGAAAAAGGGTTTCATCCGACCTAGTTCATCTCCGTGGGCTTGCCCCGTCCTCTTCATCAAGACGAAGGATGGTACGGACCGGATGGTTGTAGATTATCGACCTGTCAATTTGGTCACAATCAAGAACAAATATCCGCTCCCCAGGATCAACGACCTGTATGATCAGCTCGCTGGATCCTCAATCTTCTCCAAAATGGATTTGAGGTTGGGCTACCATCAAATCAAAATCAGGAACGGGGACATTCCTAAAACGGCCTTTGTTACTCGTTATGGCCAATACGAGTACACCGTCATGTCCTTCGGTTTAACCAACGCTCCAGCCACCTTTTCTCGGTTAATGAACTCAATCTTCATGGAGTATTTGGATAAATTCGTCGTGGTTTACCTCGATGATATACTCATCTACTCCAAGAGCGAGGAAGAACATGCCGAACATCTAAGGCTAGTGTTGAAGAAACTTCGAGAGCATCGCCTTTATGCCAAATTTTCTAAATGTGAATTCTGGTTGTCAGAAGTGACCTATCTGGGTCATGTAATATCTGGTAAAGGTATTGCTGTTAACCCCGAGCGAGTTCAAGCCGTCCTTAATTGGACTCCACCTGAATCGATCAAGCAAGTTTGGAGTTTTCTGGGCTTAGCGAGCTATTGCCGTCGCTTTGTCGAAAATTTCTCCAAAGTTGCTAAACCTCTAACCGAACTCCTCAAGAAAGATAAAAAGTTCGAGTGGACTCCACAATGTGAGCACAGCTTTCAGGAACTGAAAAGACGCCTGACATCTGCTCCCGTATTGGTACCGCCAGACTTCTCTAAGGACTTTGTTATTTACTGCGACGCCTCGCGACAAGGACTAGGTTGCATTCTCATGCAAGATCGACACGTAATAGCTTACGCTTCACGGCAATTGCACCCACATGAGGAGAATTATCCTACTCATGATCTAGAGCTTGCAGCCGTAGTCTATGCACTTAAAACCTGGCGACATTACCTTCTTGGTAATCGTTGCGAAATATTCACTGATCACCAAAGTCTGAAGTACATCTTCACCCAACCGGATTTGAATCACAGGCAAAGACGTTGGGTTGAGTTGATCACAGATTTCGACTTAGGAATAACTTACACCCCAGGGAAAGCCAACGTCATGGCTGATGCGCTAAGTCGTAAATCTTATTGTAACAACCTGATGTTACAACAAAGTCAACCGCTTCTCCATGAGGAATTTCGGAAGCTTAACCTTCACATTGTTCCTCAAGGATTTCTTTCCACCTTGGTGGCGAAACCTACTCTTACGGATCAAATTATCGCTGCCCAAAAGCGAGATAAGGGAATATCTAAAATCAAGGAGAACATTGCTAGCGGAGGTGCTAGTTGTTTCTCCACAAATTATCATGGTGTTGTGTACTTTGAGAACCGTTTAGTGGTCCCCAAGAACCAGCATCTACGGCAGTTGATCCTTAAGGAGGCTCATGAATATCCTCTCACCATTCATCCTGGTAGTACCAAGATGTATCAGGACCTACGCCAGAGGTTCTGGTGGACTAGGATGAAGAGAGAAATTGCTCAGTATATTGCTAATTGCGACGTCTGCCGTCGTGTAAAAGCAGAGCATCAACGGCCTGCTGGCACCCTTCAACCCTTAGCTATTCCTGAATGGAAATGGGATAAAATTGGTATGGATTTCATTACCGGTTTTCCCAGAACCAAGAGAGGGAATAATGCTATCTTCGTCGTTGTCGATCGTCTTTCCAAACTGGCCCATTTCTTACCTGTTCGTGAGAGTATAACCGCTAGCCAGTTGGCAGACTTATACGTCTCCCGAATCGTGTCTCTCCATGGTGTTCCTTTGGAAATTAACTCGGATCGAGGAAGTCTTTTCACCTCTCGATTTTGGGAAAGTTTCCAAAATGCTATGGGAACCCGCCTTTCCTTTAGCACCGCTTTTCACCCTCAATCGAGTGGTCAAGTAGAACGCGTCAACCAGATCCTAGAAGACATGCTTCGAGCCTCTGTTATCTCATTCAGAATGGAGTGGGAGAAATGCCTTCCATTTGCCGAATTCGCTTACAACAACAGCTATCAATCTAGCTTGGGTAAAGCCCCTTTTGAAGTTCTCTATGGACGACGGTGTCGAACACCCCTTAACTGGTCAGAAACCGGGGAAAGACAATTCTTTGGCCCGGATATGATTCAGGAAGCAGAAGAGCAAGTTCGCATCGTTCGTGAAAAGTTGAAAACAGCCCAATCTCGTCAAAAGAGTCAATATGACCGAAAACATAAGGCTATGACTTTCGAGGTTGACGAGAAGGCTTACCTTCGGGTTACTCCTCTGAAGGGAACCCATCGTTTCGGTATCAAAGGCAAATTGGCTCCTCGTTACATTGGACCTTTTCGTATTCTCGCTAAACGAGGAGAAGTTGCCTACCAGTTGGAACTACCTCCACATCTCTCCAGAGTCCACAATGTCTTCCACGTTTCTCAACTCAGGCGTTGCTTCTCGGATCCTATCCGTGGAGTGGACCACGAAACGCTTGATCTCCAAGATAATCTCACATATCGAGAGTACCCCATTCGAATCCTCGAACAGGCCGAGCGTACCACTCGACGTCATAATATCAAGTTTCTCAAAGTTCAATGGTCGCACCATTCTGAGGATGAAGCAACTTGGGAAAGGGAGGATCGTCTTCGACTCGAATATCCCGCCCTCTTTCCAGAGGAACCCAAATCTCGGGACGAGATTCTTTTGAGTGGGGGTGAGTTGTCACACCCTAGCTAGTCATGCATTAGAGTGTTGCATCATGTTTATTCTTTCATCAGAAACCTGAAATGGGGATGACAGAACCCCCAGCCCCCTCTGAAACCAACTAGGGTTTACTAAAAACTTTTTCAATGAACCTGAAATGTCCTTCTAAAATGCCCATCATTTTTGTCCTGGTTCAGAACCCTTGACAAAAGTGATGCACATTTTCCTAGGTCATCCTAGGGTCTTTGAATTAAATCATAGATATTTAAATTTGGGCATTTAAAATTATATAAAATATTCAGATGCCCAAATATCTCCAAACTAAAATGTTTCATGTTGGAAATAATCCAACTATGGACCAGGAGTAGTTTGGTGATTTTAGGAGTTGCCTAAGTATTTTTAATAAATCAACAAAGTTGCAGAAGTATTAAAAAACAGAAAACATTTAAAAATAGAAAAACTTACCTGGCGCCCAGCACCCGGCCCACCTGCCGGCCCAGCCCAGCGCCGCTCCAGCGAGCTGCTTGCCGGCCAGGCAGGCAGGCAGGTGCCCGACGGCGACCGCAGCGCGCGCCACGCACCTGCTCGCCGCCTCGCCGCTCCCCTCGCCCGGTGACGTCGTGGATCGCTCCCCCTCTCTTCCCCGAACCCCCCAGACACCCCCTCTCCTCTCCAGCTCCTCCCCCTCGCGCCCCCCAGCCATGGCCGACGCTACCGCCGCCGTGCCTACGTCGTAGCCGCGCTCCCCGCCGCCCGTGCGTCCT